>NC_083113.1:13558738-13858738 GCF_949774975.1 Lagenorhynchus albirostris
GATTGTTGGAGACTTGTGGGCCAGGGTGAAGACTTTGGCTTTTATCACAGGATGTGGTAAAGCCACAGGAAGATTCTGAGCAGGAGAGGGACGTGATCTGACTTAGGTGGTCACAGGGTCCCTCGGGCTGCATGTGAGAAGCAGACTGGAGGGAGAGAGAGGAACAGGGAGACCAGCAAGGAGGCCCTTACATTAGTCTAGCCAGGGGGAGGACAGGACTAGGTTGGGGCTGTGGCTGGGATGCAGAATGGGCAGAACAGAAGGTGTTCTGCTGGGGCTGCCCTTCTTTGAGAAGGTGGACGTGTGGTCCCTGGGCTGCATCATGACTGAGCTGCACCTGGGCTGGCCCCTCTACCCAGCCGGCAAGATTTGCTGATGGACAAGGCGTGGGGTGAGAGAGAAAGAGACAGGTCTTAACCCTCATGGACATAAGTTCTAGTGGAGACAAACAGAGACAGAGAGACAAGTACGCAAACCAGAGACAAAGGCTGGAGGAGACAGATAGGGACGTAAACAAGAGATCAAGATTCACAGATGTAGCGACAGTCAGATGGCAGATGCAGAAAGACACTGGCCAGAGATGCCGGGAAGGCTCAGATCGAGCGGCTGTCCCGGCCCACTTGCCTCCCTCCCTCCCTCCGCTCAGGTCATCGACTTCGGCTCGGCCAGCATATTCAGCGAGGTGCGCTACGTCAAGGGGCCGTATATCCAGTCTCGCTTCTACCGGGCCCCCGAGATTCTGCTGGGGCTGCCCTTCTGTGAGAAGGTGGACGTGTGGTCCCTGGGCTGCGTCATGGCTGAGCTGCACCTGGGCTGGCCCCTCTACCCAGGCAACAACGAGTACGACCAGGTGCGCTACATCTGTGAGACCCAGGGCCTGCCCAAGCCCCACGTGCTGCACGCCGCCTGTAAGGCCCACCACTTCTTCAAGCGCAACCCTCACCCCGACGCCGCCAACCCCTGGCAGCTGAAGTCCTCGGCCGACTACCTGGCTGAGACCAAGGTAGGGGGGCAGGTGGGGTGAGGGCCGTCAGCAAGGCAGCTGCAGCATCAAGAAAAAAATCTAGGTTAGATCTCAGAGAGGACTGGAAACTTGAGGGCCAGCTGTGGGGGTTGTCACAGCCAGAGGGATCCGAGGGAGACCCCAGGTGGGACTGGAAGTCAGGGCAGCCTGTCTGCCACCTCTGTGACTGCGGTCATCAGACTTGTGTGGCAAGAGTCTGGCTGAGACAGCAGAAAGGACTGGAAGTGTGGACCGGCCGTGGGAGCTGTCACAGCGAGAGAGGGGTCTGAGCGAGACCAAAGGTGGGACCGAAAGCATATGGCAGATCCTCTGATAACTCCCGAGCTGGTCGTGGTTAAAGAATTTGGCAAGAATTGTCTGGGCTTGACTCCTCGGAGGCCTGAGGGCTGGGATCAGATGTGGGGATCAGCTGCGGCAGCAAGAGGGATCTGGATTTGATTCCGAGGAGCAGTAGAGGTTTAGGGCAGCCCTTCTGCTAGCTGCTGGTAGGGGCTGGACCCATGGCTCGAGGGAGGACTGGAGGGCGGGGGCAAGGTGTGAAACTTGGGTCAGTGAGACCCCTGGGTTAGACGAGAGGAGGACCAGAGATCACAGTCAGCTGTCCTTCCTACAGCAGTAGGAGGGGTCTGGATTAGACTAGAGGGGTTCTGGTGTTAGTGAGCAGGTGTGCCCCCCCAGATGCAAGGGAGCTCCAAGTCAGATCATGGGCAGAACTGGAAGTCCAGGTTCCTGTGGGTGGACTTCATAGCCACGACAGAGCTCTGGGCCAGGCTGGAGGGCCCACTGGACGCTGGGGGGGTCACATGTGGGCTCCACCGCAGAAGTACCTGGGGCCCAAGTCCTGGACTCGATGTCAACCCCTGCCCCACCCTGCGTCCCACCAGGTGCGCCCACTGGAGCGCCGCAAGTACATGCTCAAGTCACTGGACCAGATAGAGGTGGTGAACGGCGGCAGGGCAGTCCGTCGGCTGACCTTCCCCGACCGCGAGGCGCTGGCGGAGCACGCCGACCTCAAGAGCATGGTGGAGCTGATCAAGCGCATGCTGACGTGGGAGTCGCACGAGCGCATCAGCCCCAGTGCCGCCCTGCGCCACCCCTTCGTGTCCATGCAGCAGCTGCGCAGCGCCCATGAGACCACCCGCTACTACCAGCTCTCGCTGCACAGCTGCCGCCTCTCCCTGCAGGTGGAGGGCAAGACGCCTATGTCTGCCGTGGATGCCGCGGAAGACAGGCCCCCCTACTACGGTCTGGCCGAGGAGGAGGAGACCGTGGGTCTGGGCGGCGGGCCTTTGTTCCGGGAGGAGAAGGCACCGGGCGTGCAAAAGGCCATCGATCAGCTGGACGACTTGAGTCTGCAGGAAGCGGGGAGTGGGCTGTGGGGCGAGACCCGCACCGACGTCGTCCCCGACGTGCTGGCCCCGCTCAAGGCCGCTGCTGCCGGCCGCTGGGTGCCCGACTCCGGCCCCGAGCCCATCCTGGCCTTCTACGGCAGCCGCCTGGCAGGCCACCGCAAGGCCCACAAGCCACCCACAGGCTCCAAGTCCAACTTCAGCAACCTCATCCGGCTGAGCCAGGCCTCGCCCGAGGAAGACGCCCCGTGCAGGGGCGGCGGCTGCGCGGAAGGAGAGCGGCGAGGGGCCTCTGCGGAGCTGCCTGCCATCCCGCAGTGGGACAGGGATGGGCCGGACATCAAGGACATGACCGTGGATGCTGAGGTGACCCAGGGGGCAGCTAGGAGGCAGGTGGTTCTGGGATCAGGGCCTCCCCAGAGCTCTAGGATCGGGGCATAGTGAACCAACTTTGCCTCCCGTACATTTGCACGGCCCGCAGCTGGCTCAGGATCCAACACACACTACTAGCCCACCCTCAGGATGTGACAAGGCTCAGCAAACACTAATATACCCGTAGGATGCGATGAAGCTCAGCAAACACTAACCCGTATCAAGGCTGTGTAAAAACTCAGAACACAGTAATCCACATACGGGAAGTGATATAGGCCATGGGACAGCTCAGCCCCCCCACCCCAGGAGGATGTGACAGGGCCTCAGCAAACACACCTTCAGGACACATTAAGGTCTCAACACACAGCATTTAAGCCTCCAAAATGGGATGAGGGTTCAGGATGTACAAAATCGTCCTCGGGAATTGACAAGGATGCAGCTGGGATCAGGAGTCCAAGAGGGGCAGCGTGGTTGTTCCGGGGTGGGGTGGGGTACACTTCCTGGCTGATGCCCATCTCTTCTCCCCAACAGAGGCCAGGCCATGAGTTCTTCGACCTCAGCAGCTGTCCTGGGGAATGGCTGGGTCAGCCAGACTGGACCCTGGAGGGCGTCGGGGGGCCACGGGCTCAGGGGCTCCCACCACGCCACACCCACCCGCATGGTCCACCCCGGGCCACCAGCTTTGTGCAGCACGTCGGCGGGCACCACTGATGGTGACTCCACCCCTGCCCATCACTGGGTGATGCGCTAGCGGGGCTGGCATCCCCTCCTCAGAGCTATCCCCTGAACCGACAAATTATTCTTACAGAAAGATAATTATCCAGAAATGCCCCATTCCCCCCGCCCCGCTCACAGTGCATGCCTTGCACACACACCCCAAACACAGGAGGGTTTTGGGGTCTGGCCCGTGGCCCCCTCGGCCAGAGGGACGCAGGAAGGGGGCTGCACCCCACTGGCCCTGCTGCCTGCTTGTTTCAATAAAGCACTGTTCAGCAGTACTGCCTCATGCCTGTCCTCCCTGCCTGAGGCCTGGCCTGGCACGGGGGTGGGGTTCAGGGGGGCACCCAGGCCCTGCTCTCTAATGCTGCACCCAGTCAGCCATTGGCTCAGGCTGGAGACTGTGCTTGGCACACGGACCCATCCCTTAAATACGCTCAGTGCCTGGCACGTAGGAATCCACCCTCAGAACATCCTCGGTGCTCAGCAGGTGCCAGTCTGAGCTTGCCCGATGCCAGGTTCCCAGCGTCTGTTGACCTGTCTTTGCCACACGTGACAGGCTTGGCATGCACTCATCCATGCTTGGGACATGCGACGTGTAAGTTCACTCAGCAGGTGTATGCAAATTCACGCTTGGCACATGCTCTCGTGTCCAGACGTGCGAGTCCACCCTCGGGCTATGGCGGTGGCTCAGCACGCGCGCATCTGGCTGGGGACGTGCCGAGCGTGCAGCACACGCTGTGCCATGCTGGCTACGTGAGGCTCGGTTCATGCCAGCCCTCGAGGTCACACGCGCATGCTCAGCACACGCCAGCTCACGTGCAGTGCGCGCCGACGGCTCAGCGCACGCCAGCCCACGCCGGTCACCCACTGAGGGCTCAGCACACACCAGCCATGTGCTGAGCGTCCAGTACACACCAAACCACACTGGTCACATGCTGAGGGCTCAGCATGCGTGAAGGTGTCCCCACCAGAGGCCCATGCCAGCTGTCCCCTACCCGGCACCCCACCTCACACCACTCGGTCAGGCACAGGCTGTACACACAAGTTATTTACTTCTTATTATGACCTCAGGCCCTCTTTGCCCTGGAAAGTGGGGTGGGCCAGGGGGCCAGGCCCAGCATGCACCCCTACTTCTTCGGGGGCTGATCCCTCCCCCAGCTTGGCTGGGTCCTCTGCGGCCACAGCAGCAGGCTGGCGGGGGCGGAGGTAGAAGCGGGAGAGCAGGGGGGGAGCCTGTGGGAGCCACGACGGGGCAGACAGAAGCGGGGGCACGGGGACAGGGATTGAGACCCGGAACACCCGCGCCCGCGGGGGCCTCGCAGGCCTGTCCTGTCCGCTGGACCGGGCCTCAGAGCAGGCGACAGGCGTTGCCCACGCTGTCGGCTGAGGTGTCAAGGTCATGGCTGTAAGGGGAGTCCCAGTCCCTCAGGAAAACGGCCTCCAGCTGGCTCCGCAGGCCACCCCGCCCGTTCTGCGTCACCAGCAGCGAGGTGCCCGCTGTCTCGGTGAAGTAGCTGCCGGACCAGTTGGAGGTTCCTACGGGGAGCGGGGGTCCAGAGAGTCAGGGCCCGTGGTGCTGCCCGGACCCCCTTCCGTCCTCCCACCCCAGCGGCGCCCAGGACGCTCACCGATGTAGGTGGCACGTTCAGTCACCATGTACTTGTTGTGGTTGACGCGAGTGTAAGGGACTCGGGCCTGGGCCTCGTCCGCAGGGACCACAAAGAGTTTCTGAGAGGGAGGGGAGATGCGGGGTTGGGTTAGAGAAGCCCCAGGGTCTGGGGTGGGGAGTGGCACCAGGTCTGCGGGACTGGGGACTCAGCTGCTTCCCTCGCGGGCCTGGGGGCCAGCATGGGTACTCGGTAAACACCGGCTGAAAGGGAGGACCCTGTCGCCTCATATGCCGCCTGTTCCCTCTAGCATGACTATTTATCCCTTAGGTCTTACCTCAGATGTCCCCTTTTCCAGAAAGTCTTCCACGACCCCTCAGGCTGCGGCAGGAGTTTCTGCTGGGCTTCCCCATCCCAGCCCTAACCCCTCTGCCCGTGCCCTTGATTCTGGCCAATCAGGGCACAGCCCACTGTGGGTCGTCCCTGTCAAGTGACAGGTGAGCTCCACGATTGCTGTGTCCCCGGTACTGCCCCGCATAGGGGCTGATGGGTAGGTCTGGGGTAGGTGCTTACCACCTGGATGTCAAAGTGGGTGTGGTTGTCACGCAGGGCAGCCAGGGAGAGCAGGAAGGCCCGCATGGATGGCTCAGAGTGCCCCCAGCAGCTGACCAGCAGGCGCACCTTGACGCCCCGCTCATAGGCAGCCCGCCGCAGCCCGTCGTCAATGGCAGGCCAGAACCTTGGGGAGGGGGGTGCAGGATGCGGAGGGAGGCCTCACTTCAGCTTTAGGGAGCCAGGCCTGGGGCCCGCTGCAGCTTCTGAGAAGCCCCAAGCCCCCACCCCATCTCTAGCTCCAAGCCCTGCTCCCCCCACCAATCTTCTCATTGTCTTGTCTGCTGCCCCCAGACTACCTGCTCTGAGCCCCCAGAGTCCAGTCATCCCCACTTCCTATCCCAGATCTCAAAGCCCAACCCTGCCGCCCCAAACCTGAATACCCTTAGTCCTACCTCCCAAGCCCGTCATCCCATATCCAGCCCACACTCCCTGCCTCCTACCTGCAGAAATCCCACATCCTGCATCCTCTGCCTTAAGCCTCCAGTCCCCCGTCTCCACACCACCCCCCGAATATTCTCATCCTCTTCTCTGTCCCCTTCTCCTTGTCTTGACCATCCAGACCCACTCTCCCTGTCACCTCTGTCTCTCCCCATGGCATCCCCTCCCTCTGTCCCCTGGTCTTGGCCCCGTGACTGCTTTCTGGGCCCCATCGCTCTGTATCCTGTCTCCTCTTCCACTCACGGTGGCTCCCTACCCCAACCCCTGTCCACGCGCCCAGCGGTACCTGTGCGGGTGGGAGAACTCCATGGTGGGCAGGTAGTTCATGATCGCGATGTAGATGAAACTCCGGGCATTGTCCACCGCGTTGAGCAGGGCTTTCAAGTCTGGGGTGCGGCCACTTGGACACAGTGGTGGGGGTGCACTCTGGGGGACGAGGGGACAGGCAAGACACATGTTCTTCACAGTGGACCCCTGCTACAGACAGCTTGTCACGAGCCAGGTCCTGCGGGTCTCACTAATGCTCAGCCTCCATGAAGGAGAGGGATAATTACCACCGTCTTTTTTTGCAGGTGAGCAAACGGAGGCTCAGAGAGGGTAAGTGATTTGCCTAAGGTCACACAGCTGATAAATGGAGCCAGGGTTTGAACCTAGGCTGTCTGGTTCCAGAACTTATGCTCTAACCCAGTGGTTCTCGACCTGAGGTCCCTGGTCAGGCAGCAACAGCATCACCTGGAAACTTGTTAGAAATGCAAGTTCTTGGGCCTCACTGCCCATGGCACACAGAACCAAGGTGCTGGGGTGGAGCCCAGGAATCTGGCTTTCCACAAGCCCTTCTGGTGATTCTAATGCATGCTCAAGTTTGAGGACCTCTGCTCTAATCACTTTTGTCCCTGACTTACAGTCCAGCCTGATGGCACTCATGTGCCCAGCCACACCAGGCCCTTCACCCAGCTCTCTCCATCCTCACAACAGGTGAGCAAACTCGAGCTCTGAAAGGGGTAGTGGTAACGGGGGAACCATTAATGTCCCGTGGGAGGTCACTGGAGCAAAGGACCCCAATGAATCGTGTCCCTCCATCCATGCCTTAGTGTGGGCCCTCCAGGATGACACTGGGCTTGGCCAGGTGACTTGCTGCGGGGGACCCAGGTTGGCCACCCCAACTAGTGAAAATATTAACAGCTAAAAGCAGCGGTGCCTTGTCCAGAGTGCCAAGGGCAATAGTGGGTGCTGTCCCATAGAACTTTCCACATTGATGGAAAAGTTCTCTATCTGCACTGTCCCGTATGCCAACTGCTTGCTATGTGTAGCTGCTGAGCACTTGAAATGTGGCTAGTGTGACTGAGGAACTGAGTTTTTAACTGTAGTTCATTTTAATTGATTAAAAATGCGACATGCAGCTATACTGGACAGGTCACCCAGGGCTCGGCCTGCATGGACCCAGCCGTGCCTCTCACTAGCCCTACGAGGTGGTAAATATTGCAATACTTATTTTCTATGTGAAACCAAGGCCTAGGGAGGTTGGGACACAGCCCAGGCCCCGAGTGAGCAGAAGTGACAGCCAGTGGTCAGGAACCCCCATCCCTACCAAGTCACTAGGCAGGGCTTGATGGGGGCCGAGAGAAGGGATGTGGCCGGGGTGTGACAGGCCCCTCTTCCCTCGGACTCACTGCCAGGTAGGCCAGAGCAGGGGTTCCGTTGAGGCAGATTTCCATTGGTGTCTCTTGATTGTAGCGGGTGTCATAAGGCCGGGGCCAGGTTGACGGGATGGAGCTGCCCGCCTGGCCCAGGTACCAGTAGGCCTCGAAGATCTTGGTCAGGTCTCGAGCTAGGCAACTGCAGTTGTACATGACCACGCCCAGCTCCTTGACCTGTGGGAGGGCAATGCTGAGCCCGGGGACGATGGCCTGGTGCCCACAGATGACATGGACACCTGCAGCCCTTCCCCCTGCCCCCCACCAAGTCCCCCTTCCTGCCCCTTGCCCTTCTATCTCCCCCTCTCTCTGCCCCTGTCTCCTTTCTTTCTGCCCCTTAACCGTGCCCCCACCCCCCTTCCCCCAGCTAAAGTCCTGAGATGGACATGATCTTGACTCAAGATTAAAATCTTAAGTTTTGGTGAAAATCAGTTATTCCAAAGCTCCAGGTTTCCTGAACCTTTGCGTACACTGTTGCTTCTACCCTCCACTGAGCTCCTACTCAGTCTTAGGTCTCAGCTGACAGTTTCCTCCTCCGGGAATCCTGCCTTGACTGCCCAGACTGTGTCAGGCATTCCTTGAGGCTCTCAGGGTCCCTTGGGCCTCCTTTATCACCCTTTCTGGTGACAAACCTGCCTCCCCATTGGACTGGGAGGACAGGCACAGGGGATGTCTCAGGGACAGCTGTGTGTTCAGCATCTCCCCGCGGGGCTGGTGAGATTAGGGGTTTGGAAAATATTTGTTGAGCAAATGATCACTGACTAAGCTGTCCCTTTTTCCTGTCCTGTGCCAATTCCTACAGCTCCTCCAGTTATCAGATTAGATTTCATCTCTTTTGGGAGACTTTCCCAGGTACCCCAGGTTGGGTCGCCCGTCCTGGCCCTGACCCCTCCACTTGTGCTCCCGCCTCGCCACCAACTCAGACTTGACCCTTTTGGGCTGACACTGGTGACAGGCCCGTCTCCACCCTGGACCGGGGGTTCCAAGAGGTCCACCATGTTCCCAGCATCAGAACAGGGCTGGGCTTAGAGCAGGCATGCAGAGAGTGAATCATGAAGGTCAAATGGGTGGACAGGGCCTGGAATGTCCTGTAGATGCCATCGGGGATCAGAGGGGCTTCCCTGAGCAGAGCGAGTGTGGTGGAGGGCTGGATTTGGGGATGTTAGGTAGGAGGTGGGAAGGAAGCCATTGCAGAGACTGGAAGAGAGGACTCTGGGGTTGAGGCGGGGCACAGCCGGAGGCCGGGCGCCCTGTGGGGCAGGGAGCGGCCTAGAAGGGCGGTGGGCAGGGTGCAGGCAGACCTGGGTCAGGGAACGCCAGTCCATGTTGGCACTGCCGAGGTAGAAGTGGGTCTGGTCTACCACCCAGAACTTGGTGTGCAGGACGCCATGGGTCAGCTTCTGCATGTCCACCGTGCGGACCTGGGCACCTGGACAGACAGGGGTGGTGGTCAGGGTGCTGGCTTGGGCAGCCCCAGGCCCAGCCCACCCCCAGCTGCCCCCTAGCTCACCGCTTTGCAGCAGGGCCTGCAGATCTGCCTGGGGCTGGGGCCCACTTGGCTTGCTCACGGCAATGCGGACCTTCACACCTCGGGGTGCCAGGGTCTGTAGCTGCCGGAGGACCTCCTCGCCCTGGGAGGAGGGGAGAGCCTCTGAGGGGCTGGATGAGCCAACTCTCCAACCCCACGCAGGACCCCCCATGGAGCTGTTTTGAGATTAAGCTTCTAGATCTGATCAGGCTTTACATTAGCCGGTACACTCAGGGAAGGCTTTACACAGGTTAAGATGTTAAAACCTGTGTCTGTTGTATTTTATTGATTTTTTGGCCACACTGTGTGGCATGCGGGATCCTAGTTCCCCGACCAGGGATTGAACCCGTGCCCCCCGCAGTGGAAGTGCAGAGTCTTAACCATTGGACCACCTGGGAAGTCCCTTTATCTGTTTTAATAATTGGCGCTCTGAGCCCTGCTAGGGCCTCCCTGCCACTCCTGCCCTTCACGGGACCTTCCCAAGATCCTGACTTGGAAGTATCAATGCCCGTCACAGAAGGGACCTCTGGGCACCTTGCAGGATGTTGGGGGCACAGTGCAGGCTTGGGGTCTGGGAAGGTTTGGGTGAGGTCTGATGATGCCAATAACATTAATAGCAACAGCCATTGATTCCCTGGTTTCTACTGTGAGCCAGGGCCCCTCTAAGCCCCTTTACATGTGAACTCACTGACTTCTCACCACTCTCACTGATGAGGCAAATCTGAGTATATCCCAAGGTGCAGATGGGGAAACTGAGCATTGGAAAAATCAATGGGGAAGCAGGATTTGAACTCAGATGGTCTGCCTCCTATGTCTGTGCTTCGTGCTTTGAACCATTCCAGTAGGAACCAGCAGGGCGTGGGAGCTCATGACTTTTTTTTTTTTTGGCTTGTGGGATCTTAGTTCTCCAACCAGGGATTGAACCCGCGCCCTTGGCAGTGAAACTGCAGAGTCCTAGCCACTGGACCGCCAGGGAATTTCCAGCTCATATCATTTTTAACTGTCGTATATTTTTTCAGGCAGTGCTTAATAAACCTCACGATTTTAATACATTTTAAGCCTACCTCTGACAAAGAGTGGCAGCAAGGAAAGGGGAAAAAAAGGGACAAATTCACCATGTCTTTCGATGAAGGGCTTATCCACCTAGGCTGTTCCTTTTCAAATCTTGAAGTTTTACGTTTTTTAAGTTTGTCTGCAGACCCTAACAAGGCTATCAGAGCAAATGCTCATAAAGGGCTGACTCTGTCGGGCATTGTGCTATAACTGGCAGGGATTAGCCCGTTTCATCCTCACAAGAGGGGAGTGCTAGATATTGCCCCATTCTACAGATGAGGAAACTGAAGACCGAGAGGTGAAGTGACCTGCCCAAGGTCACACAGCTGGGAAGTGGCAGCCTGGCTTGAGGCTGGGCTGGTACTCACTCCATGTTTCCATTTCTTTGTGTGACAGGGTCGGGGCAGCTTGTGGGTGAGGATATCTGCCAGCCTAATCCCTCATAACCAAACCCATACCCTGATATTCAGAGGCCTCCAGATGACTGTGACAAAACGCCCCCAGTCCAGAGGGCCACGTGAAGACAGTTGCTTCCAAACACCTGTGTCCAACCCGCTGTGTGAGACATGTCTACCCGTCTCCCGGGCTATAGGGAAACCCCTTTCATCCACCTCCCCAGTGCCTCCCTCCAACCGCCCCCCCCGACCCCCCACCCACTGCCAGCCAGGGCCCAGGTTGCCAGGTACCTGCTGAGCAGAGGGCTCCTGAGTGTGGGTGTCGTTGTTGGTGAGGGTCCAGTAGAAGGAGGCAATGTCCAGGCTGCTGTGGGCACCGGCGAGCAGGCCCAGCCAGGCCTGGCTGGTGGAGGGGTTGACCGTGGAGGCATTGGGGAAGTCCAGGCCCTCGGGAATGCTCTCCACCAGCACTGCTCTGGGGGGTGGGGGGAGGCAGAATCAGCCATAGGGGGCTGGAATGTGAGTGCTCACTTCTCTGCCCACGGAGGACGGAAGACTATGTGTATTTGTGTCGGTACTCATGATTCTCTGTGTGTCTGCATTTGTCTGTCTAGAGGTGTGGAAGGAAGGTTGTGCATGTGCATGTCTGTGTGTGTGTGTGTGTGTGTGTGTCTGTCCACAGATATGGATGGAAGATGCCATGTGTGTCTGTTCACAGACAGATAGAAGATGATGCTGTGGCTGCCATGGCAACAGTGTGGGGGAAGGAGGTGGGCATGGAGGGAAGAACCGTGACGGTCCACTTGGGAGTCGGCGATCACCTTATTCTGTCTCGCCCACTGGGTGCAGGCCCTGCTTAGTGCGTGTTGAAGTGTCCCTGGCTTGGCAGGGCCCCTCCCCCCACCATCTGAGGCGCCCACGCCCCCCTCCACTTACTCGCAAGGGTCATAGCAGGGGGCTGGGCGCTGGTTGGGCCCAAAGAGATGCAAGTCGCCGTATTCCCATAGAAACAGCTGAGTCATCAGGGCACCGAAGCCCACGACTGCCAGGATGAGGACCAGCAGGACCCAACGGGCCTTCTGTGGGGAGGAGGAGGTGATCAGCCAGCCCAAGGAGGGCAGCCCAGGCCATGGCTGAGACAGAGTGAGGGTGGCAGTGGGCTCCTACCTTTTCTGCAGCTTTCCACGCCTCGATCTCGTTCATGGGTAGCTCGTTGGAGGGCTCCTCGGCAGGCACCTTCAGCTGGGGGACAGGGATGATGGTGTGTGTGGGGGTGACAGGGCAGCTCAGTGGGGCCCCCACCCTCTGCTGGGTCCAGCCCCTCCCCACTGGGTCCCCCATCCACCTACCTCCTGGTACATCAGTTTAGGCTTCATCTTGCTGGGCAGCCAGGGGTTATACAGATTCCAGTGGGAAAGTGGGTGTGTCAGGGTCTCCAAGCTGCAGGGAACAAAAGCTGGCACTGTGTGGGGTGTTCTAGGCTTTTGGGGGACATCACAGAAAGCGGATCAGCCTCGGGCTCACGGGACTCCCTGGGTCGCCTTGTCTGTGATCACGGGGGCCACTGGCACTGTGCCTGCCACCCCTAAAGGAGGAAGCTGACTGCTGGTCAGTTGGGATTTCGAAATCCCTCAAAGTCCAACTCCTCTGCTTTCCTCCTATTCCTCTGCGGTACCCTCCCTGCTCCCCTTTAGTGCCCACCCTGCCCCCCCGAAGCGCCCACCCTGCCCCTCATCAGCACCCACACTGCTCCCCATTAGCGCTTTCCCTTCTCTGAGCTCTAACCTATACATTCCCAAAATGACAGCTCCGGATTGGGTCAGCGGAGCCCTAAATCTTTGTGCCTGGCTTCTCCCAGCCCTGGGATTACCCAGAAGTCATTTTCCAGGTGGCTCCTCTGCCCTCACCCTCAGGTAACAACTAGACAGCTCAGGCCGGGAGCCCAGGACCATCGCGGCCTCCCCGTCAGACCCCAGCCCATCCCCGAAACCATCCTCCCCTCCCCTACCCCAGAGGGGCCTCAGCCTTACTCGGCAGGCGGCTGCTGCTACCTCCACGGGGCCCCAGCTTCTGCCCCGACAGGCTGAGCAGGGGCGGGCGGGCGGAGGCGGGGGCCGAGGGGGCTCCGCCCACTGCAGCGGGGAGTCTGCGCAGTGAGCGCGCCGGTCCGGGCTCACCGCAGGGAGAAGGGGGGCCCGGCCGCCCAGTACAGCCAACCTGACGGGGGTGGAGGGAGAGTACATGGCTGAGCGATTGGCTTTGCTACGGTCCACCCTAGAGCCCCCATGTGGGGTAGGGAGGCCACAGGTAAAGAGAAAAAAGACTCCCACATCTTTTCTCGTCTGCAAACCTTGTGAATTTTTGTACCATAGGCATGTATTACCTGGTCAAAAATAAATACATAAATAAGATTAATGACTTTAAAAATTATAAAATGAAATGGAATGATCAAGGCTGAATAACATGATTTAGGAACGTAGCGATGAAATCAGCTTAGAAGACACAGCCCACGCTAAGAGAGGGGAAGAGCGGTGGGGGGAGAGGGGATGGTGGGTTTTCTCTTGGATTGTGGACTGCAGTCGGTGTTTCGTTAAAAAAAAAAAAAAAGTCAACTGATATTTTGATAAGGATTTTAAAAATTTTGTCTCTTAAATCCAGGCTCTGGCTGGAGGGGTAAGCAAGGTTTCCCACATACCATCTCATATCTCCGAAGCAGGATTTAAGGCCACAGATGGAGAAATAAATTGGAGGTCCCCCTCCCCGCCCACCTTTCTCAATGAAAGAGGGGCAGGACCCCCTTCCCCACATCCAGGCAGGAAGTCAACAGATGCAGAGAAGGATTATTACTGAGGGAAGCAACAGCGTTGGAAGTGGTTGCCTTGACAGCGGGATTTGGGGGTGGGTCAGGATTGCTTTTTATCGTCCGCCTATTTTCTTTTTTAAAATTGTGAAATATGAGCGACTTACAGAAAAGAAGAGAAAACATCTCTGTGCAGGTTAAAAAATAATTCTAAAGCCTACACAGGTGTTGCCACGTCCCAGGTTTTGTCACGTTTTAAAAAATTCATGCGCATGCATTAATGTGTTTTAAAAAAAAGAAGAAAAAAGGAAGGAAATTCCAAAAGGGAGCCAGGTTCTCTCCTCACCGCAATATCCTGCCTAGATCTGAAAGGATAATTTGGAAACCCCTTTCCCCCCAACGTCCGATCCCAGATTGGCAAGGGCGGAAGAACACAGCTAGATCCCCTCCTATCATTGCAGGGAGCGAGCCAAACCGGGATGGGTCAAATGGATCCAGCAAGAAATGGCAACAGATCAAGGTTATTTGGAACTCCAGAGGTCACCAAGAGAAGCAGAAGATAAGTCTTGGATGTGGCTGGCCGCAGGGTTGGAGGGTGGGGAGAGGGGGAGGCATGGGGTGCGAAACAAGTTTGCCTTTTATTTATTTATTTGTGAAGGGCCTCGGTGAGAAATGTTTTATTTAAGAATATGGGGTTGGAACAGCAGGTGATGTGCAATTAGGGAAGCTGATAAACAAAAACAAAACTGGGCAGAGGTAGGGCGCGGAGCTGTGAGGGACCCTGCAAGGTGAGCCAGGGGAACTGGGATGGCCGGTAATAAATCAAAAATAGGAAGAAAATAGATGCATTTCATTCAGTTTGTTAGCGAGCTTTTGGCTTTCAAATTGTGCCGTGATGATAGGTCTGTAATGATGGGTTTAATTTTGACTTGTTATATTTTTATCAAAGCAATACACCTAAGGTATCAATATTTAAAAAGAAAACTAGTCCTGAAGAGGTGGTGTAGACTGGGTTAGATTGGCGAGGCAGTTAACACTGTGGCTCCCAGAGCCAGGTGCCTGATCTTAATATGAGCCTCAGCGTGTACGTGACTGACTTCAGAGAAGTGACAGTGCATCTGTGCCCTAGTTTCCCCATCTGCAAAATGGGCACAGCAAGAATAGCACCTACTTTTTACAAGGCTGTTCATTAATTTTGCACACATTTATTGAGTACCTGTGCACCAGGTATTGTTTTAGGCACTGGGGATAGCACTGTGAACAAAACTGACATGAGGAAAGACAGACAAAAAACAGTATTGGGCTTCCCTGGTGGCGCAGTGGTTGAGAATCTGCCTGCCAATGCAGTGGACACAGGCTCGAGCCCTGGTCTGGGAAGATCCCACATGCCACGGAGCAGCTAGGCCCGTGAGCCACAACTACTGAGCCTGTGCGTCTGGAGCCTGTGCTCCCAACAAGAGAGGCCGCAATAGTGAGAGGCCCACGCACCGCGATGAAGAGTGGCCCCCGCTTGCCGCAACTAGAGAAAGCCCTTGCACAGAAACGAAGACCCAACACAGCCAAAAATAAATAAATAAATAAATTTTAAAAAAGAAAATAAAAAAAATGAAAAAAAGAAACTGCCAAAGTGTTTAAAAAAAAACAAAAAGACAGCTATTGTTATTAAAAAAAACAGTATTAAATTAAATTATATGTTAGAAGGTAATAAGTGCTATGGAGACTCAGGGAAGAGGGACAGGGGTGGGGCCGGGGTTGGGATTGCTTGCAATTTTAAATAAAGAGGTCAAGGAAGGCCTCGCAGAGAAGGGGATGCCTGAGGGAAAAAAACTTCAAGCAGAGGAGGAATGGAGCTACTGGACATCTTGGGGAAGAGTGTTCTGAGCAGAGGGAACAGCCAGTGCAAAGGCCGTGAGGCAGGAGTGTGCCTGGTGTGGATAGGGAAGAGCGAGGAGGCCAGTGTGTCTGTAGTGGAATGGCCTGTGGGAAGAGGGAGAGCGGGTAAGTCTGAGGTGACAGGACCAGATCATGCTGGGCTACCTGGACTGTGGCAAGAAGGACGGGGCCACGGGTAGGTTCTGAGCAGAGGAGGGAACATGATCTCCTTTGGGGGTTGTGGTGGGTTGAATGGGGGCCTCAGAAAAGATACGTCAGATGTGGTCATCGCTCCTGGAACTTGTGAATGTGACCTTATTTGGAAAAAGGGTCTTTGTAGATGTAATTAAGTCAATGATTTAAAGATGAGATCATTCTGGATTATCTGGGTGGGTCCTAAACCCAAGGGCAAGTATCTCTAAAAGAGACAGAAACGAGACATGACCAGGGAGGCAGCGACTGGAGTGATGGGCCGCAAACCCAGGTGCGCCAGGAGCCACCGGCATCTGGCGGAGGCAGGGAACAGAATCTCCCCTAGAGGCCCTGGAGAGAGCACGGCCCTGCTGACACCTTGATTTTGGACTTCTGGTCTCCAGAACTGTGAGAGAATAAACTTCTGTTGTTTTAAGCCACGCGGTTTGTGCTCACGTGTTACAGCAGCCCCAGGAAACGAATACAGGTTGTTTGCAGGCTCCCTCTGGCCGTGTGGGGAACTGACTGGGGTGGGCGTGTGATTTGGGGGAACACTGAGGAGGACCAAGTTTGGGAAAAAGACCAGGAATAAATTTTTTTAAAAATATCAAAAATAAATAATGTGTGTCTTTTGAACATGTAAAATTGGAGATGTTTAAAATCTGAGTGGCTCCTTCCAACTCAAGAAATTCATATATATCAAGTGCAGAGAATGGGCATGCAAGAGGTTCTCAAGAAATATGATTGTCTCAAGGGTCCTAACAGCCAAAAAGAAAAGAAAAAAGGCAGGATTCCCTCCGCCTCCGTCCTCCCCACCCTCGGCCAGGCAAGATGCCTGCTTTTTACTGTGGGCCTTTACTCACTATTTTAAAACATGCACATAGGCCTTCCATGGAAATTAAACTGAGGCTTAGGCTCCTAGCTGCGGGGGCCCTTCCCCAACATCCCAGTCTCCAAAAGAGGACTGTGGCCTCAGCTGGATAGGTATCCAGCACCCTCAATCCCCAGATCCCTAGGGGGAGCAGGGCAGGGTGAAACTGAAGCAGGATATGGACAGCCGGGCCGACAGAGCCAGGCCGGCAAGTGCTGGCCTTCTCAGCTCACCTCAATTCCAGGGCTCCCAGGAACCTAGAACTCACCCTGGGGCTCCAGTGCAATGTCCAGGCTGGTCCTTATGCCCTGCTTCCTCGCTGGTGTAGGGGGCACCTCCACCAGCAGGTGTGCCCCTCCCAGTGAAACGGGAGGGAAGGGGGCAGGGCACAATCTTTGAAAGAATGACACAGCCGTTGAGGATACAGCATAAACTGGTTAGAACCAACTAGGTCCGAGGTGGCGGAAGATTTGACTTCCAGTAGACTTTGAGCCTCATTATATATATTAGCACAGGGGTCCCCAACACCCGCGCCACGGACCGCTAGCAGTCCACGGCCTGTTAGGAAGCACGTCGCACAGCAGGAGGTGATCGGTGGGCGAGCGAGCGAAGCTTCATCTGCCGCTGCCCATCCCTCCGCCTGAACCACCCCCCACCCACCCCGCTCGTGGAAAAATTGTCTTCCACGAAACCGGTCCCTGGTGCCAAAAAGGCTGGGGACCAATGCATTTGCATATGCTAAATGACACAACCATAGGTGCCATGACAGTTCCAAGGTGACCTAAAAGACCCAAAAGTGGGCGGGGCCCAATTCCTGGAAATCTCCTCCCCTTCCCCAAGACAGTTGGAATAATCCCCCCACTCATTAGCCAATGAAATTACCCAGACCATAAAAACTACCCCATATTTCCGGACCTCTCGCCTTCCGAGATGGCCCACACTCTATGGAGTGTGTTCATCCCAGGGCCGTTCTTGCCTTTTGAGATGAACCACATTCTGTCTATGGAACGTGTATCTCTCTAAATAAATCCACTTTTTACCTATCACTTTGTCTCTCACTGAATTCTTTCTGCGCTGAGACATAAAGAACCTAAGCTTCATTAAGTCCTGAGACCGGGTGTGTGGTTTCAGTTAAAAGAACGTGGGTTCAAATCCCACTCTGGGTTTTGGCTGGGTTCGAGTCCCAGCCTGCGGGACTGAGTTGTGCAGTTTCACCAGCCCACAGAATATCTCCCTGTTCCCTTGGCTTGTGCCCTGCCTGACTTGGGCTGTGAACCACAGCGCACAGAAAAGGAGGAAGCAAAGCCCACCCGGCTTTTGAGACACGTGTTGGCTCACAGCTCCCTGAACACCCGTGAGGGTTGGGGTGGGAGACTTGATCCCTCTTCCATAGCAGTGTTTTGGGTTGGAGGGGCCAGGGTTCAGATCCCACCCCTGTCACTTTCTTACTCAGTGACATCAGGCGTGGGGCTTTACTTCTCTGAGCCCTGCTGGCCTCATTCATAAAAAGGGGATCACTTGGGCTTCCCTGGTGGCGCAGTGGTTGAGAGTCCGCCTGCCGATGCAGGGGACACGGGTTCGTGCCCCAGTCCGGGAAGATCCCACATGCCGCGGCGCGGCTGGGCCCGTGAGCCATGGCCGCTGAGCCTGCGCGTCCGGAGCCTGTGCTCCGCAACGGGAGAGGCCACCACAGTGAGAGGCCCGCGTACCACAAAAAAAAAAAAAAAGGGGATCACTTTATACCCATCTGGGGAGTGGTGGCTGGGGGATCTCTGAATGGTTTAAGGGGGTGCGTCTTGCAGTCCCAGCCCCCTGGGTTCAGATCTCAGCTCTGTGTGTTACTGGGAGAAGAGGCTCCCTTCTCTGAACCTCACTTGCGTTCCTTGCATTCTCAGAACAATGGGTAGACTAATATACCAACCTCACGTTTGCTGGGCAGTCAGTGAAACCATCCATAGCAGGCCAGGTAGCACAGATACAAGCTGGCTGGTTAGCTGTGTCCCCTAGTACCCTGGACACACTTTTATCATAGATAAACCTATATGTGTCCCTTAAAAAGCTAAGTCTATGTCTGATTTATTCCTCTACCCACCCTGTGCCTAGCACGTTGTAACCACTCAATAAATGTTTATTGAAAACATAAGAAAAGAAGCAGTAGAATGGAAACCCTTGAGAAAAGACTTTCTTAGATGTCTCTCTAGATCTAGTGACACTCGGTGTATACACAATGTGTAAGTAGCTTGTGTTCTAAGCCCAGAGCAATAGGGTAGGTGCAGATAATGACACCTCAGCCTGAGGGTAAAATTCAAGGTTGATTCAAGACGTATGAAAGTGCAAAGAAGGGGGTGGGGCCAGTTAGCTGCTGAAGCCCACGTGAAGCACTGGGCAGGCCATACCTCAGGAAACATTCACTAACCTATGGACCTTCCATACGGTTCAAAACAGAACTGTTCTTGGGTTTAAAGGAGCCGATTTTCATTCGATTGTGCAGACCCCTTCGGACTGACTGCACAATTGTCTGTGGTCAAGTCTACAGAAAACAGAACAGAGCACTGGTTTTGTAAACTTTTTTGTTTTGTTTTTAGCAGTAGACCTTTTATTTCAAAGGACCCCCTAGAAGGTGCCCCTTCTAGGGAGAGAAGATGCTCAGTCTGAAAAACAATTAAATAAGTAAAAAAATACACACACAACCCCCTGTCCCCCAACACTCCAGCATGAATGGTGAACACTTCTGATGGAACTCAAAAATCTAAGCTGTCCCACCCCTACTCAAACCCCCTCTGTGGCTCCCCATTGCCTCCAGGACCAAGTGCAACCATCTTACGATGTCCTCTTGGGCCCTACATGGACAGCCCCTGTGGACCTTCCCCACCATTACAGCTTCAGTCCCCCTTTCTGACTCCAAAGCTGTCTCCGATTCCCACCTCCTCCCTGAATTTCAGCTCCGGAAGTCCCATGGCCTCCTAGACACCTCCACCCAGGTGTCCCTAAGCCCCATACACCCACCATGTCTCCAACTGTCCTTAGGATCTCTCCCAAACCTGCTCCTCCCCCAGGTCCCCCTTTCAAGGAGAGCTGTTCTACCCATCCTTCAGGTCTCAGCCTGTGTGCTTCTGTGTACCTTCTCCAGAAAGCCCTGACTCCCCCAGAGTCCTGGGCCTTGTCCTGGACCGCCCACAACTTATCCACTCGGCCTCCCAAGTGTGTCTCCCACCCAACCCTTTTCTCTCCCCTCCATGGCCCCGAACTGGCCTCTCCCACTTGGGTTGCCACTCCAGCCACATCCTGTGGCTCCCAGCCTCCACTCAACCCTTCCAATTCCCCCTCCATCTGAGTCTGACTTGTCCACCCTCTGCTCAAAACCTTTCTGTGCACCCCACCCCCGGTATCTGCAGGATAAAGTCTCAGCTCCTCACTGTGGCTCCCAAAGCCCTCAATGATCTCCCCTAAATAACTTCTTGGGCTTATTCTCTTACCATCCCTAATGGCCTAGTCATATCTAATAGTTTTCAGTTCCTCGAACTGAAACCACACTTTTACCACCAAACCTGCCCACAGCTTCTCCTCCTGCCTAGCATACCTTTTTCTCCTCTTCATGTTGCTTATTCCCATCAGCTCGTGTACCACCTCCTCCAGGAAGCCCTCCCTGACCCCCTGTCTGGTCCAGGCATCCTTTTTGGGATCTGACAGTCCCCTGGGCTTCTCTATCCCAACCCAGACCCCTCTGCCTGTGTTTTCCCCAACCTGGCCCTGACCACTCTGGGCTGTCACTACCTGATGATGGATCTGTTTCTCCCACTGGACTGCAAAACCCGTGAGGGCAGGGCCAGGCTGGCTCAGTCACTGCTGTGTCCCCAGTATCACCCAGCACAGGGACAGTACATGGCAGATGCTCAGTGGCCAGTTCATCCATCTATTCATTCAATGAGTATTTATTCAACGACTACTGCTGACAAGCCTTATCTAGAAATTGGAGATATAGCACAGAAAAAACAAAAAAAAGTCCCTAGGAAGGAAGAAATTCTTTTGAGGGAGTAAGACAGTAGATTAAATGAGCGAAACATATAGTTGGTGCCTCGGAGAAAAATAAAACAATGAAAATGGTTGATGTCTCAGGTCAAAAAGAACAACACAACACATCTGGGGCAAAGAAGCATTATTATCCCTGTTTTTCAGATGAGGAGGTAGGGCTCAGGGAAATCACTGCCCAGGTCACACGGCGTTGGTCTGTCGGCCGAGAATTTGAACCCAGAGCTCAGTTCTGTGCCAGGACGTTACACTGTCAAACCAATTCCCGAACACAGAATAAGGCAGAATGTCTTTTCCTTGCCACCCTCAGGGAGGTCTGAGCCTGTGAAAGGGTAGGATGTGGGAGAGCGGGGTCTCCTTATGTTTACTGAACCAGGCACTGCTCAAAACACTTTATATATTCAATTCTAACAGCAGTGTTTTTTTTTGCTCCGCTTAACAGATAAGGGAACAAAAGACCTAGAAAGGTTAAGTCACTGGCACAAAGGGACACAGCCAGGAAACGGTGGAGCCAGAATTTGAGCCCAAGCTGCCTCAGGGTCCTGAGTGTAGACAGCTGCCTCTCCTGCTGTGTAACATCTGTAGATCTGTGATGCCCTCCGTCCCTCCCCAGTAGCCTCTCAAAACCCCTACCAACATCCCTCCCCACCCCATCCCACCCCAAATCTTTGAGAGGGACATTTGAAGCTTTCTCCAAATACAAAGGATATGTGAGTGCAGCTTTAAGAAGAGGAGTCTGGCTGTCCTTCCAACCAGGCTGCTCTTGCCCATCCATCCTTGGTAGAAGTTCTCCAGCTGCTGCTGCTTCTTCAGGTCACGACATGTCACATCAGATCACATCCCTCCTCTCCTCCAAATCTTCCCATGGCTCCCACCTCACTCAGAGTAAAGCCAAAGTCTTCTCCATGGCCCATGAGACCCCAGATGATCTGCCCCCATCACCCTGCTGACTTCATTCCCCATCCCTCTCCTCCCTCACTGGTCTCCTTGCTATTCCTCAAATATTCCATGCATGCTCCTACCTCAGGACCTTTGCATTTGCTGTTCTCTCTGCCTAGAATGCCGCTCTTCCCCCAGATAGCCATGTCACTCTCTCCTCTCTTCAAGTCTTTGTTCAAATGTCTCCAGACCACCCTACTTAAAACTATAATCTTTGCATCCCCCAACTCCCTCCTAACACATCATATAATCTACTTCCCTGTTTGTGTACTGTGTCTTACCCCTGATAGAATGTAAACTCCATGAGGCCAAGGATCTCTGTTTTATTCACTGATGTGTCCCCAATGCCTAGCACAATGCTGAGCATGTAGAACATGCTTAATAAATATTTATTGAATGAATTAACTTGCATTTTCATTCCCATGTTGCAGGATGTAGCAACTGAGGCACAGGGACCTTAAGCCAGCTGCCCAAGGTCATTTAGTATTATTTAAGTACTAAATGCTAGAACCAAGATTGGAACCAGGGTGTTCCAGTCCCCAGGCACACACTGTAATGGCTGTCCTACATGGCCATGCTAAGGCAGGCTGAGTGACTAAGATACTTACCTTTCCATCTGGGGATTCAGGGTTGCTGAGGTTTGACAAAGGTGTGGTGAGACCTGCCTCATCTCTCTGCACCCCCAATTCTATAAGTCAAGGAAGGGTTGGGTCTAAGCTTTCTAGAGTCTTCCTCCCACCAAGCGCTCCTCAACTCCTGCCATTGGCTAAGTGCTCTCAATTTGGGGGTGGGAAATCAGTCACTCCAACAAGGTAAGGAGATAGGGATTAAGTATTTACATGAGCAAGGTTCGTGATGGCTGATGGGTCACCCCCTCAGGTGTGGTGATGTGGCAGAGGTGAGGACAGCATAGTGATCATGATGTGGGACAGCAGGGGTTGGCTGGTGTGGCAGAGAGTATCAGGATACAGGGAATGGTGACGACACCACGGTAATGATGAGGGCAGCTGGGGGGAGGGGGAGAGCGACAATGAGGAGGGGATGAAGGTGACTGGATGAAGGTGAGGGTGAGATGATTAATAATATTAGCTCAAATGGCCACATCAAGCTGGGCATGTCACAAGAATAAACACGCAGGATCCTCACAATCATCCCTGACGTAGGTGTCCTTGTGTGCGTTTCACAGATGAGGAACCTGAGACTGCAAACGTGTGATTAGGTGGTCAAGGTTACCCAGATGCTTAGTGGTGCAGCCAGGATAATGGGCTCTAGTACCCGGTATGTGAGAGGGGACACGGGGAAATACCGGAGACATGAAGGGAAGAATAACAACTGTAGGGCAGGGTAGGTCCTTATGGGGAAAACTAGAAGCATTAGGCACGGACAGTGACTGTCAGAGGACGGGGAGGGATGGAGACATAAAGGATGAGGAAGATATAACGGAAGCGTGAGCGTAACTTACAGAGATGGTGACAGGAGGCGTGCGAAGGTGACACGGGAGTATGATGACGATTTATGAGAAGGACTTCGTAAAGGAGTAATAGCAACAAAAGAGGGGTGCAGGCGATATGAGAAGGCGACACGACTTAAAGGGGGTAACTGCGACATTTGGTGGCCATGGGGACTTAAAGGAACGAAATCTTGTTAAGGGGGTTGACGGCGACCTAAGGAGGGTGATGGCGACATAAGGGGAGTGGTAACGATGTAAGCGGGATGCAACATAAGGGGAGGAATGGGGACATAAAGGGACAGAGGACGATATAAGAGGAGAGATGCATTATATTCGAAGGACGACACGAGGAGGGCAGCCGAGACGCCGCGCCCCCAGATCGCATATTACCTGCACTCCACGTCTCCCACTCCTGCACTCAGCCCCTCACGCACCTTCTAGGCTGGAGCCCCGCCCGACCGCCCCCGCTGCGCGCAGGCGCACTCCGGCTAGACTGCGGGCCGGCGGGGGCCAGGCAATTGCCTTTCTCATTGGCCGCGCTCCTCGCTAGCGTGGGGAGGGGAAGCGCCTGGGAGAGTGCGGGTGGTCACGTGACGGTTGCCGCTGTGCTCTCGCTGGTGGCTACCCGGAGGGCTAGAGCGGCCGCGGGGCCGGTAAGTCCGGCTTCCGGCGTTGAGGACGGTGCTTCCGGGGCGGGCAGCCGGGCCGAAGGAGGAGGGTCTGACAATTGGCGCCGCCGGGTGGGAGGGCGGGCGGCGCGAGTGGGCGCGGGCCCAGAGGGCCAGGTGAGGCGCGGGCCGTGGGTGGTGGGACTGGGTTGGATGAGGTGGGAATGAATGGCGCCTGGGGTTCCGGACTCAGTCCTGGCGCCGCTGTGCGACTCGGCTCTTGACAAGCTACTTCTTTCTCTGAACCTCAGTTGCCTCCTCTGTAGGATGGGGATCAGAATCTGGCTATGGCATCCTCATTATGGGTTGGAGTGAGAAGTCAGCTCGTGCATGTCGGAGCCCCTAGCTCAGCGTCTGGCACACTGCTCACTTGGTTGCTATACTGTTATTGTTTGTATTGTTGATGATGTTTGTACTTGGTGTGGAAGAGCTGGGTGTGGGAGCGTGGAATTGGGATCTCAGTTCAAGTCCTAGCTACACTTTGTGGTAGTGGAACTGTGCCTTCACCTGTCTGAACCTCGTTTTCCTCGTCTATACAACGAAGGCTATTAGCCCCAATATCATAGAGTCATTGTGAGGATGCTGATGAAATGTGCGTGTAAACTCCTTAGCATAGGACCTGACAGTAGAGAGCAGGAGCTCAGTAGATTGGGACTATAATAAAAATGATTCTGAGAGTCATTGGTGTAGATGGGACTTGCAAGGAAGAGAGGAGGAAGGAAGCTCAGAGACGGCGATAGGAAAAACTTGGAATCTGGAGCTGGGCAAATCGACATCCCTCCACTTACTATTTGATAAATTATGCCAAATCCCTTAGTATTACGTTTTCCGTTTTCTTTAAAACTGATGCATTTTCCTCCAGTCAGTTCATTTGAGAAAGAAAATTTGTATTGCTTTGTTAATGGAAAACTAGCATTTTGGCCGTGAGAAGAAGGAAAACTTAACCTGAACTCCAATGGAAGCAGAACGGTCTATTAAATTGTAGACAGAAACTGAAAGAATTGAAAAGGGGATAACTTGTACTATTGTGGTTCTATGTTGTCAGATCCCATGGACCCTGTTAAGTTATACTCTGTTCTCAGCTCACACTTTGCATATGACTGACATCAGCTTAGTGACTGTCCTACCCTTTTCTTGACTCACTTAAGATTTATTTCATGCACATGTACAAAACCTACTGAACATTGTTCTAAGGGCTTGGCGTTTATAAACTCTTTTAACCCTGCTAAGCACTTTAAGAATAGATATGCTTATCCTTCTTTTCTTTTTAATTGAAGTATAGTTGATATACAATAACTCCTATCATTGTTATTTTATGGTTGAAGGGAGTGAGATCCAGAAAGGTTAAGCCACTTGCCCCAGAGTCAGGGTTAGGAAGTGGTAAATCGAGATTTGGAGCCAAGCCTTCTAAGGGCGTAGGATGAGGAGTCTGGTGCATGGTGATTACTTGAATTGCGGGAGCTGTCATTTTTCTGTTATTGTTAATGTTATATAATCTTCACTGTTCAGAAAGTCAGTGCTGGAGATGGGCTTTTGGTGGTGGAGAGAGGACACTTGAGTCCAGCAGGGAATTCTGCAGTTATAGTGGGAGGATACCAGTACTTAGAGCCTCCTAGTCAGTGTTAACTGAAACTTTGCAAAGACAGACAGACCACAGTGCCTGGCTCATAGTAATCCCTTGACCAGTGTTAATCATAGCCACTGACTGACTTGGGTTCAAACCCTGGCCCTGTAGTTACTTGCTGTGTGACCTCGGACCTGCCACTCTAATCTGTAACTTGGAGATCACTTTTACTTTTTACCGTGGGTGGTTGTGAGGAGTCACTGAGATGTGAACATATTCAGTGCCTGGCATGTAAACATTCAGCAGGAGCTACTGCATGGGCACTGGAATCAGGGAGAACTTGTTTTTGAGTCCTAGTAAAGTGCTTGCTAGATGTGGCATTTGGCAAATGACTGCACCACAATGAGTTGGTTTTTTCATTGATTAAAATGGGGCTCATTATAGTCCTCACTCATGAGGAGGTTGTGAGGCATCAGTGTGATGCCTGGCATTGGTCCTGGTGCATAGATAGTGCCTGGTGTGTGAAATGCTGTTGTTCTGTCTAACTCACTGAAGCCTCTCCATGCCTTTTGCTCTTTGAGAGATGTTGGTTGTATTGTCTTTGTCCAGTGGTAAAATCCCAAAGGGAAAAGGGATCTTAGGAGCCGAGTACAGGGTGAAGTGATGTGCGTGGTCATGTTCATCATCCTACTTGGGAGTAGAGGAGAGAGCCTCACATCTGGGGACTTTGGGAAGGCTTCACAAAGCAGGCAGCCAATCAGAGTGATGGAGAGCTTGCCAGGAGGACAGGAGGAGCAAGCATTCCAGGCACAGGTGACGTTCTGTGTGAAAAGTGGGTGGCAGGCAAAGCACTTGGGTGTTAGAGGGAAAGCTGGGGTGGGAGGCTGGGGGAATAAGAAGAACCAGCACTTCTAGAGTAGGTACTTAGTATACACCAGGCACTCTTGAGCGCTTTGTACATAGAAACTCATCTAGCCCCACAGCAGTCCTCTAAGGCAAATAATGTTTGTACCATCCCGGTTTACAGATGGGGACACTGAGGCCCGACTGGTGAAGTCCCTTGCCAAGGTCACACAGCTAGTAAGTGGTAGAGCCAGATTTGAATCCTGCAAGTCTGGTTCCAGAGTCCTTACTCTTGTACTATCTCTGTGATACCGTCAGAATTGTTGCGGGGGGGGGACGGGAACGGGCAGATTGTATGTGATGGTAAACAGAAAGGTGCTGGACAGTGGGCCTTCTGCACCTGTAGAGGAGGCGGAGGTGGGGTGGGTGAAAAGGATCAGAACTGGGGGCTGGAGTGGGTGGAGGGGAGCAGCGTGAGGGGAGAGGGCAGGGACTGAGAAGAGGCGGGCCAGGTGGGAAGTTTGGGCCAGGGCAGCATGGGACAGGTGGTCCTGGAGTCAGGTAGTAGCGAAGCATCAGGTGAGGAAATGATTTCTGTTAGTTCTCTTTCAACACTGCTGTTCACATGCAGGAGGAAGTCTCCGTTGGGGCTAATATGTCTTTAACACCTTTCTGGCACCTGCTGATCTTACCCAAGCGAAAACTGGTTTTCCATTTCTGCTCTGGGACCCCCTCCTGACTGGTGCCCCACCTCTCTGCCCTGGCCGCTCTCACTTGCCTCCTTGCTCCCTCCCATGTTCCTGCTGCCCCACGGACATGCCAGATGGGCTCCTGGCTCAGGGCACTGGACTTGCTGTACCTTCTCCTGGAACACGCTTCCTCTGTAAAACTGCATGGCTCACCCCTCCACCTCCTTCAGGCCTCTACATGTCACTTTAGAGAGCTCTTCTCTGGCCACGCATTTAGAATTGCAAGCCCTCCCTTCCCGGGCCCTCTGTGTTTTCTCCATAAGGCTAAAGCCTTTCTGACACGTGATATTGTCAACTGGTTTGCTTGTTTACTCTCTGTCTCCCTGTTTCCCGTGTCCCCACCTAGATGCCAAGCTCTGGAGTTTGTTTGTTTTTTGCTGCACCTTGCGGCATGTGGGATCTTAGTTCCCTGACCAGGGATCGAACCTGTGCCCCCTGCAGTGGAAGCGCGGAGTCTTAACCACTGGACTGCCAGGGAAGTCCTCAAGCTCTGGTTTTTGTTAACCTCAGTATTCCTGGCTCCTAGAACAGTGCCTCACACACAGTAGGTTCTCAGGAAAGAGTTTTTGAGTGGGTGAATGAATGGGTATTTATGGTTAAGGTCTTGGGCAGGGGGTGTCTTTTTTTCTGTCCCTCTCTTATTCCAGCCAGAAACTTGTGAGGTGTGTGGGAATGGAGATGTGGACTTTTGCTGCCCCTGGGCCTTATCCGAGGCAGGAGTGATAGTTGTGGTGACAGCTCTGCCCCAGGCTGACTTCCTGCCAGCTGCTCCAGGCTATTCCTGGGCTGTGAGCCCCCAGCCCAGGAACTCTCCCCTGGCAGGCAGACAGGCAGCGAGAGAGGGACGGACACTTAGCCGGCGGCGACTCATGGGTGCTCTCCCCTTGTTCTCTCATGCAGGCTTCAGGGAGCAGAGTGAAGGCGAGGGAGACAATGGTCTCTGTAACTATGGGTGAGTCTTTTCTCTGGGGCCCCCTCTCCCCTCTGCCCTTTCTGAGGTATGACCTTGGTCGGGGGGGAGGCAGGCTGGGGGAGGGAGGGCTGGTCACTGGCAGGAACAGCTGTGCTCCGGGGAACGCGGAGGGAGGGCCAGGGCCTGCCCAGGGCCTATCCACCTCCGCTCTGTATCTGGGCCTGCTGACAACGTATTTTGGCCATAAAGAACTTCAGGCCATAAAGTCCTGAAGTCCAGCAGATTTCTCATATGACCTCTCAGAGCCTCGATTTTCTCACCTGTAAAATGGAGATAGTAACATCCTGGGATGTTGTAAGGATTAGGAGGTTATTGCATGTGAAATCTTGGGCATGGTTCTCAGCAAATGTTATAGCTGTTACTACTCTCATGAGCTTTATCACCACATTCTCTTCGAACTCTGTACTTGGGGGTTGCCAAAGCACAGAGATTACTAGCTGGTAGCTTTTAAATTTTTGGAGATTTGTACATATAGAAGAGTACGTAAAACATATATGTGTGGTCATAAGAGCAATTAAAAAGCAAACGTCTGAGTGCATCCTTTATGATTCTGTTTATATAAAGCACAGAAGCAGGCAAAATCGATCTATGCCGCTGGAAAGTGTTGATTGCCCTTGCGAGGCAGGGAGAAGTGACTGCCTGGGGAATGTGAGGCAGGAGATGCTTCTGGAATGTTGGAAATGTTTCATTTCTTGATCTGGGGACTGGTTACATGGGTATGTTGGTTTATGAAAATGTATCGACTTGTGTGTACTTTTGTGGGTGAACATGATAGTTCAATAAAAAGGTTTTAAAAAAGCACCGCCCCTCTAACCACCGTCCAGGTCAAGAACTAGAATACTGCCTGCCCCCCTGAGGGCTCCAACCCAATCATACACCCCCTCCCTCCTCCAGACGGAATAAACCACTATCTTCTCTTTGTGATAATCTCTCCTTACCTTTCTTATAGTTGTACCACGAATGAAAACATTCCTATAGACTTGGTTTTGAACTTACGTGAATTCAGTCGTGCCGTGAGGTCTTTCGTGTCTGGCTTCTGTTGCTCAGCGCAGTGTCTGAGTCATCTCTGGTGCTGTGTGTAGCTGCAGTTCTTTGCTTTGCACTGCTCCATAGTATTTACTGTGTGAGCAGCCACCATTTGTCTGTCGATGCTATTGTCAGTGGATATTGCATTGTTTCTGGGTTGCAGACAAGCTGCCGTGAATCTTCTAGTGCATGTCTCCTGGTGTGTACAGCAAGCCACTCCTCTGAGTCCAAGACACACATCGTGGCCCATATTAATATTTCTGAAGTGGGGGTTCATCTTACAGCTGGTGCTTGTGATCATTTAATTGGCAGCATATTTTCCTCCTTAGTAGGACACGAAATGATGGTGACGACCAGACAGGAGGACTTTTGCCGTTCCTTGACGTTGCTTCAGGCAGCTAGCTACCCCCAACCTATGTGGTGTTTTTCCTCCCCTTAATAACAGCTTAATTGAGAGGCAGTTCACATTTCATACAATTCACTGAAGCGTACGAGTCAATGGTCTTTATATTCTGTGTTCGCAGAGTTATGCAACTGTCACCACAATCAATTTCAAAATATTTTCATCACTCCCCGCAAAACCCGAATACCCATTAGCATTCACTCCCCCCTCCCCCCTGCTCTCCCACCCAGTCCCTGGCAACCACTAATCTACTTTCTGTTCCTATAGATCTCTACAGATTTACCTCTTCTGGACATTTCACATAAATGGAACTATTGTGTGGTAGTTTTTGACACTTAGACCAAAGGTGCCTGCTTTTGGCTAAGGGAACCCAGGGCCCCATGCCTGGACAGGTGGATAGTGCCTGTGAAAAGTAGAAAAAGGTCCGCCTTTCCTCTGGGCTGCTGGAGGATGTCCTGAGGACATGAGCTCCTCACTTGCCTCAGGCCCAGGGGGACTGGCCTGTGGCTGGGTGGGCAGGGGCCTCTTCGGGAGGGGATGCGCCTGAGCCCCCTACCCCCCACCCATGCAGTGTCTCATCCAGAGTGTGTCTCTTTCCCTGCTCTGAGCCTCAGTTGTCTTACCAGCAAAATGGGCATAGTAACACCAAATTTCTTCTTATCTAAAATAGCATGGATTGTTGGATATACTGTTATGTACCCTGAGAAAGATAAAGAAAAAAATGTTGCCAATTAAATTGTGGCACACCATCAATTGTGAGGTAAATCCTAGTTTCAGAGATATTAAAATGTGAAAGAAAAGTTCTCCTTGGAACCAATGATCGTCTCTAACACCTGGCCTGACAGGTCAGGGTCAGTTTGAAGGTCACACCCAAGAGGCCAAGAAAGAACTTTGGAAGTAGTAAAGCTACATGGATGGGGTCTGCCTGGTCTTGGCTCCATGTGTAGCGGTGGCATCATCATCACCATTATCCCCTTCATCATCATCATCATCATCATCATGATGGCTGCAATGGGTTGAGGACATCCTCTGGGCCATGTGCCACTTAGAGCCCTTTTTGTGGACTTTCTCTTTAGTCTGCACAATGACCAAGGACATCAGTGCTGTTATCACTAGAATGTCAGCTCCATGAGGAAAGGGACTCTGTCTTGTGCCCTGCGGTATCCCCAGTGCCTAGAGGAGGGCCTGGTGTGTGCCAGGTGCTCAGTACATACTTGTTGAATGTATTACCCTAGAGGACGCCGAAGCCCCAAGCGTTACCTTGCCCGAAGTCCCTCAGCCGGGAGATGGCAGAACCGGGATTTGAACCCATGCTCCAAACATGCTCACTCTGAGGCCGGGCTGCTTCTGTGTGTGTGTGTAGAGGGGGGTTGCTTCTGACATCCAGGGGTCAGCTCTGCAACCCTTCTTTCCATCCACCTATGAACCCTGTCACCCTCGGGGCCCGCACCTGCTGATGGGGACCTGGATGGAGAACCCAGAGTCCTGGCTCCCCCAAACCAGTCACTGGCCAAGCATGGGGGGGTGATTGCTGCGGGTCACGCTCCAGAGCAGGGCAGAGCTGCAAGGAGAAGGGCGGTATGGAAGCACAGGGCCTCAGGAAATCTGCTTCTTGTTAGCAGGGTGGCCTGGGGAGGGTCCCCCGACCTCTCCCTGCCTCAGTTTCCTCACTGGCAAAATGGGGGCGTCAGTGCTGCCTAACCCACAGGGCTGTCAGGCCGGCTTAGTTCCATCGTATATGCAGAGCTCTCAGGCCCAGGGCCTGGCGTTTGACGAGCATTAATTTGCGGGAGCTGCTGCTGTTGTGGTTTGCTGCTGCTCTTCTCTAAGGAGAGTAACGTGAATAATGAGCCCTGTCCATGCCCCCACCCCCCAGCCACTTCTGAGTGGATCCAGTTCTTTAAGGAAGCCGGCATTCCTCCGGGACCTGCTGTCAATTACGCAGTGATGTTTGTGGATAACAGGTAAGGCTGCCGAGGGGACGGGGCTGAACCTGGGGAAAGGAGGGGAGTCAGGGGGCTGGCTGGCCCACCCACCCTGGCCCACTGTGGCCTCCCTGCCGACCCTCCCCTGCAGGATCCAGAAGAGCATGCTGCTGGATCTCAACAAGGAGATCATGAATGAGCTGGGCGTGACTGTGGTGGGTGACATCATTGCCATCCTCAAGCATGCCAAGGTGGTGCACCGCCAGGTGGGTGCTCCACTCGACCCCTCTGTCCCTGGATTTAGGGTGGGGTAGGGGGGCAGTGGCAGAGCCGACTGGAGGCTTGGAAGTAAAGGTAGGCAGACTGGATTCCAAGGCTGGTTCCACTGTTTGCTGTGTGACATCGGGCATGTTGCCCAACCTCTCTGAACCTTACTTTCTCCACCTGTAGGATGTACGTAGGCAAACCAGTTTCGCAGGAGGGTTGTGAGTACTAAGTTATATAAAGCCCTAGGACAGTGTAAACAGCAGGCCGCAGTAGGGGCTCGCTTTAAGTATTATTGTTACTAGTTTTCATCTTCCTCATGATAGTTATCCGTACCAGGACTCTTTCTCTGTCCCCAGAACAGGAGGTCTCTATGTGGGACCCAGTTGGTGGCATGGCCAACAACATGGTGGTTCCCTTCTTGGCCCTTCTGCTTACAGTGACCTTGGACTAGTGATTTCACCTCCCCGAGTCTCTGAAACAGGCTTTTCACACAGCCCTGCTGCATGGGGTCGCTGTGGCCATTTACCAGAGAGTGTATGTGGCACCAAGTGCCAGGCCTGGAGTGAAGAGCTCGTTTAGTGATGATAGCACTTACCAAGCACTTGCCGTGGCCTGTCAGGCCCTGTGTTCGTCCTGTATGAATATGAGCTCACTTACTCCTCCCTGCACTTGACTGAGAAGGAAGCTTGCTTCACAGCTGCGCTCTCCAGCACTCCACTTTACCGAGTGATGGCTGCTGGGCTTATTCTCATCAATTTTAGTAGCTCCCTCCATCCCAGGGACAGGCCTTCGTCTGTCCACCATCCAGGGCAAGACCCCGCAGCGAGGGCTTTCTCAAGCCAGGGACGTTAGCTGAGTTATCACGGAGGTCACTGAGCAAAACGATTTCTTTAAACTTTTAAATTTGAGACCAATTTTAGATTTATAGAAAAGTTCCAACAGTAGTACAGAAAGTTTCTGTACTTCCTTCACCCAGCTTCCCTTAATGTTAACATCTTCCATAGCCATGGTCCATTTGTCAAAACTAAGAAATGGACATTAGTAGTATGCTATTGTTAACTAAATTATAGACTATTTGGATTTCATTAGGTTTTCCACTAATGTCATTTTTCTGTTCCAGGATACCACATGGCGTTACTTCTCACGTCTCCTTAGTCTCTTTTGATTTGGGACAGTTTCTTAGTCTTGCCAGGTTTTTGATGACCTTCACAGTCTTGGAGAGTACTGGTCAGGTGTTCTGTAGCAGCATGTCCCTCAGTTTGGGTGTGTCTGATGCTTCATTATGATTAGGAGGGAAATGTTTTGAAAGCACTAACAGCTCAGGCTCTGATTCCCCGAGTTTTGCTCAGATATCTGGGTTCCCTCTTCCGCCAGCTTATGCCCCTGTCCCCATGGTAACCGGGCACCTGTTTTCTTTACAGGACATGTGCAAAGCTGCCACCGAGTCGGTGCCCTGCAGCCCCAGCCCCCTTCCAGGCGAGATTCGCCGAGGCGCCTCTAGCGGTGAGTCCCATGTGTTCAGGCCTCCTTTCCTTCGGCAGTGAAGGGGACACACCTGGAGTTCGCAGAGGTGGAAGCAAAGGCATCCGAGGCTCTCGTCTCTTAGGTAGTGAGTGGCTGTACATACAGTGGATTTTCGTTTGTGGTCGTTCCATTCTACACAGCCACTGCGAACATCGAGTCAGTGAATACCGAATCACTTCTCCCAGGGGAATACGGGGTCACCACGTGTTCATCATCTGACCAATACACAACTTTATTTATGTGTGTTTCTGTTCCAAGACACCTTATTTAATATATGGTGTTGATTCATAAACATTGAACTCACAGCCCGCAGCACTAAAACTGCCTGAACGAAGCTTATTGAACGCACGTATTTTTTCCATAAGGCACATCCCAGCCTTCTTGAACTTGGGACACTAGACAGCACCTTATCACCATGCTTGGGGGCCATTTTAAACAGCAAAATCACTAACAAAAAGCACAAAGATGTGGAAATAGCAATAAGGAGACCATAAATAGACTGTGGCACTAAATAGACTTGTTTACTAAGTGAGAGCTGCAACAGGAAGGCAGAGCGTCGCCTTGTTTGACCTCAGTTGGGAACGTGTGTTGGGCGACTCAAGTTTTTTGCCTCTCTGTGCATGTCTGTGAATGACCACAGAGCAGCATAAGTATTCGTTTTGAGGTTACGAATAAATTTGTGAACAGGCGAATTTACAAAATGGAATCTGAATGGTAAGAATCAACTGTATTTATACTTTTGTTTTTTTCAGCAGTGTGACACTTAAAAGATTTAACATATGTATTGATTAGCTTTTGCTGCTTAACAAGCCACCACAAAACTGGCTTAAACAGACTTTTTAAAAAAAATTTTTATTGAAATATAGTTGATTTACAGTGTTGTGTTAGTTTCAGGTATACAGCAAAGTGATTCAGTTATACACACACACACACACACACACACACTCACACACATATATATCTTAGTTCCCTGACCAGGGATCAAACCCGTGCCCCCTGCAGTGGAACGAAAGCTCAGAGTCCTAACCACTGGACCACCAGGGAATTCCCTATATATATGTTCTTTTTCCAGATTCTTTTCCATTATAGGTTATTATAAAACAGTGAATATAGTTCCCTGTGTTACACAGTAGGTCCTTGTTGGTTATCTACTCCATATATAGTAGTGTGTATATTTGAATCCCAAACTCCTAAATTATCCAGCCCCCCCCCCCGCCCTTTCCCCTTTGGTAACTATAAGTTTGTTTTCTCTGTCTGTGAGTCTATTTCTGTTTAGTAAATAAGTTCATTTGTATCATTTTTTTAAGTCTGTCTGATTTACTTCACTTAGTATGATAATCTCTAGGTCCATCCATGTTGCTGAAAACACAGACTTTTATTTCTCGTGATTCTGTGACTTGGCTGGTCACTTCTGCTCCGGGACAGCTCAGCTGATCTCAGTGGTCACTTGGCAGCTCCTAGATCTCTTGATCTAGGATGGCCTCCCTCACACATCTGATGGTTGGCTTGGTGTCATCTGGGCCAAAAGAGGTGACTTGGCCACATGTCTCTCATTATCCAGCAGGCTAGCCCAGGCTCATCTACACCGTGGTGATTGTAGGGTTCCCAAAAGCAGCGTGAGAAGGCAGGACCCAATGTGCAAAGCACCTCTTAAGTGTCTGCTTGCATAACATTTGCTTCTGTCCCATTGGCCAAAGCCAGTCACATGGCTAAGCCCAGCATCAGTGTGGTCAGGGCCTACCCAAAGGCATGGACGAAGGGAAGTTGAACAAATTGGGTTCGTTTCTGCAGTGGTCCCCCTCAACTGACATACAGAAAAGGGTTCCGATGACAAAGGGGCAGCTGAATGACTTTTCACAAATGGAGCATGCATGTAGCCTGCAGCGTGCAAATCCAGAAACAGAAAAGATGACTGACATCACTCACCACCTCTCAAGGGTATCCACTGCCCTGATTTCTAACAGCTTTGGTTAGTTTTGCCAGTCTTTCAAACCTATATAAATGTAAGCAGGCAGTATGTACTTTTTTTGCCATTTTGAGTCTCTTAAATAGTTTAAAATAAGTTTAAAAAATTAAAACAAAAATACTGATGGAGAAAATAGGCAGTTAAAAGAGTAGGGGAAACAGGCACAGATGGAAAAGGGTGGAGAAGAGTACCCCAAAACATTCCGGTCACTTGTGTACACTTTGTAATATTGAACACGTGTGTCCGCACTGGGAGGAACAAAGAACAGTTCGTTGTACTCTGGCGTCTGACTGCAGCTCAGCTTCAGTGGTTCACAGACAGAGCTGTTTCCCCTCCACCCAGGTGATGCTTACCTGGCGTGAGAAAACACCATATCCCTTTTAAGCAAGACCTTGCCCTCTGTGGCCATTGCAAGAGGCAGGCCCTCTCAACTGCTTATGTTTTGTAGCAGAAAATCCCGATCGTGTTGCATCTGGCCTGTCAGAGTGTTGTGAGTGGAGGCTCTGGGCGCAGATTCCACACAGCCACTCATCAGAAAGCCACCCCTGGGAATTCCCTGGCGGTCCAATGGTTAGGACTCGGCGATTTCACTGCTGGGGCCCGGGCGAGGCCAAAAAAAAAAAAGAAAGAAAGCCACCCCTATTGGGCTGATGTAGTGTCTTGGGAAGATCACGGGAGGGTGTATGCCAAATCATCAACAGCAGTGAGCAGGCCTGAAAACCGACCATTTCTTCCTGGGTGGTGGGGAGGGAGACGGTCTCGTTGGGAAGGGCCAATCCCCGGACTTCCGGGTGCCAGCAGTGCTCCCGTTCCTGACCTGGGTGGTGGGTATATGGGAATTGATGTTAAACGATCTGTGTAGGTTTGATGTCTTTTTCTGTATGCTGTAGTTATAGTTTAAAAAGTAACCAAGCAATATGGAATTATAATCAGGTGTTGAGGGTCATTATGGGGGACTTCAGGAGGCTTTGAGAGACAGCACATGGCAGAAAGAGAGAAGGCTTTTTTGGGGGTAGGTAGGACAAAATATCAAAGTCTGAAAGCCATGGTGGGGCGGGGGTTGGTGCTGGGCCTGCTGAGCAAGCGGTAGTAGCATGAAGGTTCCCCCTCGCCCCTCCCTGCAGGGCTTCCCCAAGAGCTCAGCAAACCCGTACCCTGAAGCTAGCAGCAGCTGCACCTGGAGACACAGTCCGTCTCCTCCCCCGCTGGAGCTGGCCCTCCAGTCTGCTCGCTGTAGCCCACCTTGCACCCTGGGACATCCCTTCTCCTGCTCCAGAGAATTCAGGGGGGCCAGCGACTGCTTTCCACCCCTGAGGGAGGTCACCTCTTTTCTTGCCCCAGCCCAACTGGAGCCAGACCCACATTGCCCAGGGCCCTGGCTGAGTGACCCCACTCCCCGAGTCTCAGTTTCCTCATCTATAAAATTGGTTTACGGTGAAGCCTGTCTAGTAGGGGTGTTGGGAGGTTCGGTGACCATGTTCATCTTTTCAGTAGATGTTTATTGAAGACTTGTGAAGTACCAGAAACTGTGGTTGGCACCGGGGATACAGCGATGAACAGACAGTGTCTCCTCTGTGTTATTATAAGTATAGTCTTGTGGGAGAGTCTACCAGTAAACAAACAAATGTAATTTTCATGTCAAGCAGTAATAAGGGCAGGGAAGTATTCTCTGAGGAGATGCCGTCTGAGAGGAGACCTGAACGCAGAGACAGAGCAAGCCCATTGCTACTGGGGGACCTGCACGCCAGACCTATGAACAGCAAAGTGCCCTGAGTGGGCGTGTACTTGCTGAGCGAGGAAGATCCTGGATGCCAGCGTGGTGGAGGGAGAGGGGAGGGAAATGCTCAGTGCAGGGCTGGGTAACTGATAGGTGAAGTGTGCTAGGAACCCATCTGGTCTGGGGCCTCAGGAAAGGCCCCCAGGGCAGGGAGGGGCGGGCTAGTTCCTGGGAAGACAGGCCCACCCCACGCATGCCCGCCTTGACAGTGCAGCCACAGGGTGCCTCTGGCTGCCCTTTCCCCATGCTGCGGTCCCAAGGTTGCCTTCCCCATCCTGACCCCTTCCCAGGGCCCCGCCCCACTGGACTCTCCTCTTTCCTCCTGGCAGCCGCCTCCCGGATGATCACCAACAGCCTGAACCGAGACTCCCCACCTGGCACTCCCCCCAGGCGGCCGGACACCAGCACCTCCAAGATCTCTGTCACTGTGTCCAACAAGATGGCAGCAAAGAGTGCCAAGGCTGCCGGTGAGGGGACTCAGGCAGGTGGTGGGAGGAGCTGGGGGCGAATGTGGGTTGGCAGACGGTATTTGGGGGACACGTTCCCAACGTTGCAGGGTGCTTTGGAGGCTAAAGGTGTCCAGAGTGTTCAGACTTGGTCAGATCACTGCACCTCTGTGGGCCTCACTGTAGAAGGGGGCTGGTGACACCCGCCCCAGAGGATGGTTGGAAGCGCTCGAGATGGTGTCCTTAAGCGTGGGTGCACTGCAGTTCTCATGCGGTGGCTGTTTCAGTCTTTTTGTACTTCTTATTTTATTGTGGTAAGAACACTTAACGTGAGCTCTACCCTCTTCACAAAATTTTAAGTGTACAGTACAGTATTGTTGACTATGGGTGGTTCAGTCTTTTTTAACAGATGGTCACTGAGCCCCGCAGTGGTGCCCGGCCCTGTGCTTGATGCCTGGGGTCAAAGGTAAAGAAGCTACCTTTCCTCTTAGTGGCCAGAGGGATCCTTTAAAACCTTCAATCTGATCCTTTCACACCCCTGTCTAGAACTCTCCAGGGCTTCCCGTTGTTCCACTAATAAGGTCATCTTCCCCCATGGCCTTACTGGGCCCTGCGACACGTGGGTTCACATCTCGCTTGCTGCCTCGGTTCCCCTCCAGGCTGCTTCCCGTCGTGGGGCCTTTGCCCTGATGTTCCCTTCTCCCAGACCTTCCTCTTCCACAGACTTTTCCATGCTTGGCCGCCGTCCTCTTCCAGCTCTCAGCTGGTAAGCTGGGAATGGGACTCCGGCCTTTGGGCTTCCAGGCCCTCCTGTCCATCATGCTCTCCTGCCTTTGTTGGACCCATCCCCACAGCAGTGATCTTGGCCCAAGTTGAAACAGAGGCCCAGGGTGGGGGCTTGGCTGTCCTGGCCCCCAGCCCCATCACACCCGGTACACCTCCATCACACGTGCCCCCTTTTGACCACGTGTGTCTGCAAGTGCCTCATCCTCCTTTAGAAAAATTCATTTCTAAAGTATTGAAAAGATGGGGAGCCTGGGAGGGACTGGCTCTTTTCAACTCAACACATTTGAGGGAGTCTTTCTTTTAAATTGAGGTGTAATTTACTTATGCACGGTGCACAGATTGTAAGTATAGACCTTGACTAATTTTTAAAAAGTGATTACACCTGTGAAAGCACCACCTAGATGGCTTTTCCACCACCCAGCAGTTTCCCCATCTGAGGGGATTCTGGCTGGGCTGGGAGGTGAGCCTGCTGGGGGCCAGAGGGCCAGAGCCACAGAGAGCCTGGGAGGCCCGCCACAGCCTTCTGTGACCCCACTGTGCCCAGACCCCTGAGTTTCCCGGTGGTTCAGCCAGTGGCCTTGGGGGTGGCTGGGAGGATAAGGGATTCCAGTCACGTGAAAGCGTGGCGATAAAGGGCACGTGTGTGCCCTTTGCAGGGCGTCCAGCCCCCACCCCAGGAGAACATTCCATCCCAGAAGAGGCTCACCACCCCCTCCTCCCCCAGCAGCCCTGGCCCGCCAGGAGGAGGAGAGCTTGACTGGTCCCACCAAGCGGCGCCGGGTCACGGCCGAGATGGAGGGGAAGTACATTATCAACATGCCCAAAGGCACCACTGCCCGGACCCGTAAGATCCTGGAGCAGCAGCAGGCAGCGAAAGGTACTGGCCCCGGTGGGGAGTGGGGGGCACAGACTGTGTTTCCCTTTCGCTGCATCTTGCAGGGTTGGTCATGTCCTACAGGCAGTGGCCCAGAAGCAGGCTCTGATGGGGTCCAGGGGGCCTTGGACGGAGGGGACAGTGATGGTGGCCATAGTAGAGGAGGACGCATCACTGCCTCTGTCTTCTTGTCCTGCCGTTAGCATAGCAGGGCTCCTCGGTGCCTCAGCTGGCGCCTCTTCCCCGAGGGACCGTGGCACGGATTCAGTGCTAGCCTGCCTGTTAAGTGAGTGACTGTGCCTGGCTGAGGGCAGGTGCCCAAGACAGTAGGAACTGTCGTTACGAGCCAGAGGTGTCTGGTTGAGATTCAGTCCACAGCTGGGATTTGAATCTGGTGGTACAGAGATGGTCTTCCTTACAGTGTTCCATTTAGAATATTGTAAACGTTCTCATGGAAAAACATCCAGCGGATGCAGAAGCATGTACAGTAAGAACAAACTCTCTCCCCTCACTCCCGTATCCCACACGTATTGTTAACCTTTCCAGACCAGCATCTATGAATGTAAATGCATCTGTTTGTACATTTACACATATCCAGGCATTTTTTTTCTTTTTAAGCACAAATAGCATTGTCCTATATGTATTGTTCTGTAACTTTTCTACTGAAGATCGTTTCATCTTCTTCATTCTTTTTAATGGTCGTTGAATATTTTCGTAGTACTTCTGTGCTGTAGTCTAGTAAGCATTCTCCTGTTAGTGGCTTTTTAGGCTGTAACTTAGGGAGAGCATTACCATTCATCAGGTTCTCTGAGAGGCCCATGGCCCCCAAAATAGGGACAGGAACCAGAAGGGATTAAGAACTCTTCCCGCACATACACTTCATGAATTGGTACTAAGGTGTGAGGACCGGAAGTGTCCATTTTAGTTGATCCTTCCCGCATTTGGCACTAGCCAGAAGTGTGTGAGTTAAGGTCAGTGTTAGCCGACAACATAGACGTAAAACCTAACTGGGCCCAGTCGGTGCCTGCTTGGACCAGAGCTGCCTGGGGTCTGGGCTGGCTGTGTCGACCCCTCCCTGTCTGCACGGCGCTCAGCCAGGCCTGGGCCCCCAGGGGCCACCCAGCAGGCGCTGGCTCATGGCCTCACTTCCCTCCCAGGTCTCCACAGGACGTCTGTGTTTGACCGCCTTGGCGCCGAGACCAAGGCAGACACGACGATGGGGAATAAAGTGAGTTGGAAATGGGGGAGCCACTGGGGACTCTCAAATTCTTGTCTTCCCTGGGTGTTGTTCCTGGCATTTCCCACATACATCTCACCCTGTCTCACCCACGTTTCCAGGCCCAGTGCCCTTCTCTGCACTGGTGGCTTCCCTGTCTGTCTTCTATCCCGACCTCTCTCCCGATTTCCAGCCCTGGGGGTCTGGCAACTCATGGATGCCGCCCTCGGACCCCTCCCACCACCATGTCCCCAAACTGTCCTCAGCATCTTTCCCCAAAGCAAAACGTCCCCTGGGCCCTGTCTCGGGTCCCCCACCGTCCCCACTCCAGGCAGTCTTGAGTCTGATGGGGCCATCTGTCCCCACCTGTCTGCCACCTCTCCCTGCCTGCGTAGGGCAGTGGCCTCCTAGCTGGTCTCTGCACAGCTCCTGTGAACCCCTCCAGCCCTTCGCCCACAGCGGCAGCATGTGCTGCCTCCAGGACGGGCCCTCCCCCCTCGCCCTCGGGGAAACCCTTCAGAGGCTTTTCACCACGTGCTCAGGCGCAGCCCGCTCTTCTTCCTCCACCTGCGGTCCCGCAGGCCTAACCACGGCATGTGCTTGGGAGACGCAGCCTGAGCCCACCGCCTGGCTGCATGGCCTTGACTGTGTCACTTAAGCCCTTTGTACCTCAGTTTCCTCCTCCGTATAGTACCTCACAGCGTGGTCGTGAGGACTGAGTGAGGTATAGCTGCGTAGCGCGGGGGCTGTCTGGTGCAGTGGTGAGCATCTTTATTTATTTATTTTTAAATTTTTTAAATTTTATTTTTGGCTGCGTTGGGTCTTCGTTGCTGCGCACGGGCTTTCTCTAGTTGCGGTGAACGGGGGCTACTCTTCGTCGTGGTGCGCGGGCTTCTCACTGCGGTGGCTTCTTGTTGCCGAGCATGGGCTCTAGGCGCGTGGGCTTCAGTAGTTGTGGCATGGGGGCTTAGTAGTTGTGACTCGCGGGCTCTAGGGCGCAGGCTCAGTAGCGGTGGCGCACGGGCTTAGTTGCTTCACGGCACGTGGGATGTCCCCGGACCAGGGCTCGAACCCGTGTCCCCTGCGTTGGCAGGCGGATTCCTAACCACTGCGCCACCAGGGAAGCCCTGGTGAGCATCTTCAAGTGGCACCTTTGAGTAACTCTGGTGGAGCTCTCCAGCTGCCTTTTGTTCCTTGCTCACCAGGGCTCACCCACTCTGGCTTTTTCTCACTGCCTAAATCTTATCATGAGTGTGATAATAGCACTCAGGATCACGTGGCTTGAAGGTGCAGCCATGGAAAGAGCTTCGCACGTAGTGAGTGTGCCGTAAATATGATTCTTATTCCTGTCTTGGGGACTTAGACGGCACTCTTTACTCTCTTAAACGTTGATGCCTCAGAGAAGGCTGTCCTGAACTCTGAGAGGAGATGAGGCCTCCCTGTACCCTGCTCTCCAGCGCTCCCCTCTCCTCCCAAGCACACTAATTAAGGCTCATGGGATCTTAATTCCCAGGGATTGAGCCCGGGCCCTTGGCAGTGAGAGTGCGGAGTCCTAACCACTGAACCTCCAGGGAATTCCCTCTCGTAATTAGAGAATTACTTGTGCTGTATCCGATGCTGGGTCTGTTTTCCCCACTGGACTGTGAGCCCCCTGAGAGCAGGACCAGGCCTGTCTTGGTCACCACTGGGTCCCCAGCACTGCCCAACACAGGGCCAGGTATTGACCTGGGACTCAGAGAATGTCTGTGGAGCGAATGACCAAATTTGCCTTTTCTCTCACGTTCGCCTGTAGACCTTTGCAAATGGTCTTCCCTTTCGCCTCCCCTCCCGCTCCCTCTTTATTCGACTCACTTCCACTCGGCTTTCAGATCTCATCTCTGATGTCCCTCTCCAGGGAGCCTTCCTCTCCTGGCCTCCTCCAGCTCCCTGGGCTTGCCCTCTCATGACTCTGATCACTGTCTAGTGCGTCACCGATGGGTGTTTTTCCTGACTGTGAGCCCCGTGACGTAGGCACAGATGAGGCAGCTCTCTGTGAATGCATGTTGAGCGACTAAGTGACTCACTTGTCCTGTCTCTGACCTTCACAGCCCACAGGAGTCTTCAGCCGCCTGGGGGCCACCCCAGAGACCGACGAGGATCTGGCTTGGGACAGTGACAACGACAGCAGCAGCTCTGTCCTGCAGTATGCCGGGGTCCTGAAGAAGCTAGGCCGGGCCCCAGCCAAAGCCAGTCCCCAGCCCGCACTAACTGTCAAAGCCAAGGCCACAAGCTCGGTGGCAACGGCCGCTGCCCCAACGCTGCGGCGCCTGGCATTTTCCTCACGACCTGGGCTCGAGAGGAAGCCGGAGTCCCTATCCAAAGTCAGCATCGTCCAGAGACTGGGCAAGGCTGCCCTCGTGCCGGAGGCCCAGGACAGCCAGGTCACGAGCACCAAGAGTAAGTCCTCGGCTGAGGTCAAGGTCACCATTAAGAGGACTCTGGTGGGGCCCCGGGGGAGCAGCTCCAGCGAGGGCCTTGGTGCCCAGATGGACCACGCGGGCACTGTGAGCGTGTTCAAAAGACTGGGCCGCAGGACCTTCTAGCCCAAGGGCGGGGCGCAGGCCCCTCTCCAGCCTCCAGGCTCCATCAGAGTCTTCAGCGAGGGCGCGCGCACGCTCCCTGCCGGCTGCCGGGTGACACTGCTTGTCTCCCTCAGGCATTCCGCCAGCCTGAGCTTCCTGGGGATTCGCCCGGTGTTTCTGAGTCTGAGACGGTCATTGTGGCCCGGCCTTGCCGCTCTGGGACTTTCCCTTCTCTCGCGTCCTCTGTTCTCTCCTCTCTGACCGTGGCCTTGGCAGGACACACTTTTCTACCTCTCCAAGTGCCAAGTGCCCTTTTCCTGTCCTCCATTCCCCATCCTCCCTCTCAGCAACATCTGCTGCCTCAAACCCCGGCTCCGGGCCTCCCTGTCCCCCAGGGTGGGTGTCGTCTGAAGGGGCTCCCGTATCCCCCACCCCCCTGGCTTCCTCACTTCCCTCCCTCCTCTGCCCCCTCCCCCCGATGCTTTGACTTCTCTCTCTCCGTCTCTTCACTCTGTTCATTTCTTTTCTGTTTTCTGTCCCTGTGGCAAGGCCCGACTGTCCGCTGCGTCCTGCCTGACCCTCCTGCACCTCCGGCCTCCCAGCGGCCCCCTCGTCGGCGGCGGTGGCGTCGAGCCTGTAGAGACTGTTAGCCGCCGTCACTCCTAGGCTGGAGGGACCTCCCCAGACCCCAGGCTGCAGCTGGGGCACCTGCCTGGGCATCTTTTTCCCTGAAAGTCGGTGGCGGGTGGTGGGTAAGGGGCACTAAGAAGGGAAGCCAGCACCGAGAGAAGAAAACAGCTATTTTAATATATTTTTGTGACGTTCAGACTGTTTCCCTCCCCTCCTTCAGGGCGAGTCGCAGGACTGTTTTTCTGCATGAAGCACAGTGTGGGCGGGGCACCCACGAAGGCCTCGTCTCTGAGGGTCAAGCTCCCCACATACATAGGTGGGCCGTGTTTTTGCTGCAGGCCCCGAGGTGAAGGGAGTCACGGTCATGGTCATCATCTAGTTGGGCCTCCTCCTCCCCTCGGCAACACGCAGGGCTTCTGTCCCTCTGCCCTCCCCTTCCACAGATTTCCCCTGTTTCTGCCACTCTGCCTGTGGATGGCTTTCCAGACTGCAGGCTTCATTTGTGTGGGTGCCTGTGGATTTGACCGTTTATCTACTCACCACTGCACAGCACCTGCTCTGTGCCAGGCCTGTTCTAGGAGCTGGGGATCCATCCATGAGCAAGGCAGACAAGTCTCTTCCCGCGTGGCTGACCTCTCTAGCCAGGGAGACAGGCGGTAATCAGTAAACCACAATTTGCCATTTGAACCATTTTTAAGTGTACTGTTCAGGGGGTGCCCAAAGAATTGGAAGGGTGACTGCAAGTGACCAGGGCCTCTTAGATGTTTGGGGCAAGAAGGCCTTTCAGAGGAGGTGACCTGTAGGGTGGCCTGTGTGCAGTTCAGGCAGAGGAAACAGCCAGGGCCGCAGCTCTGAGGCGGGACAGTGAACACGGAGAACACCAGCGTGGCTGGCAGGTGAGTGAGGGGCCGGAGGAATCTGGACCTCCTCCCAAGAGTGCTGAGGAGTCTGGGGGGGTTTAAAGCAGGCAAGTGATGGTCTGAGTTGCCTTTTACGAAGATTGCTTGGGCCACTGTGAGGAGGACAAGTTGCCGGGAGGGCAGGGGCGGAGGCGGGGAGGCAGCGTGGGGAGAGATGGTGGGTGGGGGAGGCAGTGGGTGGACCTTGGGTGCGCTTTGGAAGGGGCAGCAGGACTCTCCACACGGGTGGATTGGAAACTGGGGCAAGGAGAGGGGCTGGATCACACCTAGATGGAGGACTTGAGCATCTAGAGGAAGGTGCTGTCTGTGGAGCCGGCTGGGGCGGGAGGGCGCTCAGCTGTCAGGCGTTGACTGAGAGGAGAGCAGGCTGCTGGGGCGACAGCTTGGGGGGTGCTCAGAGTACAGCCGTGTTCAAAGCCGAGGGCCTGGCGATACCAGCTGGAAAAGGGTATAGAGAGAGGAGGGGACCCAGAAGGGAGTCGGGGCCCTTTTCCCATGTAGAGAACAGGATCTGATAAGGAGATTACCAAGGAGTGGGCAAGGGGTCTGGAGGAGAACTCACTGCAGGTAAAGCTGAGATTAGAACTCATCCATTTTTTTGTTTGTTTTCATTGTGGTAAAATATACATAACCCAGAATTTACCGTTTGAACCGTTTTTCAGCGTACTGTTCAGTGGCATTAAGTACATTCGTATTGTTGTACAACCATTACCATCATCCATCTCCAGACCTGTTTTTGTCTTCGTAAGTGATCATCTACTCATTTTTAGGTTTTTAGTAATGTCATTTGGGGAGGCTGCTGTGTGTCAGGCGGCATCCCAAGCACTGGGCCTGTGGTGTGAGGAGCCAGACTTCAGTATGAGGGGCAGTGGTAGAGTGGTAGAGGGAGGACCCATAGACCCCTTTCCTGGTGAGGCCCAGGCCAGACCCTCGTGGACCTTCTGGACCTCAGAAGGACGGCAAAGGACGGCAATGTCAAGAAGATTCCAGAGGCCGCCCTTTTGTGTCAGGGCCACAAGGGGGCGCTCACACATATACACAGGTTTCTTGCTGATCTTCAACTCTTCTTTTTACCGCCCCCCCCCCCGCCCCCCCGCCAGTAATTTCCTTGAGTTCCACTTCATGGATAATTTTAGCAACTGCCAGGGTTAACTGGAAGAGTTCCAGTTACTAAATTTAAGAGCACGGGGTAATTTCTTGACGTGTAATAGGAACTGAAATGATATAAAAGCACGTATAGCTCACTTCTCACGAAAAGCTGATGAGGTTAGTCGAGTCACTCTTGCCTCCTTCCAGAGGCGCAGAGGGGAACGAACTGCTGAAGTCCTCACCAGCTGGGAAGTGGCAGCCCTGGGCTTGCCATCAGGGAGGTGGCCAGGAGCCTCGCCCTTTAGCCCCTGCCCTGTGCTGCCTCAACCGCAGATTTGAGACAAGGCCCTTTTGGAAAGGGGAGGGTAGGGTCATAGGAGAGTGGTTTTGGACTTGCTATAGTTGTCTGTGTGTACATGTTACCCTGCCCCCACCAACTTACCCTAGGGAGCATTTGCAGCTCTGGGAGACCTCGGGCCTTGAGGGCCATGCCCATCCTGCCACCGGCTGCCAGACAGGGTGGAGCCGGACACCTCCTTGGCCTCCTAGCCAGCCGCTCCAGAGTGCCAGTGTCCCACTCATTTGATATGGCGTTTCCTCCAAACCAGCCCCAACAGCTGTGGCCCACAGGGGTGCGTTATTTTTTCTCTGGTTCTGTGAAACGTATTTGAGCATAAATAATACATACACATGGTGCAAAATGCCAAGATACAAAGGGCTTCATGGTGAAAAGTCTCTTCCCAAGTCTCCTAGCTCCCCAGTCCACTCCTCAGAGGCCACTAGTGTTACCAGTGTCTTGGATAAGCCTTCCAGAGATGTGTGTGCGTGCGTGCGCGTGTACACACACACACATACATTCACACATACATACAAGAGGAACACAGTGCACACAGTCGAGCACACACGCACGTTAACGGCCTAGCTTACTTACCCAATCCTTTTTGGAAGGGAATTCAGGTTGTTTCCAGTTCCTTGTTATTACAAGTAGTGCTGCAATGGAGAAAGGTGGGGTCGATTCAGGGGTGAATTTGAAGAACTCCAATCATATCACTTTAGTGCAAACACTGTTATTGGGTCACTAGCAGATCTGAATGAGGTTCTCCCCCAAGATTATTGGCACTCTTCAGTTGATTTACTTATACATATATCACCCCATTCCAAAAAGGAATTAAGAGCAGTTGGACTCCTCTAATTGGAGACCCCTGGAGGAAGCGGATCAAGGGATGCTAAGAGCTAATATGGACCACCACCTAGGAAGTGTAAAATACGTGCTTTGCTAAGTTGATAGGGCTTAAGAGGTGCTTTGTGCACTGGGGCCTGCCGTCCTGTGCTGCTTTTGGGAACCCTGCAGCCACCACTGTGTAGATGAGCCTGAGCTAGCCTGCTGGATGATGAGAGACGTGGTATGGCCAAAAAAGAAAAAAAGTAACGGGGGAACCCCAATATATAAAACATGCTTAAAACAGAAAAGCAGTAATTTATTAGCATACAGTTAAATGTTTATTTTGCATTAATTCATGCAAACAACACAAAATTCAAAGGTACAAAAGGATATATACAGTAAGACTGTTTTGTGCCCTACTGGGCAAAGACTAGCAAAAAAAAATTAAAGTGTCAAGTGTTGGGGAAGATTTGGAGTAATAGGAGCGTCTATACTGCTGTTGGAATGTAAGTTGGTATCAACCATTTTGGAAAATAGTTTGATAGGTTGTAGTGTCATTGAAGAGGACATATTCTCCAACCCAGTAACTACCCTTCTGGAGGAGCTTACACATGCACACAGGACATGTATCAGAATGTTCATAAGATCACTGTTGTAATGCCATAAAAAACTTGGAAACAACCCAAATATCCATCTGCTGGAGAATGGGCAGATTGTGACATTAGATGTTCTAATTATCTAATGCATAGTGAATCACCTCAATACTTAGTGGCTCAGATCAATAACCAGTATCTCTTACGGCTCTGGGTGCTGACTTGCGCAATTAGACTGTGATAACTTGGGCGCTCTCATGCGCTTGCTGTAAGATCTTGGCTGGGGCTGGCGTCCTCTTGAAAGCTTCCCCAGTCGTCTGGTGGTTAACCAATACTGGCACTTAGATAAAACCTGAGTGTGGGCTATCAGCCAGAATGCCTGCATGTGGCCTGGGCTTCCTTACAACATGGCAGCTGGGTTCAAAGAGCAAGCCTCTCAAGAGACTCAGGGAAAACTGTATTGCCTTTTCTAACCTAGCATTGGAAGTCACTCACATTGCTTCACTTCTGCCATAGTCACTTGCCCACCTAGATTCAAGAGGGACCATAGGCCTTACTTCTCAGTGACAGGAATGTCAGTGTCTCATTGTAAGAAGAGCATATGGGCTGAGAGAGCACGTTGTGGACACCTTGGAAAATTATATAGGGTTGGCCAAAAAATTTATTCGGGTTTTGGTAAGATGACAAGGAAAACCCTGAACGAACTTTTGGGCCAATCCAGTACATCGATACTGGATGTATTACATTATGTATTGGATGTGGAATATTACACTTCAATGAAAATGAACTAAAGTTGTACATATCAATATGAATAAAGCAAAACATTGGGTGATAAAAGCAAATTACAGAAGAATATGTGTAGTTTTAAAATATGCAAAATAGGGAGTTCCCTGGTGGCCTAGTGGTTAGGATTTTGGGCTTTCACTGCCGTGGCCCAGGTTCAGCCCCTGGTCGGGGAACAGATCCCGCAAGCCGCGTGGCCAACAACAAAAAAAGCAAAATAATGCATATTGGTTATACATACTTAGAGTGTAATGGAAGTATAAAATGCGTGGGAATGATAAACTCCAAATGTAGGACAGTGGATCAGTTCAGGGGTGGGATGGGATGTGACTGGAGGGGTGCACATGGGGTCCAACTGTATGGTAGTGGTTTTTAAAGTTGGGTGGTGGGCACACAGGTGTTCATTGTGTTCAAAGTTTTAATACTTTCTTCTATCTATTACCAGTTTAAAAAAAACAATTCTCTCTCCTACTCTAGATGCCTCAGTCATCCAGTTCCCCTCTCCAGGAGCAATCAGTGTTACTGGGGTTTTATGTGTCCTTCCAGAAACATTTCATTTATAAACATAACTATATTTTCTCACTCAGATGGTAGAATATATGATAGTTTTACACTTTGCTTTTTTTACTTAATATGTATCCTGGAGATCATTTCATATCAGTACATAAAGAACTTAAGAAAAATACTTTATTGAGATATAATTCACATATGCGACAATTCACCCATTTAAAATGCACACTTCAGTGGCTTTTGGTTATTCACAGAGTTGTGTCCATCACCACAAGTTTAGAATATTTTCATTATCCTGAAAAGAAACACCCACACTCCTTAAGCATCAATCCCCAAGTCCTCTCATACTCTACCCCACCCCCCCCTGCTCCAAGCCCTTGGCAACCAGTAATTTGCTTTCTGTCTGTATAGATTTTCCTCTTCTGGACATTTCATATAAATGGAATCATACAATATGTGGCCTTTTGTGTCTGGTTTCTTCCACTTAGCAGGTTTTCAGGGTTCATCCATGTTGTAGCATGTGGCAGTACCTCATTTCTTTTTGTTGATGAGTAATATTGCATTGTGTGGACATTGGGTTGTTTCCACTTTTTGGCTATTACGAATAATGTTGCTATGAACATTCATGTACAAATTTTGTGTAGATGTATGTTTTCAATTCTCTTGGGTATATACCGAGGAGTAGAATTGTTGTATCATAAGTTAATTCTGTTTTTAATCATTTCAGGAACTGCTGGACTGTTTTTCAAAGTGGCTGTACCATTTTACTTTCCCACCAGTAGGGTATGAGGGTTCCAATTTCTCCATATCCTTGCCAACACTTAATTATCTGTCTTCTTGATTATTGCCATCCTAGTGGGTTTGGAATGATATCACTGTGGTTTCGATTTGCACTTCCCTGATGGCTAATAATCGTAAACATCTTTTTAAAAAATTAATTAATTAATTTTTGGCCGCGTTGAGTCTTCGTTGCTGCGCATAGGCTTTCTCTAGTTGCGGTGAGCGGGGGCTACTCTTCGTTGCGGTGCGCGGGCTTCTCATTGCAGTGGCTTCTCTTGTTGAGGAGCGTGGGCTCTAGGCACGCCGGCTTCAGTAGTTGTGGCACGGAGACTCAGTAGTTGTGGCTCGCGGGCTCTAGAGCTCAGGCTCAGTAATTGTGGTGCATGGGCTTAGTTGCTCCGCGGCATGTGGGATCTTCCCGAATCAGGGCTCACACCTGTGTCCTCTGCACTGGCAGGCGGATTCTTATCCACTGCACCACCAGGGAAGTCCTTAAACACCTTTTAATGTCCTTATTGGAAAGAGCTTCCTTTTAAACTAACTGCATAGTATTCCCTTGTGTGGATGTACCTTTGAACCAGCCCCTTATTGTGGGCATTTAGGTGGTTTCTAAGTCTTTTTCTATCACAAACAGCGCCTCTTGTATATACCATTGTTTGCTCACGTGTGAACATATCCACAGGGTAAATATCTAGGAGCTAAACTGCAGGGGCCAAGGGAATGCTCCTGTTTTATAAGTGTGAACTTATGCCATTTGTGTATTTAAAAGTAAATATTGAGAACAATCAGATTTGTTTGAGGAACATTCTAATTTTTCCTCCAGTGTTGACGGCTAGCAGGTTCACATCAGAATAAGCAGCCATTTTATTTCCCTATTTTATTTTGGCTAAACCTTGCATAATTCAAGACTGACTTTTACATAGACTTGAATGTCAGGTTGAGGCAGGGGTTCAGAGCACATAAACCTACATTCATTGTTCCAAAGTTTTCCCCTAGAGCTGCCTTTTCTGCTCCCTCATATTTAATGCAGTGCTTGTTCCTAAATAACCAACATAGCATATCCTGGTGATCATTTGGCCTCCTTGATGGTCTATTATGGTTAAGAGCTTGAGCTGTTATGATTAAGAGCAGCTGTGTGATCTTGGGCAAGTTACTCAACCTCTCTGTGCTTTAGTTACCTCCTCACTAAGATGGGAGTAATAGTAGCATCCACCTCACAGGATGATTATGAGGATTAAATGAGTCAGTTCATGTGAAGGGCTTAAACAGTGCCTGGCACAGTGTGGTTATCTAATCTGTCTGAAATTGATGATTTTCAGGGAAGATTTTCCATCCAGCATTAGTGTCACCACTTAAAGAACCCTTTAGTGACATTCTCATTGGCTACAAAAAAGAGCTTTTGGGGTAACTATTTTAATATAATTATAAACTTACAGCAAAGTAGCAAGAATAGTACAAGAGATTCCTGTGTACTCTTCAGCCAGATTTGTCAACTGTTTGCTCCATTTGTCTTATCATTCTCTCTTCTCCCCTCCCCGTCTCCATAAGTGCGTGACACACACACACACACACACACACACACACACACACACACACACACACGCGCGTGCGCGCGCGCACGCGCGCGCTGTGGTTTTTTTGTTTTTTGTTTTTACGCTACGCGGGCCTCTCACTGTTGTGGCCTCATCGGCAGGCGGACTCTCAACCCCTGCGCCACCAGGGAAGCCCTACGCTGTGTTTTTGAACCATTTGAGAGTTCAGTTGAACATGACGTCCCTTTACCTCGCAATACTTCAGTGTGTATTTCCTAAGAACAAAAACATTTTGTTTCATAAGCACAGTACAACCATCAAAACCAAGAAATTTAATGAGGATACAGTACTCTTATCTAAACCCCAGTTCATATTCCAATTTCATCAATTGTCCCAATAAAATTCATTATTGCCATTTTTATCCCCGGCTCAGAATCTAGTTCCAATCATGTGTTACGTTTAGGTGTTATGTCACAGTTTCCTTTTAAACAGTGAATGTTTCCATAACAACACAAAGGTCCAACTTTCTCCCGGAAGGCTTGATGCCTGTAAGTCAGCTGGGTTCCAGCCGGGATGGTCAGCTCACGTGGCGCCATCTTGTGGTAACAGCACAAATAGAGTTTATAAATCGTCTCCTTGGGCAGCTGTGAAGTGATTTAACCTAAAAAGAAATTAGGTGATATTCATATCATCTCATTTTTTCTTAATAATGTGGGAAACTATGTTTTAAATATTTTTCGGTCTTTCCTGATGGCGCAGTGGATAAGAATCCGCCTGCCATTGCAGGGGACACGGGCTCAAGCCCTGGCCCGGGAAGATCCCACATGCCCCGGAGCGATTAAGCCCGTGTGCCACAACTACTGAAGCCCGCACGCCTAGAGCCCGTGCTCCACACAAGAGAAGCCACCGCAATGAGAAGCCCGCGCACCACAACGAAGAGTAGCCCCTGCTCGCCGCAACTAGAGAAAGCCTGTGCACAGCAATGAAGACCCAACACGGCCAAAAATAAATAAAATTAAATCTTAAAAATATATTTTTTTCTCAATTCAAATAATCCACATACCTTAACTTAGCATAAAATGAGATTTTGCTGTATCTCAAATCTGGACTCACGCAGGTGAAATCCAGTGCTGTGGGTAAAAACGAGGACTTGGCCTGAGACATCTTTGGGAATGGATCTGGGCGCCACATTCTGGCTAAGTGATATTTTGCAAGAGACTTCCCCTCTCTGGGCCTATGTTTACTTCTGCAAAATAGGCCATACAGAGACTTCTACCTGCAGGAACATATTCAGGTCATGGATATAGTTACCAGCACTGTGCCTGATATGTGGGAATTCTTCAATAAAGGTTAAGAGATTATTATTATTTGTTCAACTTTTTGTGAGTAGACAAGTTCAGACCTGAAGTAAAATTCACCCCAGTACAGAGCTTTAACTTTCCTAATCAAAACCACATTCAGTCAACCAATATTTATTGATCCCCAAGTCCCAACTGTGTGTTAGGCATTGTTCTAGATGCTGGGAATACAGCCCAAGACAAGTCTTTGCCCTCATGGGCAAATTTACGTTCTGGTTTTGGGGGAAGACAGTTACAAAATTTTATTTAAAATTCTTTAGTGTTAAGTGCTAGGTAGAGAATTCAAATATGCTGAAAAGAAGTGACAGTGTGGCTCTTTTGGATTTGGGATGACCAGGGAAAGCCTCTCTACAGAGATGAGATTTGAACTGAGTTCTGAAAGACAAGAAGGAGTCAGTCATGCAAAGATCAGGATCAGGGGGGTGACCAGTCCAGGCAAAAGGAACAGCAAGTGCAAAGGCACTGCGGTAGGAACAAGCTTGTCTTTTTGGTGGGGCAGAGAAGAGTTTTGTGTGTCTAGGATATGGTGGTCAAGGGTGAGAGTAGCTTGAGATGAAGTTAGTAAGATAGGGGCAGCTCACATAGGTCCCTGAAGACCATGGTGAGGCCTTTAGCTTTTCTTTCATGCAGGATGAGAAGCCATCTATGTGGTCAGAGCAGATCGATAAGGTGTTCAGTCTTAAGAGTAGAAAAAGTTTTATCCCAAGGTTTGCACTAAAGCACATTTAGCCTCACCTTACACGTTTTGGAAATCTGCGATGTGTTAAAAAGTTGAATGTGCATGGTGCATGGTATCTTCTATTAGAATTTTTGAACGATAAAACATTTTATAAAAAGGAAATTGGAACCAACATTTACAGAATCCCTTATCTGTACTACTGCCAAACACTTAAAATGACTCTAAAAGGATCTTTCCAACACAGTAGCATCTAGGGTGGGGCTTAGTAACTTCTGGCTGCAGTGTCAAAGATATTATTTCAACATTTCTGTATAGTGTGGGAAACTCTTTTAAATAAAAAAAATTTTTTTTAACAGTTCCAGTCTTCTTTGGGAATCTGATCAATGCTATGGACTTTCTCCCTTGAAAATGCTCTGCTTAGGATGAAGAAAAGGGAAATCTGAGTATTCCTGCTTGTATCTCCTGATCACCCATGTAGCAGGGAGGGTCCCCCCCGCCAGAGCCACTGCCAGGGATAGACCCCTCCAGACTTTGTTGGGTGGAGTGGAAGCCTCCCCATCTGGGGCTACCAGGAGGTTCTTTATGGCTGGCCCAGGCAGCTTGCCCCATCACCATCGGAGCGCAATCTTTGAGTAGGGTTGAAATGAACTCTAGGGGCTTATTCCCATTCCCTGGGGACAGAAGGGGACTTTGAGGAGATGCCCTCTCCATCCCTCAGGGCAGGATTCTTCATCATCTTTTTTGAATCAAGAGGCCTTTGAGCAGACTAAAGATGAGAAGCTTTGGGCCCTTCTCCCCAGAAAAGTGCCTGTGCAGCCCATATTTATAGTCATAGGCGGGAAGTTCACAGAATAGATTAGAGCGTAGAGAGCAATTTGGGGTTTTAGGAAATTTTCTCCTCAATCACCCTTGATGTGGAAATTGAGAGACTGAGACCCCCAAACAATAATTAAGTGGTTTGCCAAAGCAACACAAGGGACAGAAGTAGGGCTATTACTTTTCATTTTCCGGCATGATATGAGTGCAAAGCACAGGCTCTTGTATCAGACTACCTGAGTTCAAATCCCGCCTCCAGCCCTAACTTGTCCTGGGACCCTGAGCAAGCCCGTTAACATACTGTCCCACTTAACCTCCAAGATTGTGTTGACAGCAACAGGATAGCATTGGTGAGATTGTGTCAGGAACAGAACCTGGCCTGTAGTAACTGCTAAATGAATTCTGTTGCTACTGTTTTGCAACGAGGAAAGGCAGGCTCAGAGAAATGATGTTATTTTGACAAGGACACAGGAGAGGCATGATTAGAACTAGGGCCTATCTATTTCCAAAGCAAGTAAGTGTTGTTCGCTCCCAGACTAGTGTTTTTCAAACTGCAAGGCACGACCCATTAGTGGGTCAGAAAATTAGTTCAGCGGGGTCTCAAACAGCATTGAAAAAAATATTAAATATCAGAGTGCATCATACATAGGGTAAATAGCATTTGGTTGCACTTTTTTTTTTCCCTTAGCTGCACCTCACAGCTTGTGGGATCTTAGTTCCCCAACCAGGGACTGAACCCCGGCCCTCAGCAGTGAGAGCACAGAGTCCTAACCACTGGACTGCCAGGGAGTTCCCTTTGGTGACACTTTTGTTTCACGGGATTGTAAGTATACATCTGTGTGTTCTCGGTCCTTTTTTTTTTTTTTTTTGATTGCGCCATGGCTTGCGGGATCTTAGTTCCCCAACCAGGGATTGAACCCGGGCCCTTGGCAGTGAAAGTGCCCAGTCCTAACTGCTGGGCCACCAGGGAATTCCTACTAGGTCTTAAAATAGTTTGAAAGCCATCACCCTTTACTACTAGTGCCCCTACAAGTTCAGACACAAGCACACGGAAGCTTTCAGTGACATCTCTGTGTCTTGTAATCCATCCTGTTTCCCAGGAGGGGCAGGGATTCGAGCCAGCCCAGGAAGACTTAGAGGTAGGGGAGTGGACTATGAGCTGGACTATGGAGCTGGAGTGGAGTAAATCGAGTAGGCCAGAGTAACCTTGAGTCTAGATCAGAGCAGAAGGGCTACTTTTTGAAACAAATATTCCTCGAGAGCCCACTCTGTGCCAGGACCTTTGCTGGTTAGTGTTAGGTACACAGCGATGACTAAGATAGTCCTGGACTCTTCCCTCTTGGGGCTCACTGTGCAATGGAGAAGACAGATCTGTTAACAGGCAGTGAGAGGCTAAAATGGTCAGGGCTGTAGGGGGGAGGCTCTGGTCAGAGTGTGATGGGGGAAGACCAGGAATTAGGAACACAGAGCAAAGAGTTCCAAGCTGGAGACCCACCAGCAGAGGGCTAGTTCCAGCAGTAGGTTTACCTTTGGGGAAACTACCACCCCTGAGAGGACTTTGCCTGAGACACTCTTGCAGACTTAGGTGGACCCAGGGTTCTTCAACTCCCAGCCAGGCCTTCTGTGTGGCATTACTAGAACCCAAATTCATAAAGTAGGAAGCCCCACCCAACCCATGAGAGAGCAGGAACTGGGATCCGGATGTCTCACAGCTGTCTACTACACTAGCTAATACACGGGCCAGGATCTGTGCTCTTTTTTTTTCCAGGGCGATTTTAAGGCATTTGTAGGCCCAAGTTACCCCGTGAAAAAGTTATACCCCATATTTAATTGCATATATATATCATGAACAGATAGGATTAATATTTTGGAGTTATAGCATATCTAATTGACATACACCGTTCTGTTTACATAAAATAGCCCAGGGACGCAGCTATGATTGTTTCCATTTTGCAGATGTGGCTACTGAGGCACAGAAAATGGTAAAGCCTTCTGCCCACAGTCACCAGTAAGGAAATGCAAAGCTGGGTTTGTGTGGCTTCAGTGCCTGTGCTCAACCATGATAGGAAATACCGAAAAGGAAACCCTTCCTAACGCCCGCTCCAAGGCTCTTTAAGAGCCTCGGAACCTGAACTAAAGGCGAGAGCGGAGTAAAACCAGATCAAAGCGTATGTAAATAAGGACCAGGGGCTGCCGGGAAATATCATCGCGGCTAGCCTCCAGGGAGAGCGGGCGTCAGAGTCTTACTGAGCCTGCGCAATTTTTTTTTTTTTTTCCGTCCGGCGCCTGCGCGAGGCACATCCCTTTCCCACACCGGTTCAAGCTTGCCTAATGTACGCAGGCGCCCTTCTCTGAGTCGGCCACCTCCCCTTCCTTGCGCTTGCGCTCTAGCTCTCTTCGAGTTCCTTTCTCCCTCTCTCACGTCAGTTCCTGTTTGTGGCGGGAGAAGGCGGTATTTCCGTCCAGAGGGTGGGAGGGGGCGGTAAGCGGGGGCTGGGGGGAGGGGGCGGGGGGGCCGCGCCGCGCGAGCCGTTGGGCCTGGCTCCGCTAAGGCGTTGCTGCTGGTGCTGCCGCCGCCGCCGCCGCCGCCGCCAGAAACACAAGGAGCGGGATCAAGCGTAGCGTGGCGATGGGCAGGAGTAGAACCCCGCCAGAGAGGCTGGGCGGCCGCCGGTGACAGGTGAGTGCGCCAGCGCGTGTCCCCAAGCGCCCCCCCCCGCGATGGTCGCGTCCGGACCCCCAGCAAAGCCGCGCTGGGCCGTACCACCGGTGCCCACTGGGCGGGGACCGTAGTCCTTGAGCCCCCCCCTTCCGGGACTGAGTTGGGGAGGCTGCGCGGGGGCGGTTGGACTAGCCCCGAGGGGGCGGGGGCGGCGGGCAGTACCACTGAAGCTGCAGGGGGCGCATATCAAAGTGTGGGGACCGAACCACTGAAGGGCTGGAGGCGTAGACCCCTGCGTGCTGAGCTGGGGGTTGGGCCAGTGGGCTGGGAGGGGAGAGCCCGCCTGGTGTGCGAAGGCTAAGCCTTTGAGGGGGCGCGTCTTACCAAGTGTAGGGGGCTGTGGAAGTAGTTCCTAGAGTGTGCTTAGAGAGGTAGGGGCTTCTGGGGAGAGAGCTGTATCTAGTGTGGCCCGGGTAGCGCCCTCTGGGTTGTACCACTGAGGTCCTGGGGGGAGCCATCCTTAGAACATAGAGCCGCGGTATATCAAAGGAGGAGGGCTGTGATGTTTATAATTTTGAGGGACGGCGGGGGGACGGGCCCGAGTGGGTGTTCAGGGGAGTTACTTTGGGAGCGCTGTAATGCCGAGCGATGAGGAGGGGGTTCTGCCTCCTGTGTTTGGTGGGTGGAGCTTGGGGGTTTACGCTGAGCTGGAGGGGGAATCACCCTTTATTGAACTTCTTATTGACTTTGAGGGGAAGTGGATGGTCAGTGGGACTGCTGTCTACCCTAGAACCTTTTCATGTTATTAAACTTTATTTTAAGGTGTGTTGGGACACCTCTGAGGCAAATTCTTCCAGTGGTTTTGGCTGGGGCGTTGGGGGAGACGTCTTAGAAGCCGCTTGTTTTCTGAGCTTTCGGCTCCATATTAGGGAGGGGAGGGGGTATGGAGCTTGGATTTGAGGATCTGTGTCCCTGGATCTGCTTAAGACTTGGGAGGAAGGAGTGCTTTGAGGGACACTTCTCCCCGAGGGGAGGGTGGCTGGGACATCTTTATCCTTAGAATTCTGAGCACCCCTTTCCTCTCATTTAGAAGGCACTTGGGCTCAGCAAGAGGCCTGGGCGTAATTAGGTCTTCCATGGTCTGCCCTTGAACCTTGTTTACTCTTCCTCTGTCAGAGAAGCATCCGGAGCTCTGGCCTGAGGGTGGTTGGTGGTGGGTGCCAAGGGGCCAGGCACCACCCCAGGCCCCTCCATCCTGGCCATGAGGCCAGACACGTTTGTGTCTCCTTGGTCCAGCCGCTCATCATGTTTACGCTCCCCACCAGGCGATAACAGTTGGCTTCACCATTAGGCGGCAATGAGGCTGAGTGCTGTTTTCCCAGCTGTTCCTCTCTGCATAGGCCAAGGGGACTTGGTGGCGGTGCCCCTGCCCCACACTGACCCAGGGAGGCCAAGGACTTGGGGCGGCCAAATCCCCCACGAATCTGGTTTCTCACTGTGGTTGCTGGGTGGGAGCTTGGCTCCTCAGGCCAGCCTGTGACCTTGGCTTGCTCGGTAACCTTTGTCCTGGGTCAGGAGTTCCCGGAGGGCTGGCCATAATCCCTGATTGACCCAGCTAATGTGGGCTGGTGATGTGGTCAAAGGGGGCAGACAGTCGCTCTGGTCCACATCATCAGCTTCCTAGCTAACTGGCTTCCATGGGTTGTGGTTGCTGGAGAGAACGGTCCCTGAGACTCTGTGAGGCCACGGTGGCTCTGTAGAATTTCTCTGCGCCAGGGGTTTCTTTCTCTGGTCTGCCAGCTTTTAGAGGGTTTGCCTGATGGGATTAACAGCAGTAGTAAAAACAATAATCTTGAGACCAATGGCTGATATTTATTGAGTGCATTCTGTGTGCCATACACTGTTCAGAATGCTTCACGTGGATTAACTTGCAGAATGCCCACAGCCTAGAGCTTTGTGTACTGTTGTCATGATCTCCACTTTAGAAGGGGAAACTGAGGCACAGAGTGGCAAATCATTTCCAGAGCTACTGAATTTTATTATTTTAATTTATTTTTAAATTTAGAAACAACACTCATTTATTTTTTAATATTTATTTTTGGCTGTGTTGGGTCTTCGTTTCTGTGTGAGGGCTTTCTTCAGTTGCGGCAAGCAGGGGCCACTCTTCATCGCGGTGCGCAGGCCTTTCACTATCGCGGCCTCTCTTGTTGTGGAGCACAGGCTCCAGACGCGCAGGCTCAGTAGTGGTGGCTCACGGGCCTAGTTGCTCCACAGCATGTGGGATCCTCCCGGACCAGGGCTCGACCCCGTGTCCCCTGCATTGGCAGGCAGATTCTCAACCACTGCGCCACCAGGGAAACCCTACTGAATTTTATTGAATGTTCACCCTATGTCAGGCATGTGACAGGCCTTTTACACACATTACCTCATTTATCTTTTATTCTTTTATTTTTATTTATTTATTTATTTATTTTTGGTTGCGTTGGGTCTTCGTTTCTACACGTGGGCTTTCTCTAGTTGCGGCGAGTGGGGGCTACTCTTCGTTGTGGCGCGTGGGCTTCTCATTGCGGTGACTTCTCTTGTTGAGGAGCATGGGCTCTAGGTGTGCAGGCTTCGGTAGTTGTGGCACGCAGGCTCAATAGTTGTGGCTTGCGGTCTCTAGAACGCAGGCTCAGTAGTTGTGGCGCATGGGATTAGTTGCTACAAGGCATGTGGGATCTTCCCGGGCCAGGGCTTGAACCCGTGTCCCCTGCATTGACAGGCGGATTCTTAACCACTGCACCACCAGGGAAGTACCCCATGACCTCATTTAAATCTCAAAACACACCCATGGGGTAGGTATGGTTATGCCTGTTTTATAGACTCCTATGAGCTAGGTAGCAGTGTGATACCCATTTTACAGATGAGGAAACCAAGACACTTGCTATGAAGTGAAATGATTTGCCCAACATCTCAAAGTTGGAAGTGGTAGAGCTGGGACGTGAACTCCTGGCCTGGTTTAGCCTCACAGTAAACTGCTTGTCAACATGTAACTGGAACAGTGGTTTAGTTGAATCCAGGGGTGGACATGGTGTTTCTGTCCATTTTTCAGAGTCAGAAATTGGGGCTCAGAGGAGGAATTGCTTTGTTCTAGGTCTGTCAGACGCTTGGGGGCCAGACTGGGGTTTGAATGAATTCTTTGCTCATGGTCCCAAAGCTGGAGAGGGTCTCTGTCACCTCAAAGCTCCTGTCCTAGACCCTGCCAACTGCGGGCATTTCCTTCCCCTCACCCTTGGAGCCTAGGGCTGCCATGAGCACCTCTGCCGGCAGCCAGTCTAGCAGTTTCTGGGCTTGCTGATAAAACTTGGTCCCTCCTCAGGGTTGAGCCAGGGCATCTTTTAACCTGGGGCAGAATGTCTGCTGGGAGCCGGGAGGAAACAGCAGGAGAGACGTATAGGGGGTGACACAGCTACTAGGGGACCCGTGTTTGAGGTCCCTGCACAAGGATGGTGTAGTGGGCATGTGTGCAAGTTCTGGTGCTTTCATGTTCTAGTTGTGTGACCTTGGGCCACAGTGTTCACCTCCGTGCAATGGGCTCAGAATGACATCCCCCTCAGGCTTTCATGAGGATTAAATGAATGAATCCAAGAGGAGCTCTTAGAATGGTGCCTGGCACTGAATAAATGCTCCGGTGGCAGTCTGAGGGCATCGATCCTTCCCCACCCCCCCCCACCCTCAGTCCTCTCAGGCATCATCCTGGAATCCAGCCCCCCAGCCTGGCCCAGCCAGGATCCGGGAATCTGCTGTCCTGGTTTCTAAACTCTGTAAAGAGCTGTACTGAAGTGCTTCAGTGCTTCAAATCCAGCCCTACCACTTGCTGCCTGTGCGACTCTGAGCATGTTTTCAATTCTTCTGAGCTCATTTCATCATTTGTGTCATGGGATGATGATAATTCCCTCCTGATAGGTTGTCGTGAAGGTTAAACGGGTTAATTTCTGGAGAGCACTTACAACTGTGCAGGTGTAACAGTAAGCCTGCAGTAAACGTTTCCAGTTATCACTATTTAAGAAGAGTGCTTGGCACATGGTGAGCCCTCAGGATATCTTAACAATTGTAATTCTTATTACTTCTGCTAGGATTTTGAAGGCCCTTCCCAGGTTACAGAGCCTGGTCAGGTAACACCGGGAGGAGGGCAGGGCTGAAATTAGCATCTCCATTTTCCAGGTGAGGAAACAGGAGGTTCTGGAGGCTTGAGGGGCGGGGCAAATGCAGCCCCCAGGTCCCCGCCACCTCCTACACAGTTGCTGCCCGGAGCCCCTCCTCGAGGTTGAAATTCTAGGTCCTTTCCAGATGTTATACTCTGCTAAACCCTTTTCCTACTTGTGCTTTTATTGACTCTCCACCATAGCTCCCAGGAGTGGTGGTAACGGCCTTGACCTGGGTGAGAACAGTCCTTTTGAAGGCCGAGAGGCAGAAGGGTGGTCTCCAACAGGGAGGGTAGCAGCAGTGCTTATGGGAGTCAGGGGCCAGGCCTCTCACAGCCTCGTGGGCCTGGGCAGGAAGTGTGGCTTTGATCCCGAAGGCATTGCAGAGCTGAGGAAAGGTTTTCATTCATCCGCCACCATTTATTGAACACCTGTTCTGTGTCTGGCATTGCTTCAGGTGCTGGGGATACAGCGGGGCACTCAACAAAGGCCCTACCCCCGTGGAGCTGAGGGAGGCAAACCCTGAACCTGCTGAATAAACAAGGGGCAGGTTAAAGGGAGGTGCTTGGCAATTAAAATCTGGTGCGATGGGCTGTCAGCAAGGCCTCTGAGCTGATCTCAGATTGACAAGGTGACCTGAGGAGAAGGAACAGCCTTGGGTTGTGGGGGGAACCACAGTGCAAAAATTGCAGGGAGGACTGAGCTCAGCGAGGTGCAGGGACAGGCTGCGCAGAGGCCCGTGAGGCCCTGCGGGGTGAGGTGAGGTGCAGCTGAGGGCAGGCAGGGTCACTCAGAGCCTTGTAGACCATCTTGAAGAGCAGCTTGGTCAGATTTAGGGTTTTAGAAGATGCCTTTTGCCATATGAGAGGTTCTCAGGCTTCTGCCTGGCGTGGGGGTAGATTTTAGAGCCGGTCAGGGAGTTTCACATGCCTCCCACTTCCCCCTTGAGTAGAATCTCTGCCGTAGAAAGAGCGAAGGCCTTGTTGGGTGCCTCCCTCCTCTGTGGTTTTCACACCGTGTTTCCCAGGGCCCGTGGCTTTTCCCTTTAGGGACAGATGGCGGGGCTCAGGGGGCTGATTTTCTGCCCACCCTTCCCCAGCCGAACAGCTAATATCAGATAACAGCACAGAACAACAGTAATACCTGCTAAAAACTGTACCTGCTGATTCTGCCTTCCACTCAGCTTGTGGCCTGAGGGCCTGCAACGTTCCTGGCGCTGCTCTAGAACTTGGAAGACTGGGCCTTATGGGCCTGCCTTCTACTGGAGGCAAGTACCCAGCAAACAAACGAATAATAGGGCATCAGGTTGTGATGAACGTTTCAAAGGCAAAATGAATGAGGGTCAGGGGAAAGAGAGAGTGGGGACGTCATGTTTTAGCTGGAATGATCAGGGAGGGCCTCCCTGGGGAGGTGGCCTGTAGGTAGGACTGGTGTGCAGTGAAGAGCCATGGGAGACTTGAGTGAAAACCCCTCAGACCGAGGAGGAATCAGCTGTGGTTCCCACCTCGCAGGGGTGAGAAATGAGGCCTGGAGAGCCTCGGTAATCTGTGCAGGGTCCCCCAACACTGACAGGCTTTGTATTTGGGCAGAGTGGCTCCAGAGTCCCCCCAGCCCAGGAAGGTGCTTGGTAACCGTGGGCTTCTAACCCCACCCCGGAGCCTGGAACTTAAGGCTTAGCGCAGTAAGCAGCAGCCTGGCTGTTGATTTTCCCAGGCTCAGTCTGGAGTGTCTTCCTGGAAGGAGCAGAGCCCCTCAGAGGATGCATCCTTGGGCCTCCAGAAATCCCTTGGGATGGGGGGGATGGAAAGGAGTATTTTTCTCAGTTGATCTCCAAGCCTCTGGGGGACCCAGGGACACCCCTCCCTGGGCCCCTCTTCAACTTCCCAAGAGCTCTCAGTGGAAGGCTCTCAAGCACCAGGCCTCTGGGCTGCACGGTGGGGTGGTTCCGTGGCAGGCTCTTCTGGACAGCCAGCCAAGCAGCAGGAGGCCCAGCTTGGGGAGACAGCCCTGGGAGCAGACCAGGAGGGAAGGAGGGAGGGAGGGAGCAGGGGTGGGAGGGGTGGTGGAGTGGGAGCTCGGCCTGGCCCCTCGGGGGCAGGACCTGCTGCCAACTCGGCACCCACGTCAGGTCCCGGCTGTCCTGGGTGCGGGAGCAGGGGGCAGCAAGCCAGGGCTGGCCGAGGAGAGACTTACATGTCGGAGGTTCCTGCAGGAAGTTCCTCAGGCCCAGCTGTCCTGCCCAGGAAGCTCTTCCGCAGATGTTGTTTCTAAGGGTGAGGCCAGAAATCCAAGGCTGCCTTGGTTTGCCACCTTGTGGGCCCTTTCCAAACGGGCTGGGGTGGCTGCCGCTCCTTTGCCCCCCTCCCCAGACCTTTGCAGCCTGGTTTCAAGGTGTTCATCATCTGTGTAGTGGTCCGGGCTGGGAGCAGCCAACCTGAGTGTGAACCCTGCTCCTGGCTCCTGTCTTGGTTGCCATGCAACGGTGGGGGCCTGATTTCATCCCTTGGAGATGCATTTTGCTCAGCTGACGGCACATCCCTGCCGAGAGGGGCTGTAGGGAGGATTCAGGGAGCTAACGTGTCAGAAAGTACGTGGCACGGGGCCTCCAAAGAAGGTGCTCAGTGGATCTGAGCTGCTGTTGCTGCAGGTTGTCAGGCTGGGCACCTGAGAGCAGAGAAGGGGCTCTGGATGTGGCCAGCTCGGGCTTGTTGGTTGGCAGGGAAGCAGTGGCAGGCCACTTCGCTGAGGTTCCCACTGGAGAGGGCACCGGACAGGAATATTCATCACGCCCGTCGCTGAGCAGGGGCTCGGCCAGACGCTGTGAGCACTCCATGCGTGCTCTTTCAGACACATGGCAGACCGTGAGCTAGGCAGCAGCCACCCCATTTTGTGGAGAGGAAATTGAGGTGCAGGGCGCTACATGGACTGCCTGTGTTTTGCTGAGAGCTGGCACGGTGGGCTCTCTGTGCCAGGCACTGCTCCAGGGCTGTCCATGCCTGCCTCCCACCACGACCCGGGAGCTGGGTGCAGCTCTCCTCCCCAGATGAAGGCCCGGGAGGTCATTGGATTTACCCAAAGTTAAAGTTTTAATAGGTGACAGACATGAAATTTGAACCCAGCTCTATCTGGGGTCAAGTCTGCCTTTTTAAGACTGGCTCTTCTGCCTCCGACCAGTGCCACGGCCACTGTTTCTGGGATTGTTATTTCTGTTCTTTTTTGCTTTCTCTTCTTCTAGACAGAGCTGGCACAAGGAAAGCCTCAGTTGTCCTGGAAATGAGTGAGTTAGATCCACTTGATGCCTGTTTGGGAGAGAGGTTGCGGCTGCCTCTCATGCCCGTGGGGCCCTGACCTTGGCCAGCTCCATCCTTCCCCAGGGGCCAGGGGGAAGGGATGAGGGTGGAAGGCACTGATTCCTGAATGGCCTCTGGAGCCAGCTTTGGCTGTTCCTGGTCATTTGTGTATTCCATTCTCTCACCAGATAATTTACTGAGTACCTACTTTGTGCCATGTATAGTTCTGGACACCAGGGAGCAACACCTAGTCTAAAGGAAGCCGCGGAGAGGTAATGTTTGCCTTACTGGTGCTCTGAGGAAGGGAACAGAGATCTAAGCTGGCCATGGCGGGGGGGTGGGGGGGGGCGTTGGGGAAGTCTCCTGAGGTGAGGCATTCAGGAATGGGCCAGGCAGGGTAGAGTCTGGGTAAAGGCCCTGAGGTGGGAGGTACCCTGATGTGGTGATACTGAAAGTAGGCCACTGTGGTGGAGCTGGGGGAGAGGGAGGGAGTGGAGGATGGCGGAACCCAGGTTGTTCGGGCAGGTCTGGGGTCCCCTAGGGTCGTGCTTCTCAAACTGGTGTCCAGAGACCTAGGTGGGGGGTGGCTGGTGAGGGTGTTGAGCATGTGTTTTGGGGTGGTGTCTGCGAGTTACCTGCTTTCTTTCTAGCTGTGTGTTTTCATTTATATGATATTTTTTAAAAAGTTAATATGGGCATGTCATGAATCATCTGGCTGATTGCTTTTAACCAGCTACTGACAGTATTAACATAGCTGCCACTTCCATAGCTCTGGCTAACTGAGGCTCAGGCTGGCCCTTGACTTTGGAATTCACCTTTGTGTAATTGCTTCCTGTCTTCCAAAGCGCCGGCCTCACCCCCAACTGTGCTGGAAGCACGTTTCCGTTGGGTCCCCACGACGACCCTGGGTTGTCAAAAAAGTCATCTTTTGAAATAACATAATAAATGCTTGATCTGGTTGGTATTAAGATCAGATTTTATAGACCGAGGATGCTGACGTTCAGAGAAGCGTCCCTTGCAGCCTGGAAGTGGAAGTCGGGATTTGAGTCCAGCAGGACTCCAGGTATGGGTTTGGGCCTCGGAGCCCTGTTCCAGCTCCCTGGGGTGAGCAGGTCAGGGTCGTGGCTCGGGAGTGATGGTGTAGCATGGGAGCGTCACCTGCAGGGGACGGAGCGTGGGAGCGTCACCGGCAGGGGACGGACGGTCCAGCCCTGGGCCTGTGAGCATCCATGGTACTTGGCTCGCCCTCACCCCCGCCCCTGCCTTCGGCTCCTGGTGCCTCATTAAGAGAGGTTCTATAGAGCCACACCTCCAGTATGCTAGCCACTAGCCATGTGTGGCTACTTAAATTTTAAGTAGTTAAAATTAAAGTGAAAATTTAGTTCTTTCGTTGGACTAGCCCCAGCAGCCGCATTTCCATCATTACAGAAAATTCTGTTGTCTAGATCAGCCATGTCCTGCACTCACCCACTGTTATGGTCTTGGGCACACAATTTACTCTCTCTAGGTCTCTGTTTCCTCTTCCAAAGAATGGGGATAGTAATAATATCTACCTCACAAGGTGGCTGTGAGGATTATTAATATGAATCCAGGCCTGGCACGTTGTGAGCACTCAGTAAATATTAGCCCTGGTGAGGATCCTGCCTGTTCGTTCCAAGGTGCCCTAGGGATGACGTGGGGACTCACACCACCAGGCCCTGCCTCAGGGCTCGGCTGGGGAGGCAGGCAGAGGATGGCGGTGCGGAGCCGCTCCTGTGAGGGAGGAACCCCTCAGCCAGATGGGAGGGGCCATGTGAGAGAGAGTGTGTGTATGTGTGTGTGTGTGTGTGTGTGTGTGTGGCAGGGTGGCCCTGTTCTTCTGCAGGGCATCGAGGTTGGTAAGAGAGGGCTGGTTGGGGTGTGGGAGGGGCTCGGTTTCTTGAGAGTGAGGGTAGAGGGAGGTGGAAGAGGCTCAGGCTGGGACGCCGTGGTTCAGTCTCCTCAGCTGTGTCCTAGCTGTCCAGCCTTCCTGTCCTCAGTTTTCCCCATCTGTGAAGTATGGGTCCTTGTGGTCCCCAAGTGAGCCAGGTGGTGGGAGTGTCAGGCCAGTGCATAGGGCTTCTTCTGGGCACAATTCCTGGAGGAGAAGGCTGGGATACAGCTCCTGCCTCCCTGGGGCCAGGGGATTCCACACATTGCACCCTCTTCAAGCTGACACTTGCCATCTCTCTCCAAGCAATAGCCACAGCCCTTTGTTGGTTTTTTGTTTTTGTTTTTGTTTTTTGTTTTGGCGGCACCGCGAGGCTTGCAGGATCTTAGTTCCCCGACCAGGGACCCGGGCCCTGTTAGTGAGAGTGCCGAGTTCTAACCACTGGACCTCCGGGGAATCCTAGCCACAGCCCTTGTAGCGGCCTCCCAGGCCCTGCCCAGCCAGGTCCCCGGCTTCCTCTGTAGCCACCCACGCCTCGCTCCCCTCCGCCGCCTCCTGTGTCTCACGCAGGCCACACCTGGCACTGTTCTTTCTTGGCCTGGACCACTCTCCCCCAGGTCTCCAAGTGGCCGCCGCATCTCCTTCAGGTTTGTGTTCAGATTCCACTGTCTCAGTGAGCCCTGCTCTGACCACCGTTTATAAAATTGGAAACCCTCGCCCGCTTCCCACACACCTAGTCCTCTGTATACTTCTTTTCTCCATAACATTTGTCCTTCTGGTGTACTGTATAACTTATCTGTTTATTTAAATTATTTGTTTTAATGCCTGTCCAACCGCCCCCCACCCCATAAATTCTTCCAGGACAGGGAGTTCTGTTTTGGTCACTGCTGACTCTCTGGGGACTAGAGCAGTGCTGACGCAGCATGGGTGCCATACTTGTGGAATGAGTGAATGCAGGTTTTTTTGTTTCCCCTCCACTTGGCAGAAGTCTGAGCTCAGAAGCTGTGGTTCTGTTTGCCACCCCCACCCTGAATTGATGAAAGCTCTGGGCCTGGCCCTGGCTGTGTGGGGCTGGGGACACAGTACAGACCAGGACAGGCCCTGTCTCTGCCTCGCGGAGCTCTGAGTCTGGTGTGGGAGGTGGATAATTAATTATACGAGTGACTGAGCACGGTAGAGGTGGTAAGTGCTGTGAGGGGACAGGAAAGCCGAGCTCTGAAGGTCTGTGACTTGTGAGGCAGGGGGCAGTCAGGGTAGGTTTCCCTGAGGAAACAGGGATTTGGCAGATGAAGATGGGTGGGGGACTAGCATGTGCAAAGGCCCTGGGGTGAGGGAGAGAGAGCGAGCAAAGAGCTAAGGGGACAGTGGAGGGGCAGGGAGAGCATGCTTACCAATGAGGCTGGAGAACAGGCAGGGGCCACCTCAGGTGGGCCTTTTTGGCCTCCATAAGGGCCTGTGACGTGATCCCAGAGCAGAGCTGTTTCTGGAGGGTCCCTCTAACTGCGACATGGTGCTCTCGAGTGTTACGGGTCTGTGGCCAGGCAGACTCAAACATTTGACATGATTTCTGTGGGTGCTGAAAGGCGGGCAGAGCAGGGCAGTGTGGGGCTGGTGGCAGGGAGGAGAAGGAAGTCTGCTCTGGTGCTTATTCTTGTCCCAGTATTGTTTGCAGCCCACCCACGTCTTCAGCCTGCCTCCAGTCTTACCTGCTCCAAGTAGACAGATGGGGCAGTTGTGGGGAGCATGTAGTGCTCAGGAGAAGAAAAAGTGTCTTCAATACTGCCTTCTTACCAAAGAGGCAGTATAGGTAAAAATTCACATTACAGAAGCGTGTCATGTAGGAAGTGATGGTCCCCATGTCTCCACCTGCTGGGGAAATGCTAACACCTGATAGGTGTTGAGCAGTCATCGTATTGGGCTCTGTTTGAAGGCCTTTATGTGGATAAATTCATTTAATCCTCACAGCAGCCTTGGACCTTTGCTCCATTGTTATCTCTAACCTTCGGATGAGGAAACCGTGGTGGAGAAAGGGGAAGTGATTTGCCCAACGTCACACAGCAAGTGGCGGAGCTGAGGTTGAAATGCATTTGGTTCCCGAGGTCACCTTCACTCCTGCTCCCATTATTCTGCCTCTGTTGGCTCTTTGGCACAGTTCCTTCTCTGCACATGACGTTTAACATATACCTCGTGCCCTCCCGTGGAAGACACCGTTCCCCGTAAGATCCACTGTTGATAACATAACCACTTTTCTGAAAAGGATGCTGCAGATGAAGTTTATACGTGGTTTGTGAGATGCACATCCATCTCAGTATTGTCAGCCTGTGAAAAAATAAGCATATCGGAATTGAGGTGATGTGGTGCATACACGTTTGTGCTTCAGAAAGGGATCAGGTCGACGTTGTCTTGTGCCGTGAGCACACTGAACGCTGACAGGCAGTGTCAGCATGTCATGTTGAGGTTGCATCATGTTCTCTCTGGTGGGTGGACCTTCACCGAGGGTTGGGTGCTTTGCTGGGCTCTTCCCACACATGAGCCTGTGATGGAGGCCCTGCTGTCATCCCCATTGCATTGCAGAGAAAACTGAGACTTGGGGAGGCTATAAAGTTGACGGGCAGGGACGTGAATCCAGGTGTGCCTTAACTCCACAGGCCGCTTGGGCCCCTGTGGTCCCAGCCCAGCTCCATACTTCCTGATCAGGTGATGGGGCAAGTTATTTCACCCCTGTGACTTAGTATCTTCATAAAAATGGAGATGATAATAAGAGTGCCTTGGGAATTCCCTGGCAGTCCAGTGGTTAGGACTCTGCTTTCACTGCCTGGGGCCTTGGTTCAATCGCTGGTTGGAGAACCAAGATCCTGCAGTCCGTGTGGCGCAGCCAAAAAAATGAAAAAGAAAAAGTTTAAATATAATTATAGAAGGAGATGGAAAAAGAAAAACACTCAGCTAAAGAGTGCCTGCCGCATAGGGTTTCTGCGAGAGTTGAATTCTCATGTACAAAGCACTTAGGTGTGCCTGGCGTGTGCCAGGTGCTGCGTAGGCATTGGCTCTTTCGTACTGGCATCATATTAACCGTTGTGACGATACCAGACCCTTGTTGTGGGCATTTAGTTTGCTTCCTGGGTTTCACTATTCCAGCAACAGTATTCTCAGAACAGCAATTCTCACCGAGGGGATGGCTTTGCCCCCAGGGGACATTTGGTCATGGCGGAAGACACTTTTGATGGTCAGAACTCCGAGGGAGGTTGAGCTGTTGGTTTTAGCAAGTAGAGACCAGGAATGCTGCTAAAACCTCTTACAGTTGGCAGAACAGCCCCATGACCAGAATTATCTAAATGTCACTAGTACCGAGGTTGAGTAACCCTGCCTGAGAACCTGTGTGCACCTGCATAAGCGTTTTCTGCAAGAGAAATTGCTCCAAGGACATGTGCATTTTCCACTTTATCAGTTTTGCTAAAGTGCCCGCACAAAACACGGGTCCAGTTCACAGAGCTGCGGGTGGTGAATGAGGGAGTCGTTTCTCTTGCCCTGTGCGCCTTTCCTCCCACATTCCCACCGGCAGACACTGCCTGTCGAACCACAGGTTCATATTGTCTTTGAATTTCTCTCCTGAGCAAGTCCTCCTGGGACTTGTAGGTGCGGCGCAGATTACAGAGCTGGTGACAGAGGCTCCTGGGGGGTCAGGGTGTCAGGACGGAGCCCTACCCCATTGTCTGCAGCTGCAGGAGATGCAGAACCTCTGCCTCCCCCTCCTGCCTCCTTATCCCATCTGTGCTGTCTGGCATGGAAAGCAGGTCAGGGAGAGGGGGCGAGAGAAAAAGGACTTGACAAGGGGCAAGGAAAGGAATTTAACTTACTTTGAACGTGTTCTGGGCCCAGAGCTTCACTCTTACTCACGTTCATTCCACAGATAGTTATTAAGTGCCCACTGTGGACCTAGCACTGCTCAAGGTTGTGAGGATCGGGTTCTGCAGTGCCCGAGCAGGCCAGAGCCCCTGCCCTTACCATGCTGACATCACAGTGGAGAGAGGTCGACAGTAAGCTTGTAAACAAGTAAATATGTACAGTCGAGGCGGTGATGATGAGCGCTTTACTTTCATAAAGGATAACGGGAGGTCCTCTTGACCACGGAGGGTATGGAGGCTTCACGAAGAAAGAGACATGTGAGCTGAGGCTGAAGAAAGTGGGGCAGGGCCCCACGGATACTTGGAGAAGACACTTATGACTGAGGGGGCAGCATGTGCAAGGGCCCCAAGGTAGGGGGTCCAGGTGTGTTGGAGGCACCGGTGCCATGGAGGGTTCAGAGAGGTGAAGCGGGGGATGATGCAGAATAGGGTCCTGGGCTCCTGAAAGGACTTTGGCTTCTTTTACTTTGGGTGAGATGGGGACTTGGGAGGGGTTGAGCAGAGGAGAGGGTTTGCTCTGACTCAGGTGGTCACAGGGTCCCAGATTGTAGGAGGGGCGAGGACAGGAGCACTAGAGCTGCTCATCTAGGCCACACGGTCCCTCTAGTATCAGGAGCCACCGTGACCTTAATTTTACAGATGAGAAAAGAGGTTTGGGAGGACCCTTTCCAGGACCCAGTCCCTTCTCAAGGCTACCAGCTAGGACGAGGCAGTCATCTGAGGGCCTGTCTCCCGTGGCCCTGTGTCATCCTGTAAATCACCTCTAATGGACGTGACTCCAGCAAGGTGAGATGAAGCTTCTGAGAGAGCTACAGTTTGGAAACCGTTGAGAAATAAGGCCTCCGAGGCAGACAGAAATAAAAAGTCCTAAAATTAGGGACTTCCCTGTCGGTCTAGTGGTGAAGACTCTGTGCTTCCAATGCAGGGGGGACAGGTTCGATCCATGGTCGGGGAACTAAGATCCCGCATGCTGCGCGGCACAGCCAAAATAAAAGTCCTAAAATTAAAAAAAAAATTACTAGAGTGTTTAAGACATACACTAGAACGAGTCAGTGATATCCATGTACTTAGCAGATATTTAAAACATCAAACCTTGCCCTTAGGGACCCATCTCCAGTTACCTCTCCTTTCCCTGCTCAGAGCTGACCACTGTGGATGGTGATTTTCATTCCCTTTCAGCTTTCTTCTGTGTTAAGCATACTCACCAACACTCCAGCCTTGCCCCTCCGGGGTGCGCGTCCCTCCTCCGGCCAGATCATTGTACAGATGGGAGCGCTAAGGCCAATGGGGGTGTCGCTTGCAGCTGCACAGCCAAGGAGCAGCAAAGCCTGCGGCTGAAATCCAGAGCCTGCGAACCCCAGATTCCTCTTCCTTATTCATTGATGACTGGCCCTGAGGTGAAAATCCAGGCAAGCCAGCCTTGGGGTTGGGGGGAGCCCCAGAAGCCAGGAGGCCTGATTTTAGCTCCCCTATATCTTCTGGACTCCCAAACCCAGGTTGTTTTTTATTGTGACTTCATCATAAAATACAGAAAAAGATGTTCAACGTATTTTATACAGTACAGTATAACAAATAACTGTAAAGCTGTGATTCTCTGTAATCATAATAGAACATTGTCAGCTCCCAGAAACCTCCCTCCTCTGTTACTCCCAAATGTAACAACTCTCCTGACTTTTGGTTATTTGCTTCCTTGATCTTCTGCACAGTTTTACAAGTGAGAAACAAATGGTGTCATGTTGCCTGTTGTGAACTTGCTGTCCATGGACTCATACTTGATGTGTCATTTGGCGTCTGGCTTCTTTCACTCTGTGTAAAGTTGTTACGCTTCATCCCTGTTGTAGGTATCAGTGGTTTGGTCCCTGTGTGGTGTTGGTCTCTATGAATTTTACCTTAGTTTGTTTATCCATTCTCCTGTGGGTGGATACCTGGTCTGTTTCTAGTTTTGAGGTTACTGTGAATGTTGCTGCTGTGAACATTCTAGTACATGTCATTTGGTAAACAAAGGCACTCATTTCTGTTAGAGGGCTGTGGAATTGCTGGTTCATGGGGTAGTTTTTAATTGAGTTTTAATTGTTACTGCCAAACAATTTTCCATAGTGGTTGAACCATGTTATACTCCCAGCAGTACCGATTCCTTTACGTTTTTGACAACGCTTGGAGTTGTCAGTTTTTAAAATTTTAGCCATCCTGGTGGGTGGTTTCAATTTGCGTTTCCCCATAACTAATGAAATTGTGTGTGTTCCTTCATTGTGTGAGTGTCCTCTCCTTTGAGGTGCCCTTGCTCTTTTCACCTTGCCTCCCAGGTGGCTCACCTCTAACTGACAGCTGTAGCTCCTGCCCAGACCCTCAGCGACTGAAGCCCAGACACCCTACGGAGCAGTGGGTGGGGTGGGGCCATGCAGACACTCCTCTGCTGTGCTGATGCCTGGCTTCCAGAGGCAGGTCTGGGTGTCCTCCATCGGGAGCTCCCCAGGGAGCAGGCCATCTTCTTGGCTGTGGTGATGGTGTTTCGTCACTGCAGGACTGCGTCACAGATACCTCAGCTGACGTGCCACCCTCAGCGGGAGGATGGGCAGGATCCAGGCAGGATGCAGGGGCTCTTTCAGTTCCTTCCCCACCCTCGCCCGAGCTGCTGCTTGCTGGCTTTTTAGTTGCTGAAGTGAGAATGTAAAAAGGGGCTCTGGTGTGCCGAGCTCCTCAGCTGGGAGACCCAAAGCAACCAGTTCCCCTCTCTCAGCCTCTGCCCTGCCCTGGGCATGGTCATGGCCCTCTGGTGGGGTGGTTGGAGTGATCAGGAGAGGCTCTGGAGGAGCGCCCTCACGCTCAAGGCCACCCAGCTGGCATTGGCTCCTGGACTCTGCAACCCTGACCACTCTCGGCCACACCCGGCTGCCTTCACCTCTCTCTGATGAGCCACATGTTTGGGTGTTCACTGGGGGCCAGGCAGTGGGCCGAGCCTCTGCACACAGTGGGTGCTTTCATGCTGCTGACAGCCCTGGTGCTGCTGAATCACGGAGGCTCCGAGAGGTGAAGTTGCTGGGCTGGGGAGGGCGGGGAGGGGAGGGGAGGGGAGAGCTGAGATTGGACACGAGGCCCCTGTCCTTTACACATCCACCCTTCCTTTGGACTCTGGGTTCTCCATCCCAGCCTTGTTTGGGAACCCAGCCCTATTCTGAGCTGAGCTCGTACCAGGGGAAGGTGCAGTGTTGGCCCCCGTGTTGGAGAGGAATTCCCTAATTCCCCACCACGCCTGCCTCCAGGCCCCAAGTGTGCTCCCTGCCCCGGCTCCTTACCCTGTGCCACATTCCCCAAGCTCCTTCCCAAGCTTCCTCAGGGGCTTTGCACTTGCTCTTCCCCTGCCTGAAATTTGCTCCCTACACGTTGGCTCACCTGTCCCTCATACAGCGTGGCTAACACAGCACCCATTCCCTGCCCTCCTTTCCCCTGTTCATTTTTCTTTGCTGCCACCTGATGTTGTGACCTGTGTACTGTCTGCCTTCCCCACTGGAATGTGAGCTTCCTGAAGGCAGGGGCTGTGTCTTAGTGACTCTCTGTCTCTGGAACCCAGGACAGAGTCTGGAGCTTAGGACATGCTCAGAAAAAGATTGGTGGCGTGAATAGATTCTGGAATTGTTTCTGAGGCTGTGTCCGGTCCTGGGCTGGGGATCTTCTGGGGAGACTTGGGTTCGTTCATTGTGCATTCAACAGAGAGCCAGACACCGGGCTGGTGCGCTGAATTAGTGTTTAGAGGTGTGGGGAGAGTTGACAAGGAGGTGCATGCAGAGGACCCAGTCCAGCCTCTGAGGTCAGGAAGGCTTCCTGGAGGAGGCATTGGTTCAGCTGAGACCTTAAGGAAGAGGGGGAACTCACAGAAGGTGTTGGGGATGGAGGCCAGAGGGAAGGACCTGAGTGCCAGAAGCCTGGCAGAGAGTGAGGGTCGGGGAGGAGGGGCTGGGGAGGTGGGTAGTGGCTGGTGTGGTAATCATTGTCACGGTCATTAGCCTTTCTTGAGAGCTTTCTAGGTGCCTTTCTGCTTATGCCGGGCCTTCTTGTGGGAAAGGACCTTGTTCTGTGTTCTGAGCACACTGGGGAGCCATGGAAGGGTTTTGAACAGAGAAGGACAGGGTCAGATTTAGGATGGAGTACAGGGGTTGAGAGCACAGGCTGGGAACCCAGGGAGAAAGCCAGGGTGGGAGGGGAGGCGGGGCAGGAGAGGATCAGGAAGCCGGTGGACGGGCAGAGAGGACAACGGGCGGAGCAGGGGTGGGAAGCAGCAGAGGCCAGGGCCTGAGGGGCCTGGAATCCCAAGCTGAGGAGCCTGGCTCTTTCCCAAGGCCCCGGGGAAGCCACAGGTCAGATTTGAGGGTCCCTCTAGGTGCTGAGGGAGACAGATGGGAGGATGGGAGGCTGGGGAAGAGGTGGGGTGAGTCCTCCTGGGAGAGGACAGCGTTGGACCTGAGCCACGTTGTAGGGAGGCTGGGGTGGAAACCCTGGTCCCATTAAGACTGAAGCACAGATTGGTGGATGTTTGGGAGCGAAGATCTGGCGGTCCTGGGTGTGTTCAGTCTGTGGGTGTGAGCCCCGGAGGTGCCAGCCATACCTGCTGGGGGACAGAGCCCCTGCTGGACCCTGTCTTTGCAGCTCAGAGGCCAGAACGTGATTTCTCCCCCGCTGTTTACTTCCCTGTCACTGTCCATCTTGTCTTCCTCCGGCTTCCTCCCACTTACCTCCCTTCCCTCTGCCTGGGGCCTGGGCAGCCTGCCACCGTCACATGCCAGGCAGTAGTGTGTCCAACCCACCAGCTCCCCTGGGGCACAAGAGAAAGCTGATGCCCACGGTGTCCCCAGAGCCAGCTGCCACTTCTCTGGGGGCCACCGTAGCTCCTGACCTGCTGTCCGCAAATAACCCCAGGCCAGGAAAGGCGAAAGGCGCCTTGAGCTCCATGGCCCCTGTCCAGGCCTGTGGCTCCAGGTAGGGGCCCAGCTGGTGGCTGCCTTCCCCCCTTTCTCCCCTCTGCCCCGGGAACCTGAGACGAAGCAGCGGCCTCGGCGTCCGTCAGTCTGTTGGCTGCTGGTCCCTGAGGACGGAAGCAGAGGTCCCTGGGAGGGGACCAGGGCCTCGGTCAAGCCCCCAGGACTGGCTCCTGGGCCCCAGATAAGTGTACACGCAGTAGGTTCCTTTCTTGTTGAAGATCCGGAGCACTGAGACCTTGCTTTCCTCTGTCATCTGGTGGGGACAAGGGGACAAGGAGGGAACTGAGGCTGTGGGAGTGATATGAGGTGGCCTGGTGCCGGGGTGGGGTGGGGTACTCCGTTTGCTAAAGGTGGCAGGTTGGTGGCTCCTTGGTTTGGAAAGGAGAGAGTGAGTGAGAGAGAGCGAGCGAGAGAGGGAGTGTGTGCGTGTGCGTGTGCGTGTGCATGTGCGTGTGTGTGTGTGTGTGTGTGTGTGTGTGTGTGTGTGTGTGTGTGTGTTGTGGGGCTGGCAGGCAGGTACTGGTAGCTTTGAGCACTCCCTCAGGTGCCCAGGGCTGTCTGATTCAGCCCAGGTGACCTCAGCGCTGGGGCATGGGAGTGACGCAGGGGGCGGAGCTGCAGCTCCTCGCCTGCCTCCCGCCCCACCCCGCCCCACCAGGAGTGACGTTGGGTGGAGGGGCTGCCTCTGCTCAGCACGGGTGTCCTGAGTGTCCGGGCACAGGCCAGGGAGCTGTGCTCCTTCCAGAGTGGGCTCTGAGGGCAAGCTCATGTCCTTTCCCCCAAAGACTGGGCTCCCTGGGGACATGGCCACCTCTTCCCCCTCAGCCTGGGCCCCAGGGCAGGTCTTGCCCCACCCGCCCTGGCTCCACCCTGTCAGAGCAGCCTGAGGGGCCTCAGAGGAGGGCTGTCCCGAGGGAAGGCGCTGAGGCCCAATCCCCCTCCCACTCTGACAGGCTCCTCTCTTGTCTTGCAGACTGTGCTCTGTCCACCGCACCTCCTGCATGTCCTGCTGCCCTGAGCTGTCCCGAGCTAGGTGACAGCCTGTCACGCTGCCACCATGAACGAGGTGTCTGTCATCAAAGAAGGCTGGCTCCACAAGCGCGGTAAGGGGCTGCTTTTGCCCACAGGATTGCGTGTCTCCCCTTTCCGCCCTGGCTCTCCTGGCAGCTGTGCCCTGAGAGGCAGAGGTACAGGGTCTTTACCACCTGAGGAGCCAGCATTCCAAGCCCTGCCTGCCTCCCTCCCTGCCCCTGGCCAGTAGCTCCTTACCAGCCCATTTCATGGGATCTTTGAAAGTAGTCTGGACAGAGGGACTGTGGCTGTGCCTGGACCTGAGCCTCCAGGCCTAGCTGGACCTCCTGCATGAGCCGCCAGGCCACGCCTCAAGTTCTGCCTCTGCATTAGTGATCCTGTTTGTAGCCCCATTTTATAAATGAAGAAACTGAGGCTCAGAGAGGGTCAGTCACTTAACTGAAGTAGCACAGTGAGGTGATATTCAGCATTTATTCATTCAGCAAATACTCACGGAGTGTGTGGTATGCCGGGCTGGCCGCCCCAGGCTCCGAGGACGCTGTGGTGCCCTCGTGGAGTTTGCAATCCGTTGGGGGGTGGGGACAGACAGTAAACAGATAGACAGACATCATGTCAGGCGGCAAGTGCCGTTGTGAAAAATAGGAGCTGTGAGGGAGAACAGGCTGGAGAAAGATGGGGTTCGGTGGAAGCGGCTCTGAGGAGGGGACAGTGAACAGAGGCCTGGAGGAGGTGAGGGAGCGAGCCACACGGATAGACAGGCAAGGGCCTTGCAGGGAATGAGACAGCAAGGACAAAGGTGGGACTGTGTCTGGACCGGAGAGGTGACCAGTGTGGCTGGCGCAGAGCGAGCGAGGGCGAGCTGGAGGAGGTGGGCAGAGCGGTGATGCAGCATCAGGCCGTCCGCCCTCGACCCCATGGAAAGGGCTCTAACTCTCCAGGCGTTCAGAAGCCCAGGATGTTGTGAGCCGGCGCGTGACCCGGTCTGCTTGTGCTGGTGGGCAGCTGAGAAATGCGGTCATTTACAGGGAAGAGACTAAGAGACTAGACCCTTAGGCCCCAGGCCCCTGCCCCAGAACCAGCACACTTAACGCCCACGCTGCCGTGTGCAGCGGCAGCTAGGAAGAGGCACGTGCTGGGAGTCAGCTTGTCCAGGCGCCCAGGAGCGAAGGAGGCAGACTGTCCTGGCTTCCGCAGACCTTCCCCTGCGGAGGGGGACGCCAGGCCTGGGGGTAGCCGCTCTGTGCACTTTCATTCACTCAGCAGACATCTGTTGAGCAGCGCCTGTGTTCCAGGCACTGTTCTAGGTGCTGGAGACACAGCAGTGAACCAGATGAGCCAAAAGTCCCCATCCTTTTGTTGATGTCTTACATTGCGGGGGAGAGCCCATGGCACCTGAGTAGACAGGTGTGAGCAGGAGGAGGGGTGTGAGGGGGACTGTCCCAAATGGGGTGGTCAGTGAGGACTTCACTGAGAAGGGGGGTTTGAATAAAGATCTGAAGGGATGCGGGGGAGTGAGCCCCACAGTTAACTGGGGCAAGGGCGAAGGGGACAGCCCATGAGTCCACAGAGGGGAGTGGGCCAGGCATGTTTAAAGGGGGCGAGGAGGCTGGTGGGGCTGGCCCTGTAGAAACTGGGAGACGTGCCCGCCCATCCTGCCCTGTCCCAGCCCGCAGACATGGAGCAGTGATGAGGGATGGAGGTGGCTCCCCAGGCCAGGCCTCCCCCATCACACTGAGCGGGGAGAATCCTTTCCTGCTGCCCTTTCCAGGCAGGGTGGTACTCAGGACACCTTGGCCTACCCACCCGATTGGGCCCTGAGTGTGGGGCTGCTGACGGAGCTTTCTGAACCTTGGCAGGCGTCAGCCCTGGCTCTGCCACCTCCTCTCAGTGTGACTGGGTAAGCTGTGTCATCTCTCTGAACCTTGGTTTCCCATCTGTAAAATGGGTCAACAACCCAGGCCTCTGAGATAGTCAGCTTCATGAGGGCAGGGATTTTATCTGGCTTGTTCACTGAGATGTCCCCAGTGCCCTAGAAAAGTGCTTGGCATGCAGTAGGCACTCGGTAACTGTTGAATGAGCGTTTGGGATTGTGTGTGTGGATAGTGCGAGTGTGTTAGGGTGTGCCAGGGTCTCAGGCTCCTGAGTTTCCGTGGCCCGTGGCTCGCTAGGCTGGGTTGGCAGAGCCCTGAAGGTGGCCCGAGAACTGTGGCCGGGGCAGGGCTTTGTCTCTGGCATTAATGCTGATGGCATTAAGTGGATCTCAGCCCCTCCTAGACCTTCAGTGTCTCCACTTACCTGCATGGACCCAGACAAGCTGCTGAGATGACCACCTGCCTTGGGTTTGTACCATAGCTACACACATGCGTGCGTGTCACTCCTGGGTCTCTCCAGTGCCTGTCCTTCTGAGCAGCAGCTGGCAGAGGTGGGTAAGGCAAAGTGGGCCCTGCAGCTGTTTGGACACCGCCGCTACCCCACCCCACCCCACCCCACCCCACCCCTGGTGGTTGAAATAACAGCAGCTCCGGCTTACTGGGTGCCCACTCTGCCAGGCCTGGGGCTCTGCTCTAGGCAGACCCCGTTTTGTTGCATTTCCATTACTGCCCCGTCAGGTGGGCACCGTCTCGCAGACTAGGAAGCTGAAGCTCGGCAGGAGGACTGACTCGCCTGAGGTCTCGGCAAGGAGGTGGTGGTGCTGAGGTTCAGGCTCCAGCTCCTGAGACAGCTCCTGGCTCACATGCTGCCTCTTGCTCAGCAAGGGCCACTCAAGGAATGGGTCCCTTATTCCATGTGCGGGTGTCCTTTCTGACACAGCCTCAGCATACTCTCTCCCAGGCCCCACCAGGCCAGGCCCCGTCTGCCAATTTAGAGGCAGACAGCGTAGTGGTCAAGAACGTGGACTCTGGACAGAGCAAACCTGGGTTCCAATCCCAGCTCTCCCGGTCAACAACTGTGAGCCTCAGGCAGGTAATGAAACCTCTTTGTGCCTCAGTTTCCTCACTTGTAAAATGGGATTGTTGTGAGGATATTTTTCCTTCGAGGTTTCTTTTTTTTCTTAGCTTGTTATCGATATATAAAGCACCACAGGTAAGTGCCTGGATTATAAGCTTACCCCCAAACCTGTGTCCAGGGCAGGAAATAGAGTCAGTCAGTCCCCAGAAGCCCCTGTGCCTCTCCCAAGCAGTAACCACTCTCCCAACCTCCAATAGAGTAGATGAATTTTTCTAGTTTTGTTTCTCTTTCTAAAATTGAGGTAAAATTTACATAACACTGAATTAACTGTTTTCAAGTGCACAATTCAGTGGCCTTTAGTACATTCACAGTGTTGTGTAACCACTACCTCTGTCTAGTTCCCAAACATTTTCATCTGCCTGAAAGAAAGCCCTGTACTTGTTAAGTAGTCAGTTCTCATTCCCCCTCCTCCCAGCCCCTGGCAGCCACCAATTTGTTTTCCGTTTTTATGGATTTACTTATTTTGGACATTTCATATAAATGAATCATACAATATGTGGCCACAAAAGTCTGGTTTCTTTCACTTAGCATAACTTTTTTTAAAAAATAAATTTATTTATTTTTTTATTTTTGGCTGTATTGGGTCTTCGCTGCTGCTCACGGGCTTTCTCTAGTTGTGGCGAGCAGGGGCTACTCTTCGTTGCGGTGCGCGGGCTTCTCATTGCGGTGGCTTCTCTTGTTGTGGAGCACGGGCTCTAGGCGCGCGGGCTTCAGTAGTTGCGGCACGCGAGCTCAGTAGTTGTGGCTCACGAGCTCTAGAACGCAGGCTCAGTAGTTGTGGCACACGGGCTTAGTTGCTCCGCGGCATGTGGGATCTTCCTGGACCAGGGCTCGAACCTGTGTCCCCTGCATTGGCAGGCGGATTCTTAACCACTGCGCCACCAGGGAAGCCTCCAGCATAATGTTTTTGAGGTTCATCCATGCTGTAGCACGTATCAGTACTTCATTCCTTTTTTTTTTTCTTTTTAAATTTATTTATTTATTTTTGGCTGTGTTGGGTCTTTGTTGCTGCTCCCGGGCTTTCTCTAGTTGCGGTGAGCGGGGGCTACTCTTTGTTGCAGTGCGTGAGATTCTCATTGCGGTGGCTTCTCTTGTTGGGGAGCATGGGCTCTAGGCGCGCGGGCTTCAGTAGTTGTGGCATGAGGTCTTGGTAGTTGTGGCTCGCAGGCTCTAGAGCGCAGGCTCAGTAGTCGTGGCGCATGGGCTTAGTTGCTCCATGGCATGTGAGATCTTCCTGGACCAGGGCTCGAACCCGTGTCCCCTGCATTGGCAGGCGGATTCTTAACCATGCGCCACCAGGGAAGCCCCTTCATTCCCTTTTATAGCCAAACAATATTCCATTGTATGAATATACCACATTTTCTTTATCCGTATGTCTGTTGATGGACATCTAAGGTATTTCTGCCTTTTGGCTATTGTGAATAGTGCTGCTATGAACATTTGTATACAAGGATTTGAGTACTTGTTTTCAGTTTTGGGGGGGTATACACCTAGGAGTGGAATTGCCGGGACGTATATATCTCTTAGATTATTTATAATCTATTATATATAGTTAGATAATGTGGGTAAGAAATGTATAAAACCTGGGTCATACATTCTGTATGTGTAATGTACAGTGTATTCTGTATTTAACTTTTTGAGGAAGCGCCAAGCTTCCACAGGGTTGCACCACTTTATATTCCCACCAGCAGTGCACAGGGTTTCCATTTCTCCACATCCTCACCCACACCTGTTCTTTTTCTTTTAGTTTTTTTGTTTTTTTTTAAATAAAAGCCATCCTGGTGGGTATTAAGTGGTATCTCGTTTTGATTTGCATTTCCCTAATGACTGATGATGTTGAGCATCTTTTTATATGCTTGTTGGCCATTTGTATATCTTTGGTGAGATGTCTGTTTAAGTCCTTCACCCTTTTTTTTCTTTTAAGATTTGGATAAATTATTTTTATGCCTATTCATATCTTCTTGTATTGATTATGTTATGTATGTATTTTAAGATTTTAACTTCAAAAGTGTCAATACTGATTTTTGGCATATAGTTCATAGTTTTATACAATCAAGTCTATCAAGTTTTTTTGCTCTTTAATTTTTTTTTTTTTTTACATCTTTATTGGAGTATAACCATTTTACAATGTTGTGTTAATTTCTGCTGTAAAACAAAGTGAATCAGCTATATGTATACATATAGCCCCATATCCCCTCCCTCTTGCGTCTCCCTCCCACCCTCCCTATCCCACCCCTCTAGGTGGACACAAAGCACTGAGCTGATCTCCCTGTGCTATGCGGCTGCTTCCTACTAGCTATCTATTTTACATTTCGTAGTGTATATATGTCAATGCTACTCTCTCACTTCATCCCAGCTTACCCTTCCCCCCCTTCACCCATTTTTTAATCAGACTGTGTTTTTATTGCTTAGTTGTAAGAGTTCTTTATATATTCTGGATACTAGACTCTTATCAGGTATACGATTTGCAAATATTTTCACCCATTCTGTTTGGTTGTCTTTTTATTTTCTTGATAGCATCCTTTGCACAAAAGTTTTTTATTTCAGTGAGTCCACTTGATCTATTTTTTCCTTTGTTGTCATATCTAAGAATCTGTTGCCAAGTCCAGTGCCACGAAGATTTACCCCAGTGTAGTTTTCTAAGAGTTTTATAGTTTTAGCTCTTATATTTAGGTAGATCCACTTTGAGTTAATTTTTTTATATGGTATAGGGTTCCAACTCTGTTCTTTTGCATATGGGTATCCAGTTGTCCCAGCATCATTTGTTGAAGAGACTGGCCTTCCCCCCCTGGAATGGTGTTGGTATTGTTGTTGAAAATCAGTTGCCCATAAGTATGTAGGTTTATTTTTTGACTCACAGTTCTACTCCATTGGTCTATATGTTTATCTTTATACCACACTGATTTGATTATTGTAGCTTTGTAGTAAGTTTTGAAATCAGGAAGTATGAGTCCTTTTACTTTGTTCTTCTTTTTTTTTTTTTTTTTTGTGATACGCAGGCCTCTCACTGTTGTGGCCTCTCCCGTTGCGGAGCACAGGCTCCAGATGCACAGGCTCAGTGGCCATGGCTCACGGGCCCAGCCGCTCCGCGGCACGCAGGATCCTCCCAGACTGGGGAACGAACCCGCGTCCCCCACATTGGCAGGCGGACTCCCAACCACTGCACCACCAGGGAAGCCTTGTTCTTCTTTTTCAACATTGCTTTGGCTGTTTGGAACCCCTTGCCACATGAATTTGAATTCCATGTAAATTTGAGGGTTGACTCTTCCTCAACAGCAAAAAAGGCTATTGGAATTTTGACAGGGAATGTGTTGAATCTGTAGATGGCTTTAGATAGTATTGTAATCTTAATATCAGGTCTTCCAATCCATGAACACAGGATCTTTGAATTTATTTAGGTCTTTAATTTCTTTCAGCAGTGTTTGTAGTTTTTAGTGTATAAATCTTTGCCTCCTTGTGCTGTTGTAAATGGAATTGTTTTCTTAATTTCCTTTTTGGATTATTCATTGCTGGTGTATAGAAACAGTTTGTTTCTGTGTGTTGCTTTGGCTGAATTTGTTAGCTCTAGTAATTGTTTTGTGGATTATTTGTGATTTTCTGTATATAAGATCATGTTATCTGCAAATGAGATACTTTTACGTATTCCTTTTCAAGTTAGATACTTTTTATCTTTTTCTTTTTCTCTGGTTAGAACTTCCATTACAGTGTTTCATAGCAGTGGTGAAAGTGGACATCTTTGTCTTGTTCCTGATCTTAGGGGAAAGTTTTCATCCTTTCATCATTGAGTATGTTGTTAACTTGTGGGTTTTTCACAGATGTCCTTTATCCTGTGGAAGAAATTCCCTTCTCTTCCTAGCTTACTGAGTATTTTTATCATGAAAGAGCGTTGGATTTTGTCAGATGCCTTTTCTGTGTCAATCTGGATGACCTTGTGTTTTTTACCCTTCATGATATATACTGCATTGATTGAGTTTCATGTATTTGAACCACCCTGGCAGTCCTGGGATAAAACCCACTTGGTCATGGTATATAGTCCTTTTATTGTGCTGTTGAATTTGGGGTTTTGCTAGTTTCTGAACCTTACATACATGGAATCATTTAGTATCTACATTTGAAAGAATTTAACAAGTTAAAACCTATAAGATACTTAGGACAGTGCTTGGCAGGCACAAGGAAAGTACCGCTGATAGTACTATCTGATCATCATCATTAATTGATGGATATCCTCATAAGAGGAAACAAAGACATAGAGAAGTGAGGTGACTTACTGGAGCGCACCCTGCCGTGCTGCCTCTCCACGTGCTATGTGAGTGAAGGGCCTGGCACACTCTTTGCTTGCCCAGTGGACTGATGATAAAGAGTATTTATTGATTTATTGGTGTGCTGGGCCCTAGCTAGGCTGGGTGCTTTATGTTTGCTTTATATTTGAAATCTCATTTTTTTTTTTAGCAACTTGAGATATAATTCACATACCATACAATTCAGCCATTTAAAGTGTACAGTTCAGCAGCTTTTAGGGTATTTAGAGTTATGCGTCCATCACCACAATCGATTTCAGAACATTCTCACTACCCTAAAAAGGACTCCCCCTTGGCCATCACCCTCCAATCTCCCCCCAGACTCGCCGCCTCCTCAGCCATAGGCAACCACTGATCAACTTTTCAGATCTGTAAGTTTCCCTATTCTGGACATTTTATGTAAATGAAATCATATAATTTGTGATCCTTCGTGACAGGCTTCTTTCACTTAGCATAAGGTATGATTCATCAACCTTGTAGCATGTATTAATACTTCATTTCCTTTTTTTTTTTTTCTTTTGGCCGCATTGCACGACATGAGGGATCTTAGTTCCCCAATCAGGGATCGAACCCGTGCTCCCTGCACTGGAAGTACGGAGTCCTAACCACTGAACCACCAGGGAATTCCCAATATTTCATTTTTTTTATGACTAATATTAATATTCCATCGTACGGATATGTCATGTTTTGTTTATCCATTCATTAGTTGATGAACTTTTGAGTTTCCACTCTTTGTTTTTTTTAAGATTTATTATTTATTTATTTAATTTATTATTTTTGGCTGCATCGGGTCTTAGCTGCAACTGCAGCACACCGGATCTTCGTTGAGGCGTGTGGGATCTTTCGTTGAGGCATGTGGGATCTTTTGTTGCAGCACATGGGCTCTTGCGATGCGGTGCTGGGCTTCTCTCTAGTTGTGGCGTGCAGGTTTTCTCTTCTCTAGTTGTGGTGCATGGGCTCCAGGGCGCGTGGGCTCTGTAGTTTGCAACACGCAGTCTCTCTAGTTGAGACGCTCGAGCTCAGTAGTTGTGGCATGTGGGCTTAGTTGCCCCGCGGCATGTGGGATCTTAGTTCCCCAACCAGGGATCGAGCCCGCGTCCCCTGCATTATAAGGTGGATTCTTTACCACTGGACCACCAGGCAAGTCCCTCCACCCTTTACTATAATGAATAATGTTGCTGTGGACATTTATGTTTTTTGTGTGGATATATGTTTCACCGTCTTATTTTAGTCCTTAGCAGCCCTCTGAGGAGTGGGTCCTTCTAGTGTGCACCTGTGTGTATGTGTGTACAGGGTGCCTGGATATTCATGGTTAGAAAAAATGGAAGGGGTCAAGGAGCATTTGGAGGGCACAGCAACAGTTATACCCCGCCTGGCACAGTGTTTTGACATTTGATCCACCTGCACAGCTGTACTGGTGAATACCCGCCCATGGGATTTGGCCTTACAGGGCCACAGGGCATGTGTGTTTGGAAGCCTGGGCCTCCCCTGGGACTGGGCCACGCGCTGGCAAGGATGGCTCACTGCTGGACACACGCTGAGGCAGCTGGTGCCCTGAGGCGCTGCAGCAGGCGCCTTCCTGCCAGGCATGACCTCTGGATCACTGGGCCCAGCCCAGTGCCCAGCCTGCACTAGCAGGGGCCACCTCGAGGGTTTCTCCAGGAGAAGCACCCTCCTGCCCACCCTCTTGTCCATCCTCCTCCCAGTGTGGTGCCCCTTGTGAGGCACTGCCACACTGGGCTGGCTGCCCTGACCTCTCTCCCTCCCGCCCTGCCTTCGTACAGGTGAATACATCAAGACCTGGCGGCCCCGGTACTTCCTGCTGAAGAGCGACGGCTCCTTCATTGGATATAAGGAGCGGCCCGAGGCCCCCGACCAGACCCTGCCCCCCTTAAACAACTTCTCTGTTGCAGGTGCGTCTCAGGGGCTCAGAGAACGGCTGGCAGGTGTTGGGGACACGTGGGGCTTGATCATTCTTGGGCTGTGGGCCTGTCTGGGGCCTCTTTGCCCTCAGATCTATTTCGCACCCTTTCCCTGCTCCACCGCTGTGTTACTGGGCCTGGGGGGTGTATTGGTCAGCAGTGGAGAGCGGGAAGCAGAGAGAAGCTGGGGCATTTTCCGGCCTTCTGTCCCCTCTGTGGTACCCGAAGTGGTGCCTTCCTGCCAGACACTGACCAGTGAAAGCTTGGCTGGTGCAAAGCCCTTGCCTGGGCCTCACAGAACCTGCCCTCAGCCCGCTGCCACCTTCCTTCCCTGCTGACCTGATTGGTCACCACATCCTTGTCCCACCTCCTTAGAACATTTCAAAGATGCTCACCTCCACCGCCACCTCGTAGCCCAGACCACTGTCCCCTCCCCACTAGCTCCCTGCTCTAGCCTCTTCCCCAGCCTCGCCTCTCGAGGCCACCCGACCTGGTCGCTCTGCAATCCAGCCCCCACGCCCCTCTCTGTCCTGCTTAAAGCCTTGTCCTGGTGGCTTTCCTGTGTGCTCGTGACCCCCACGTGGCTGTCCCCAGCCCTGGCTTCCCTCCTGAACTCTCCCCACCTGCGCCAAGGAGCTTCCTGCATGTTTCTCCCTGGGATGCCCACCGTGGGATACCCAACGTGTCCCAAACTGGCCTTTGGGTCTCCTCTCCCTCCCCAACCTTCTGCTCCCCATCTCCTTCTCTGGGAGGGCCCTGTTGCCCCCTCATCCTCAGGCCAGAGGCCAGGGTGTCATCCCAGATGCCTCTCTGTACCTCCTCTGTGGCCCATCTACCTGTCTTTCCCTCCCCTCCCCTGCCGCACTCCGGTGTAGCCCCAGCCTCCTGGGCTCCCGGCCTCCATTCTCTCTCGCCCTCTGCACGGCAGCCAGAGGGATCCGTCTAAATCTGTTCATGTCCCTTCCCTATTTAAAGCCTTCCACGGCTGCCTGCTGCCCTCAAGACAAAGCCCAGATTCCTCGCCATGCCCCCGAGCCCCGCAGGCTGGCCTCTGCTCACCTCTCCAGCCTGTCTCTCACTTCTCCCCGCCTCACACGGAATTTGCTCTTCCCTAAGTAAGCTGGGCCCTCTCTCACCTCTAGGCTTCTGTATACGACGCACCCTTCTGCCTTCAGAGCTCAGTGCAGAGATGCCCCTTCCTCAGGGAAAGCCTCCTGAGCCCCTGGGCTGGGTTGGCTGCCTCTTAGGCTCCCCACCCTGGTCACAGCCCCGACCACTGAGCCGTCACTGGAAGGGCCGTCTCCCTTCCACATACGCACACTGGGCCTTGAGCCCTGCGGGGCAAGGCCAGGGCTGTCTCGGTCACTAAAGTGTCATGGGGCTGGCACACAGGAGGTGGCTTGGGGAACGTGGGGTGCAGACTGGCAGGGCTGTCCCTTTACCCTCCCGGCTCACATCCCTCTTCTGCAGAATGCCAGCTGATGAAGACCGAGAGACCGCGGCCCAACACCTTCGTCATACGCTGCCTGCAGTGGACCACAGTCATCGAGAGGACCTTCCATGTAGACTCTCCGGACGAGAGGCAAGTCTGGGCCTCTGTGTGGCGGCCCTTTGAGAGCGGCCAGGCTCTGTGTGAGGAGAAGGGGTGCAGATGGATAGATTGCCCTGAGCCCCTCCTTAGGAGTTTCCCATCTCAGCCCTTTTGCCAGCTAGGACGTGCAGGGCTTCTCAGCCCACAGACTCCCGTCCACACCGCCCCGTGTCCTCAGACTGGGGGCTGCATTGGAATCGCGGGGGGGCTTGTTAACAGTGAGGCGCTCTGGGCCACTTCGGGGCCTCTGATTGTCTAGAGATCTGCAGAGGGTCAGGGAGCTGCATTTTTAATGAGCATCTCCATTAATTTCGAGGCAGGTGGTCTAGAAACTCAGTTCTTTAAAAGATCAATTTAATAATCAGAAGAGATACAGATTCACCTAGTTGAGAAATCAAACAGCAGAAGGAGGTGTCTAGTGAAAGCTTCGCTCTCACTGTAGCCCCGTAACACCCCACCATCCCTGACCCGCAAGTTAACCGCTGTTCGCTGTTCTTACGTATCCTGCAAGAGCTTCCTCACCGTGAACGCAGACAAGCTCACTCAGATAGGACTCCGGTGCCCTGCTCCCCTTGTTTTTTCTTTTTACACAAAAGGTGGCATTGTACCCAAACTGTTCTGAACTTGCTTTTTATTTAATGTATGCTGGGGACTCTCTCTACTTCAGTATATATAGAGTTGCTGCTGCTGCATTTTTTTTTAACAGCTGCACGTCTGTGTCCCCAAGTTTGTTTAGCAGTTCTTTATTCATGGTGACTGGGGTTGCTTCAGCCTTTTGGGCTCATTAGAATAATGAGATAATTATAATTAGATAAGCAATAATTAGATAAGCAGTACCTTGTGCTTATCTTGTTCGACATACTTATAGTTAAATCTGTAAGATGAATTCTTAGATGCGGGATTGCTGGGTCACAGGGGAATATGCATTTGTAATTTTGAGAAATGCTTCTTTTAGGCCATGTCTAAGAGTGTCCTCACAGCCTTGTGTTTTCAAACGCTTGGATTTTTACCAAACGTTTGGTGAGTTTGAGTGTCCTTTCGTGTTCAGGGGCCATGTGAGTTTCCCTTTCTGAACTGTCTGTTCATATCCTTTGTCTGTTTTTCTTTTGGGTACTTGGTCTTTTGCTTATTCATTTCTGAAAGCTCTTTATAAGAGAGCTTAGATCTTTGTAATGAGTGGCAAATATTTTTCCCTCACTTTGTCCCTTTGGCTTCACTTTGAGAAATATTCCTTTAGCTTGTCTGTGGGGTGAGGATTCAGCTGATCCTCTGGAGAAACCTAAAACAGTGCCGTCCAAGAGGAGTCTCTGCCATGATAAAAATGTTCAACAGCTGTGGCGTCCAAGAGGGTAGCCACTACTCACATGTGCCTGTTGAGCATTTGAAATGTGAAATGTGGCTAATGAGACTGAAAATGGAATTTTGTATTTTATTTAATTATCTTAAATTTTTAAATAGCCCCGTATGGCTAGTGGACAGTGCATTTCTAGAGCATACACAAAACAGTATCATAAGACATATTACTGTAATCTATACTGTAATTGTCATTGCAAAGCTTCCCAAGATTAAAAATATACCTGCCCCACCATGGGGAACAGGGTGACCATCGCAGGCCCGCTGAGGTGTTACTCAGATGAAAACTGGGCACAGAAACATGGACTGCCAGTAAAAGCAAATTGAGACCGGCAGGTGCATAGGGTCTAGGTGTTGGGCTGAGTTTTGAGGGATGGGTAGAAGTTGGCCATGGAGATAGGAAGAAGAAGGTGGCTTCAGGAAAAGGGACCAGCATGTGAAAAGGCCTGGAGGCGAGGCAGCTTGTCATTCCAGGGACAAGAGGGTTAAGCATCACTAAAGAATCAAGGGCCAGGGGTCTTGGAAGAGGGGAAGTGGAGGCCTTGAAGCTGGCAAGCTCAGCTGGCGCCTGGACTCCAGATGGAGGTCCCCACAGGGCTTGGCAAGCAGTGAATCGATTGGGGTTTGTCACAGGGTTGCTAAAAGATTCAGGGGGATGATAAACAGGAAGCCCTTGACTCAGCAGTACCTGGCACACACTTCGCAAGCCTGGAGAAGGAGCAGTGGGGAGCTGGCAAAACGTTTTAGTAGGCGAGAGACCTGCTGCAGTTTCCATTATAGGAAGATACCATGCTCTTTGGCGTGGGGAAGAATCCCTTTACTAAGACTGTGCGGGAAGTGTGAAGCTGTGCCCCCAGCTTCCTCCTTCTCTTCGTACCTGCCACTGCCACTAGAAAGAAATCTGATAGGGTTGCTCTGAGACCAAACCCCAGATTGCTGACCTTAACCCCAGGGAAGGTGTGAGCCAGAAACCCAGAAGAGGGAGGCTGCCCTGCTCGTGGCTGTCCTCACTGCCCTGCGCAGGCCTGAGCCTGGGGAGGGGTGGGGGCGGGGTGAGGACCGACAGGGGCCACGCTGGTGACCGGTGGCTGCCTGGATGCTGCAGCGGCCTGCTCACTTCCTCCCCCAGTCGGCTCTCCCCGGGGCACCTAGAGCGATTCCCCTACTCCCTGCCCCAACTTGTTGTTTCAGGTGGACAGAACAGTTGAAAGAACAGTATCGTAAATGAGCAGCTAGATACCCTGCACCTAGGTTCAGCAATTCAGCATCTGCCATGTTTGCCTCATCTGGCTGTGTTGCTTTTTTTTTTTTTGTGGTACGCGGGCCTCTCACTGTTGTGGCCTCTCCCGTTGCGGAGCACAGGCTCCGGAATCGCAGGCTCAGCGGCCATGGCTCATGGGCCCAGCCGCTCTGCGGCATGTGGGATCCTCCCGGACCGGGGCACGAACCCGTGTCCCCTGCATCGGCAGATGGACTCTCAACCACTGCGCCACCTAGGAAGCCCCCCTGGCTGTGTTTTATGCTGTATCTTGAACTTCTGTTCGTACTTTGTGACACGTTTCTCCTTAATACATCAGCAGGCATCTCCTAAGAATAAGGACTTTCTTCTACAGAATCCTGGTGCCCTTATCATGCCTGAGATGATCATTGATAATATGTATTTACTAACGTGCCGTAGTTGAATTTCCCCAGTTGTCCTCAAAATGTTGTTTTTCAGACCAAGATTTGAAAAACCAAGGTACATGTTGTCTCTGGCCTATTTTAATCTAGTTCAGCCTTTGTCTTTCTTCCCTGACTATGACATTAATTTTTTTTTTCGACAGGCCAGACTAGTTGTCTTGTAGGATGTCGCATACCCTGGATGTGTCTTATTTTTGCTTTTTGGCACTGTTTTCTTTGTTCCTCCGTGCCTGTATTTCCTGTAAACCAGAAATAAGGTCTGAAGCAAGGTTGGCAAACTATTGCCTGGCCTCCTTTTTTTTTTTTTTTTAAATTAATTAATTTATTTTTGGCTGCATTGGGTCTTTGTTGCTGCGCGCGGGCTTCCTCCACAAGAGTAGTGGGGGCTACTCTTCGTTGCGGTGTGCTGGCTTCTCATTGCTGTGGCTTCTCTTGTTGTGGAGCATGGGCTCTAGGCGCACGGGCTTCAGTAGTTGTGGCACGTGGGCTCAGGAGTTGTGGCTTGCAGGCTTTAGAGCACAGGCTCAGTAGCTGTGGCACACGGGCTTAGTTGCTCCACGGCATGTGGGATCTTCCCGGACTAGGGCTCGAACCCATGTCCCCTGCATTGGCAGGCAGATTCTTAACCACTGTGCCACCAGGGAAGTCCCTAGCCTCCTATTTTTATAAATAAAGTTTTATTGGAACATAACACACCCGTTTATTTACCAATTATCTATGACTGCTTTTGCTGTCCTGTGGCAGAATTGAGTAGTGACCAAGCTGTGACAGGGACTGTGTGATCTGCAAGGCCTAAAATATTTATTATTTGGCCCTTTCCAGGAGAAGTTTGCAGACCCTTGGTCTTGGCAGGTACACATTAGTGTGATCTTTTTAATGTAAATCTTATATTGTAATTTCTCTGTTTAGGACTCTTAGTGGCTTTTAGTTCCACTTGGAGTAAACTCCGAAGTTGATGCTCTACTCTACAAAGTCCTACGTGATCTGGACTCCTCTCCAGAATCATTTCCTACCACCAGTTCCCTCAACTTCAGCCACCCTGGTCTCCATGGTGTTGCTTAAACATGCCAAGCACACTTCCTACCTCAGGACCTTCGCACTTGCTGTTTCCTTTGCTTAGAATCCTCTTTCCTCAGATATCATTACAGTTCTCTTTCTAACTTTGTGAGGTCTCTGCTCAAATGCCACCTTCTCAGAGTGTCCTGCTCTGCCTTCCATGACTGTTACCTTTACCCTGCTTTATATTTCTTCATAGCACCTACCCTACCTGGTGTGACATTTTCTTTTTTTCTTCTTGTTTTTTCGGCCATGCAGTACAGCTTGCGGGATCCTAGTTCCCCAACCAGGGATCGAGCCCGTGCCCTGCAGGGGCCTGCAGTAGAAGCGCAGAGTCCTAACCATTGGACCACCAGGGAATTCCTGACATTTCCTATTTATTTATTTGTGCCGGGAATGTAACTAGGTGTTCAGTAAATGTTTGTTGAATGAATAAAAGAATAATTAGAACGAATGCTCTGTTGAGCCAGACCTTACTCTAAGGTCTTTACATGTATTAACTCATTTATCCTCACAACATTTCTAGGAGGGAGTTCCTCACCTGCTAAAGAGGCATAATGATGGTGAAGCTGAGGCACAGAGAGTTACAGAGTAAAAGAAAGAAGATTTGAAGGGCCTGGGTTTCCCCTACCAGGCAGGGCTGGACCTGGGTCAGCCAAGTCAGCCCATCTGAGAGTGTCTGAACAGAGGGAGACCCCAGATGCCCTCCAGCTGTGAACACCCCTCTGGTTCAGAGGAGGGCCCTCGTTAGGGAGAGAGGTCCCCATCTGCCATTAGACCAGCAGTCAGCTGTTATTTCTGAGGCTGTGACGAGGACAGGCCTGTGCACTAAGGACAGCTCGGCCACCTCCAGTTCACCGAGCTTCCCTCCAGGGTGCAGTTCGTTCTGCTCAGCAGGGTAGCCCAGGGCTGGGGCCCAGGGTCTGGAGTCAGACCAGCCACCATGCCACTTTCACAGTGGGGCTCAGTTCCCCGGCTGTCGTGAGGGACAAGGAGGACATGGATGTGGACGCGCCTGGCTTGGGCGCACCATGGAATCGCACTTGTTGGCGCCTTTTTTCTCCTCCGTCTCCTGTGCCACTGGCTCCTTTTGCCTCGGTACTACCATAGCCCCTCTCGCTTCCTGTCTCGACTCCCAGTCCGTACCCCACACGGCAGCTGCCTACTTAAAGCCGAAATCAGATCCTGTCACCCCCCTGATAAACCCTTCCAGGACTTCCTGTGATGTTAAGGATCAAGACATAAATCCCTCCCACAGTGGCTGGTGGAGCCGGGTGTGGCCTGCCCTCCTTCCTACCCTCATCCCTTCCATTCCTCTCTCTCTGTTGGCTCCACACATGCTGGCACCTGCTGTGCCTTCCACAGACACCCCAGGCTCCCTCCTCGGGCCCTTGGCCACGCTGGTCACTCTGCCTGTATTCTTTTCCCTCTTGGCACTTCGAAGGCCTACCTCCTTCCCTCCGTTTCATTTATTTCCCAGCTAAGTCCCTGTTCTTGGCACTGGGGATGTCCCACGTTCCAGGGGTGTCTTCCAGATCCCGGCTTACGTGCCACCTCCTCAGAGCGGCCTTCCCTGACCACCCTCTGAGAAGGGGCTTCCTCTCCAGCCCCTGCCTTTGAGCCATGACATACTTGTCTTCTCCCTTAGGCCTGGAGCTCCAGTGGGGCTTGTTCCCTGCTGCACCGTCAGCACCCAGAACAAGGCCTGGCACGTAGAAGACACTCGGGAGGGATTTGCAGGCTGGCTGGGTGAATTCTCTGTGCCTGGCACTGTCCTGAGCGCTTTGTATCGTGTGCGCCCTCACACGACCCTCTGGTCCCCGCTCCACGTGTCAGCCCACTGAGGCCCCGGAAGGTCAAGTGGCCTGCCCGGTGTTGCCTCCGGGAAGGGGCAGGACTCCCGACAGGCGGCTTTTCCTTCGCCCGCTTCTGGGCTCCTCGGCACGGTGGCCCTTATTCCCTGAGCCTTCCCGCGAGTTTGCCCTGCTTGCTCCTCCAGGGCCTGGTGGGCCTGGTCTGGGAGGAAGCTGCAGCTCATCGGGGCGGGCAGCGTGACCTCCGCAGGTGAGTCCATCTCCACGCGCCTCAGTTTTCTCATCAGAAGCACGGCCCCTCCCCCTCCAGCCCTCTTGAGGAGCACGGAATGCGGTGGTGTGCGTTATTTTTCTCTGCGTGTCCCTCGGGGCAGGAGGCTCTTTCCCCTGGGGGCTCTCCTCTCAGGGTTGGAAGGCACGTCAGCCCCGGCCCTGGGGAGGAGCTCCCCTCTGCCCCAGACACCATGTTGCAAACCCTTGGGGAGTATCCTGGACGGAGGCCCGTGCTTTCTCTCTGCAATTCTGAGTGCTGCAACCTTGCCACCTCGGTCCAGTTGGAACAGGATCGGGGGCTTGTCGGGCAGCGGGAGAGTTACCCCCGACCAGCCTCCTGCATCTCCGTGGGTTCCGGCTCCAGATGGGTTGGGTCCAGGTCTCACCAGTGTCTTTAGCCCCGTCCTTGAGTCAAGCACTTTCTCTGGGTGCAGGCTTTGCACACAGCAGCTCACTAGCGTCTCAGTGCCCCCAGTGTACCAAGGAGGGGGCGAGCTGGGAGCCCTGCGCTTGCCCAGGTGGCAGAGTTGCTGTTTGAGCCCCAGCTCTGCTGCCCAGAGAGGCCCCACAGAGCTGCCTCCCGTGCTCCCTCCTGTGGTGTGGAAGCTCCAATCTCTTGTTCATTCAGGCTCCTGTTGATGGACTGCGTTCTCCCTTACAAACAAGATGATAGCACACTACATATCTTGGTCTGCAAGTTGCTTTTTTCATGTGACAGTCCCTCGAGATCTGTATATGTGAGGTATATACGTATTTTTTTCTTTTTAGTGTATTCAGCACGTCTTAGGAGATCGGTGATTTTTTTTTTTTTTTCAGTCCACAGTCATATACCCAAAGTCAACATTTTAAAATTTCTAAGAGGACAGTTATGATCGGATAAAGCCTATCACGGGATATGCTCCCCCTACCCCTATTTTTTTGAAAAACAGGAATATTAACGTAGGGATAGGGATTTGTACTGTTATTTGTTCCAAAGAGGACATGGGTAAAACGCGTTGAGAAATGCCAACCTGAGGCAGTGGGTCAAGGAGGGAAGAGGCTCGCGCTGCTCTGCCTGGGTGTGTGCTGGGCTTGGGGCCACTGGGGGTTTGGGTTGCCAGTCACTCCCCAGATGCTTACCGAGTACCCGCCGGGGTGCTGGCTCCCACCATGTATGAACAGACCAAATCCGTGGCCTCGTGCGGGGGTGCGGACATATGTGGCTTACGGGGCCCTCAGGCTCTGCTCAGGCTTGGGGAGGGCTGGTGGGCCAGCACCTGATATTGGTGCTCATGGTACACACGCATCTGTCTTAGGAAGCGTGATCTCATGTGAGGGAGGCCACTTGGGCAGGCAGAGCTTCTGGGCGTGAGCTGGGACCCGTCGGCTGGGCGGCTGCTTTGCTCAGCGAGGCACGGAGCTCAGCCAGAACTGTTCCCGTGGCTTTTATAGACCTAAGCAAAATCCATGGGGGGTCAACAAGTATTGGGCTCAGCCACCTAAAGTTGTGTGGTGGGTCCCAGATGGTGGGGAGGTGTGGACAGTTTAGTATCGTTCAGCTTCGTATTCTTTTCTTTTTGGTGTGTGGTCTTTTTGCTCCTAGATGCATTTTCCCTCTCTACAGAAAGAACTTTTGCAAGTATCAAAAGATAATTCTTTCCCAGCAAGTTCTAAATCATGAGTGACAGACTAGTGTATTGTTCTTAAACCCGTCTGCCTTCTGCTGGGACCTGCTTCCGTGTCCACCACCTTCTCTCCCCGGTCCCTGCCCCACCAGGATGGTCCCTGACCTGTCCTCCCAGCAGACAGGCACCTCCAAGGAGTCATGTCGGTCACCTCTTGCTTTGTAAGATCTGCAGCTTTTTTGGCTAATGAATGCCTCCTTCTGCTCTTGATTCTCTTTTGCAGAACACTGGTCACTTGCACACGTGAGCTTGTCATTCGTTCTGAGGGGCTCAGAGGAGCACTGTCTCTCATTCAGGGTTCAGGGTGGCGGCTTATTTTTAGGGGGCTGTGAAGAAAGGCAATCTCCCCTCTAGTCACGTAATTGCTGCCTGACTTCAAGTGGCCCTCAGGTCAGGCCCCTTCTGGGACACAGATGGTCTCTGTCCTTATCCAGCTATTGCCCTCTCCCACCCATCACAGCCAGAGGGTCTGTCAAATTTCAGTCTGGTCCCTCCAGCTCCACTAGGTCAGACACATCTCAACAAAATGCCCGAAGGTGTTTGGCCATTTGCTCGTCCATCGTGGGGCATATGGGGCTCGGCCTTTCCTGCCCCGAGGCACAGGCGCCCCAGGACTCTTAGCTCCCTGGATGTGTCCCCATACAGGGAGGAGTGGATGCAGGCCATCCAGATGGTTGCCAACAGCCTCAAGCAGCGGGGCCCAGGTGAGGATCCCATGGACTACAAGTGTGGCTCCCCCAGCGACTCTTCTGCAGCCGAGGAGATGGAAGTGGCAGTTAGCAAGGCGCGGGCCAAGGTGGTAAGTGCTGGGAAGGCCGGTGGCCAGCGGTTGGGGCCTGCCAGTCTGTGAGCACCCCTCTCCCTCTCAACCCTGGCCCTGCCGCCCTTGATTTCCATACCGAGGGCACGGGCCCAGCCAGGACACTTAATGACTGCCCTGTAGACTGGGTGATTTCAGGTTGTAGATGCCCCGGTGCTGCTCTGGGCCCACAGGGTGAGGGGCAGCCTTATCCCCGGGGGTTGTGAAGACCCGTCTACCCCCACGTCAGAACCCTAGGCTCAGCCTCCCAGGGCCCCGTCCCTGGGAGAGCCGAATGGTGGGAGAGCCTTGGTCTGAAGGCCACTTCAGAACAAACAGTTGCTGCCCGGAGCCTCCCTTCCTGCTCCTGCCTGAGCATTTTGGCAACAGTGTCCTTTGATTTTTCTCTTTTCTTTGTTAAAATTTCTTCCCATGGGCCACGTGCCAAACACTGACTATCCGACTCTCTCCCCATCCCGGGCAGACCATGAATGACTTCGACTATCTCAAGCTCCTGGGCAAGGGCACCTTTGGCAAAGTCATCCTGGTGCGGGAGAAGGCCAGTGGCCGCTACTACGCCATGAAGATCTTGCGGAAGGAGGTTATCATTGCTAAGGTGGGCCCTCCCAGGGCTGCTGCGGGCTGGCCGCTGTGGGGGACACAGTTCGGAGCCTGACGGAGGTCAGGAGCACGCACTGGGCGGGCCACTTCCCGGGTCTGCTGCTGTGTCCCCCAACCCGTGAGTCCTCAGAGAAGGAGAGCCTGAGGCCCAGAGAGTGGGGCCCTGCCTGCTGAGTCCCCCACCCTCTGGGCACCAGGAAGGAAGGTGGGGGGAGTGTGGCTGGGGCCTCACCCAGCAGGTGCTGTCAGGCCTGAAGGAAGCCCCTGTGGCGGCAGAGGGCCTATGGGGAGGCCACAAGGGTGGGGCCTGGCTCAGGGTGTCTCAGGAGGAGGCTGGGCCAGGAATGGAGTTCTATTCCTTTTTTTCCTTATTTAAAGTTTTTTAAATAGGAAATTCCTAATGTACATAAAATTTTTTAAAGAAAAATAAATATAATGGACTCCCATTTAGCAGTCATCAGCGTCAACATTAACTAACGTTTGGCCAGTCTTGTTTCATTACCTCTGCCCTGCTCGTCTGTTGTTCTGGAGTACTCTAAGGCACGTCCTAGACGTCACAGATCTTCAGCCATACCTACTTAGATGTGTCTTTGACAGATGATGATTTTAAAGACTATAATCACGGTACTGTGATCATATCCAACAGAATTAACGATCCCTGGTGTCATCGGTCCACGGCAGGGTTTCTCAGCCTCAGCACTGACATTTGGACCAGACCATTCTCTGCTGTGGGGCAGTCTTGTGCACTGTGGGACATGTAGCAGCACCCCTGGCCTCTACCAGGGCACCCCTCCACCCCCGAGTTGTGATAGTCAAAAATGTTCTTGGACATTACTACCGATGTTATTACATTATCCCCTGGAGACAGACTTGCCCCTTGGAGAGCCAGTGTCTGGGCACTGCAGCTCTCTGGGCTACTGCCATGCACTCAGATACCAAACTCAAGCCCATGTTAGAGTCCTGGGAGGGGAGGGCCTGTGACGCTGCGCTGGGCCCGCCCCCTGAGTTTCTGATTCATGGGTCCGAGGAGGGGGCCCAATAATTTGCATTTTTCCAAGTTCCCAGGCGGCGCTGATGCTGCCAGTGTGGGGACCACACGTGGAGAACCACTGCTCACAGCCTAGCGTCCTGATTAGATCCAGGTCCTTCAAGAACATTTATAGGTGGTGATTCCTGTGGCCTGTGGCATCACCTTAGGGGTCTCAAAATGTCTGCTCGGCCCCCCCCCCCTCAAGGATGTCAGAATTGGTCCGTGGATTCAGGTGGTGACAGCCTGATCCTCCCTTGTGAAGTCACCATCAGCTTCTCACCTTATGGTTTTGAGAGCGAGCCATGGAGTGTGCTTGCCTGGGTGTGGTATTTCATCAGGGCTCGTGAATGGTAGCATTCTGCTCCTGCCGTTCTGTCTGTGTATTGACTAGGAATGGAATTGGATATCACCGAGATGTTGCTCTCCCATCTCTCAAGTTGGGCGGGGGGCGGTGTGTGTGGCTGACGTGGTGGGACCCTCCAGCCCCTCACCCAGCCTCTGTCTGCAGGATGAAGTCGCCCACACGGTCACCGAGAGCCGGGTCCTCCAGAACACCAGGCACCCGTTCCTCACTGTGAGTAGCACTCTTGTCCCAGGCAGGGCCTCGCCTGCCTGTGGGGCCTCCAGGCCGGCCCCCTAGGACAGAGCTCAGGGGAAGAGCCTGACCCCTGCCACTGTGAAGAACAAACTTGGTGTTGGCCGGATGGCTGGGGCACGGTGTTGTGGGCTCTCCGGGCAGCCTGAACCAAGACACCAGGGGTGGCAGCTTCTTCGTAGATGGTGCCTTTGGCCGATTGATGATACCAGGTTATAAGATGGCCCCAGGAGAGCATGGCTGCTGTCTTTATGGGTTAGAGGCACTTTGTCCGGCTGGTCGGAGTGGGAACGTTATTTTTTTATGTTTTGAGAGGTAATCCTAGGAGCAGATGTATTATTATTGTGCTGCCTATCAGCTTAGGCTGAGCAGACAAGACACCTCTGTGGCTACAGTCTCCATCAAGGCCAGCAGCCATCAGTTGAATGGACCAGGTTGAAGATGGCTTACGGGTTGTTCTCTAGCTCACTTGCTGGCCAGGAGTCCTACTGAGCCAAAGCACTTGTTCAGATGAAATCTTACCAGGTTCTTCAGCGTGGAAGACAGGGAGCAGTAGAGTTGTTGTGAGCAGGGGGTCACCTAGGGGTTCTCCTAGGAACTCTCTGTAGGGCTCCTTAGAACGCAGTCTGAGAACTACTTGTTTGTTGGCAGATCGCTTGTCCAGCCTGCTTTGGGGGTTGGCTCCCACTGCCAACTCCCAGCCAGCAAACCGCGTGTGTGTGGATGTGGGTGTGTGTGTAGGTTGACCCATTTGACTGTAACATGGGAGGAGGAGAGATGTGAAACAGCTCTGGTTGCTCAGAACATAGTTTCTCCCCTGGCTGTGCCTCTTGGAGGCCTAGTTGAAGGCAGAATACAGGATCGTTGAGCACAGTAACCCTTTCCCTGCTGTCAGGGCGTGAGCTCACTCATACGCCACAAAAGGTGAAGCTGAGACCTGAAACCTGGCCGCCTGATTCCCACGGCCTGAGCCAGGCCGGGGGGTGTATGTGCAGAACCAGCAGCGCCCCTGCCTCCCAGGGCCGAGCGGAGAGCCCTCCTTTTTCCCACCTCCTATCCCGGCCGCCTTCCTTCCCCACAGGCGCTGAAGTACGCCTTCCAGACCCACGACCGCCTGTGCTTCGTGATGGAGTACGCCAACGGTGGCGAGGTGAGCTGCGCTGCCCCCTGGCTGCCTTTCCGGGTGTGGGGGGCAGAGGGAGACTTGCTGGGTGTCATCTTGTTCCATCCGCCCCCCTCCCCTTGAGGCAGGCATCACCATTTCTGTCGTGCAGGAGGGAAAACAGGCTCAGAGCAGTTAAGTGACTTGTCCAAGTTCCCACAGCTAGTGAGTTGGTAGGCAGGATGCAAACTGAGGTCCAGAAAGCTGTGCGGAGGGCTGTGTGGGTGGTTGGCAAACAGCGCTACAAGGACGTTCTTAAAGGTGCGGAGAAAGCGTCTGCGGGTCAGGATCCCCCGTTCCTCTGCTGTCAGTGCGGCCTCCTGATGCGAGCGCTCAGCCACTTGCTGTCGCTCACCGTCACCCGCTCCTCGCCCCTCACACCCTTCTCTCCATGCAGGTGTCACTCACTGGCTTCATCTCTCCCATTTGGTCTCACAGCTTGTCACTTGCTCCTGAGTAGTGGTCCTCTGCTTGCTGGCTGTCGCTCCTCGTTCGCCTGCCCCCTCCTGCCACCCCCCTCACTCTCCACTCAGCGCCTGGTGTCTATCCTTTGCTCTTTATCCCTTGCTCCTTTTTTCTTTCTCTTTTCTTTTTTTTGGCTCACGTGAGTTCTTCTCTACTCACCGCCCCTCACTTGGGCTTTCTTGCCGTCACTTGCCGGTTCGTGGGGCAGGTGTCACCTCATCAGTGGGCTGGGTGCCGGGGCCGCACACGGTCCCCTCCTCCCCTCCTCTGGGCCGGGGTCTCACCTCCCCTGCCTCCTCTGCTGGCAGCTGTTCTTCCACCTGTCCCGGGAACGCGTCTTCACGGAGGAGCGGGCCCGCTTTTATGGTGCGGAGATCGTCTCAGCCCTGGAGTACCTGCACTCGCGGGACGTGGTGTACCGTGACATCAAGGTGAGCGTGCCGTCGCCTCCTGGCTGGGCAGGCCGTGCACAGGCCTTCTGCCCGTCTGCTGAGCTTCCCCTTCCATGGAGGGTCTGTCTGTCTTGTCCTTCTCAGAGCTGAGCCTCCCACCCAGGCCCAAGGTGGGTGGTTCCACAGCAGGTGGCCCTGCGTGGGGCCCTTCCAGGCTTCCTGCTGTGCAGCCAGAGGGTGTCAGTTGGTCCAAGCGCTTTAGGAGATGGCCCGGCTGAGCCCACCAACGCCAGACACACGTGTCCCCTGTGAGACAGTCATTCTGCCCTAGGAGCATGCGCGGGAACAGGTGCCTGTGTCTGTCTCAATGTGGACGCACAAGCTCCTGGCGGCACTGTGTACACTGACCCCAAACTGGAAGCAACCCAAGTGTCCGTTGTCGGAAAGTGGGTGAAAGACATGAAGGTGTATCCACACAGTGGAAGTCTGCACAGCAGTTCAAGAGGACCAACTACAGCCACACACGATAGCCTGGGCGGGTCTCACGGGCTGAGGCTGAGGGGAAAGCCAGGACAGATGAGGGGAGTCTGCGTCGTTTACAGTGTGTATATATAGAGGTGGAAAAAATGTTAAAAAGCAGAGAAGGAAAGTTCTTTCTGTGTTGGAGGAGGTGGTGGCTAATAACAGGGAAGGGGCACATGGGGCTCCTAAGGGGTGGTGGTCTTTATTGACCTGGTGGAGGTTACACAGAGGCCCACTAAAGTGCCCATTTGTGTTAAGTTTAGGAAAAAAGAGGAGAAAGAAGGGGACAGTGTTCCTTACGTCCAAGGTGTGACAGCCGCAGCCCGCAGTGGGGGAAGCAGTTTGGGCAGGACCTGGCTCCTGTCTCTCCCTGCCCCGCTTTTTACCAGCTCCCTGGGGGCAGGGGGCGCTGGGGAGGTGTCGGGTCTGGCCTCCCCCTGAGCCTCGGAGGGCCTAACCCTCTGCTGGGGTGTGACCTCTGGTCCCCCCTGGAGCCACTACCCCAGGCCACAGCCTCCTCCAGGGAAGGGCAGGGGTGTGTGGGGTTTCAGGGGTGGCAGGAAACCCTGAGGTACGTTGTGTCCCTGACTCACTGGCTTTTCCTACAGCTGGAAAACCTCATGCTGGACAAAGATGGCCACATCAAGATCACTGACTTCGGCCTGTGCAAAGAGGGCGTCAGTGACGGGGCCACCATGAAAACCTTCTGTGGGACCCCTGAATACCTGGCGCCCGAGGTGTCTGGGGCTGGAGGGCCCAGGGGCGTGTGAGGCCAAGGGAGGAGGGGGCCCTCAGCCCTGTGTGTTTCCCCCGCCCAGACCCTCTGAGGGCAGGGCTCCAATTCCTTAGGTGGCCCTCCCAGCCCTGGGCAGGGCCGTGTCCCCCTCGGGCCCCTCTCAGTGCCTTGGCCCCGGGGGATGTGTGCCTGGCCCCTCATCGCCCCCCCTTGCTCAGGTGCTGGAGGACAACGACTACGGCCGGGCGGTGGACTGGTGGGGGCTGGGCGTGGTCATGTACGAGATGATGTGCGGCCGCCTGCCCTTCTACAACCAGGACCACGAGCGCCTCTTCGAGCTCATCCTCATGGAGGAGATCCGCTTCCCGCGCACGCTCAGCCCTGAGGCCAAGTCCCTGCTTGCTGGGCTGCTTAAGAAGGACCCCAAGCAGAGGTGAGGGCTGGCGTCTGCCCTGCCCAGCCCAGTGTCACCTGCTGCCACTTCCCTCGGCCTGGAGGGGGCAGCGCCCACAGGTGCACTCGCCCGTGGGGTGCTTGATGTGTGTTGATCGTCCCCACAGCGGGCACTTAGGGAGCACTCCCTTGCCTAGGCCTGTGCTTTGCCCTCTGGCCTCCCTGCCTTGTTTCATGGTGACACTGAGGAACAGGGTGGCCCTGTACCCAGCCTAGGGTGGCAGAACCAGGATGTGAAGCGGCCGTCTGCCAAGCCCACCCTCTCAGCTCGCAGGATGTGACCCTGGGCACAGGAGCTCCCTCCCTGAGCCTCAGATTCCTCCTCTGTGAGGTGGTGGTCTGTGGCGGGACAGAATCATTAAAGGTTGTTCAGGGCCTGCACCGAAAGCCCGTCTCCCAGGCCCTGGCTGCCCCGGGAGGCGGGTGCTGATGGCCGTCTCTGCCCAGGCTCGGCGGGGGGCCCAGTGATGCCACGGAGGTCATGGAGCACAGGTTCTTCCTCAGTATCAACTGGCAGGACGTGGTGCAGAAGAAGGTGAGCCCACTGCCTGCCTGCTCCCTGCGGGAGCCCGGCCGCTCCTGGGGGACCTTGGCTGGGGCCTCCGCTTCTCAGGGACCTGAGCCTGGACTCGTCTCCTCCACAGCTCCTGCCACCCTTCAAACCTCAGGTCACATCTGAGGTTGACACAAGGTACTTTGACGACGAGTTCACCGCCCAGTCCATCACAATCACACCCCCGGACCGCTGTGAGTATCTGAGGCCCCCTCTCCCCGTGGGCCTGGCTGGGCGGTGGAGGGGTGGGGTCTGCTCTTGGCCCAGTTCTCCAGGAGGAAGCTCACAGGTCCCCCTCCGTGTCTGGGCATTTTACCCTGCAGTATGTTCGCCAGGGCTTTCGCCGTTGGCCCACCGGTGGACCTGGTGAGGGTCACCAGGAGCCACTGGCTGCAGCACTCGGGGGAGAGGTCTGGGCAGGAGACACTTGAGGAGTCATCAGTGCCCATAGTTGTCTCCCAAGTTGCTCAGGTCTTTGGGGCTGGATGGGTTCAGTGATTCTGTAGCTGTTTGAGTTCTTACTCTCACCTGCCCGGTGCTGGAGACACAGCCGTGACGAGACAGCCCTGGGTCCTGCCCTCAGGGCGCTCAGAGTCCACGTGGGGTGACAGCCCAGAGTGATCAGGCCTGTGGTATTAGAAGTACAGGGTCTGGAGAAGCTCAGAGGAAATGCCTGACTTGGCCTGTGAGTCATGGAGGGCTTCCTGGAGAAGGAGACATGGCAGCTGAGACTTGCTCTTGGCAGAAGGAGTGGCATACGGGACTCCCAGAAATGGGAGCATTGCAGAGGTCAGAATAGATGGGGGATGGGCGAGGGCATCAGGGCCAGAGCAGGAGGATATCGGGGGCCACTGGAGGAGTACGGATGTGTTGCACGGGGAGCCATGGAAGGGTCTTGGGCAGAGGAGGGAAGGGTTGCATCAGGGCTTTAGCAAGTACCCCCGCCTCGGCTGCATGTGGAGGGGAGGATTGCTGGGGGTAGGAGTGGCGCCCAGGGCAGGGGCTGGGCCATAGAAGTCTGGGCTGGACCCCGGTGTGGCCTGGGGCAGAGGAGCTGGGGGGAGCTCGGGAGGCTGAGTGAGCAGGCGGTGGGGCCTGTGGGCCAGGGCTCTGGCCCGGGGTGGAGCTGTGGCTGAGAGGAAGCCCCTGAGCCTCGGTCCGGTGGTCCCCGTTCTCGTTCTTGGGGATAGCGCGCCAGCTGGGGGTTGCACTGTGGTCTGGCTGCAGCCCTTCCTGGGGCTGGGTGGGGTGCCCGGGCCCCCTGCAGACCGCTTCTCCCCAATCCACCTCCACCGACCCCCGCAGATGACAGCCTGGGCTTACTCGAACTGGACCAGCGGACCCACTTCCCCCAGTTCTCCTATTCGGCCAGCATCCGAGAGTGAGCAGAGTGAGCTGCCTGCCGCCGCTGCCACTGCCACAGGACACGCGCGGCTGCCGTCACCACCGGGTTGGGGGGGGGCTTTTTTTTTAAACTTTTTATTTTGCCTTCTTTGTTTGTGTCCCCATCCCTCACCTTCTGACCCCCATTTCCAGTTTTTTCTTCAGCCCTCTGCCAAACTCACCTCAGTGGTCCTAGTGGCCCTGCCTACAGGATCCTATCCTGCCCTCACCTTTGTGCCCAGACCAGGATTTGGGAGACTCTCCACTGCCTGCCCCAGGACCAGGCCTTTGGGCGGTTGGAGAGATGCCGGTTTTCAATCAACATAAAGCCCCAGTGAGGGGCGAAGCATGGAGCCGTGGGGCCCACCTGAATTTCTGGCTGGGGCACCCATGGGCAGCCCTGCCTCTGGGTTGCTGCTTCTGTCAGAGGCTGCCTTGTGGTGGGCCACCCGGTGGACAGCGCCCTGGTGCTGCCTTCCCTGCCCTGTCGTTAGGCGCGGAGTGGCCTGGCGTGGGGCAATCCAGCCTCCTTCTCCCATGGGGGCGGAAAAGCAATAATGTCCAGGGATCGGGGGTGCGGGAGTAGGCGAGGGCCTTTGGAAGCCGCATGCAGGATTGGGGGTTCAGGACTCCCTCGTGAGGAGGGGGCCTGCTCTACCCCGTGGGGAACCGGGAGGGGGCCCAGGGGATGGGCGCTGCCTCCTGGCCCTGTCTTCCCCCATCCCCTAAGCTGCTCTTCTGACCCTGGGGATGAGGCAGGAGGAGCATCTGGGGGCTGGCTTCCCCACCCACCAGCCCTGTTCCTTACCTCCTGCTGGAGCCCGGGCCTGGCCCCGCCCCTTCTGAGGATGGGGGCCGGGATCTCCCCCTTCTCTCTGCCTGGGGCGGAGGGGCGCCAGCCTCGGCTGTTACACATCTCGCACCGAGACAGTATTGGGCCCGGTGGACTTGGGTCGAAGAGTGGGTGGGGCTGGGTGTCTGGTACGAACCGAGGTAGGGGCTTCTGAGAAGGGAGGCTCCGGGCCACCTCACTCCTTCCCCCTCTCCGGGCCCCGCGTTCTGCAGCCTTAAGGTGAACGTGTCAGTGCTGTGGGCACTCAACGTGCGTGCCTCAGGCTGTGTGTGTCTGTGGGCGTGCCTGTGCATCTGGGATGCAGATGCACGTGGGGTGTGTGTGTGTGCATGTGTGTTGGGTATGTGTGTGCGAGGGCAAGCAAGTCCCGGCCTCGAGTGTGCGTGCTGTGTGTGGGCTCGGGCCCCGCCCCTGGCTCAAGCATTTCAACCCGAGGGGGAGGGGTGCTAGCCTAGCAGGGGAGCCACACCTGAGGTCCACTTGTTGCCCTGTCCCCCCTGCCCCGTTCCCCCCAGCATCTCTGGGGTTTGGGATTTAGTTTCTGTGGTTTTGATCACCTCAGCCCACCTTCTGTAGGTAGGTCACAGAGAGACATTCTGGGGTGGGGTGGGGGGTTGGTTTGGGTGGGTGGGTTCTGACTTTTCCTGTCTGTGTGTGTATGTCCTTAACCTGACAGTTCTCCCTCCTCCCACCGGCCTGTCCGCATCCCTCGTGTTTGTACGGTACAAGCAATAAAGACACTCATTTCAGCCTGGGGCCCAACCCCTGGGCCTTTCCTTGCTTCCGGAGTCTGGCCCCGGGCAGCAGCTGCCTGCGGCTCCCGTCCTTCTGGCCCCAGGGCCTGGGAGCCACGAGGAGGGGGGGAGGTGTGCACAAGCTCAGGGTGGAGGGTGGGGGCCGCTGGGCAGAAGCTGCCCAAGAGTTTGGGGAAGGCGCCTGGGCGGGGGGTACAGAGGACAGAGACCATTGCAGTCCCTCCGAAGCTGCTTGGGAAAAAAGAGGTGGGGTGGAGAGATGGGGGTGGAAGGGGTGCGTGGTGTCGCTGGGCCCTGGAGTGGGTGTGGGAGGGAGAGGACTCATTTCCTGTGGCCCTTGAGCCCTGGAAGGGGGCACTGCCTGCTCACCCCATCTTACCTGTGGCCCCCAATTCTGATACACAGCCCTTGGTGGATCAATGGGATGTGTGGTGGCGGTCGGCTGGGAGCACCTCAGGTTGGGTTACAGGCTTCACAGCTCTGGGACCCCTCTGGCACCTGTCCCTTTAATCCTGGAGTCACCATGCTTGAGTCACTCCTCTCAGACCCCAGGGCCAGGGCTGCCCCTGCGGAGCCCCCAGGTGAATTTAACGTCAGATTTTGCCGGAAGGTGTAGGCCTTCACACACACGGAGGCTTTGAGATTGTAAATGGGGGTAGAGGAAAAGTCAGATGCTACAACCAAGACTCAAGGAATTTTTTTTGTTTTCTAACTTCATATGGACTTTATTATGAATTGAGTTACAAAAGTATGTCCTGGTGGTCATATGATAAACGTCAGAGAGGCTTATGAAGAGACGCCTTTTAAAAGCAACTATACTCCAATAAAAATTAATTGCAAAGAAAAGCCTTTTACTCTTCCCTCTTGTCCAGCCCCTGGAGGTGACAGGTGCTAGATTTTCTTGTCACACCACACTGTCACTCAGACCTTCGTGTGGGTCCACCCCCGTATCTACCTCAGCCAGTTAGTGGTTGTCTTAACAGTCCACGGAGGCCTCCCACGGGTTCCTCAGCTGCTGCCCTCAGTTGAATGTATATCTGTAGCTGTAGTGGTGCTTCTTTTTTCGGTAGGAGAACTCTTCCCAAATAGGGAGTTTTAGAGGGGAGTGTTTTAATAAATTTTACCAATTAGGAAAATTAAATTTTGACTAGATCTGTCTTTTGTCATGTGCATTTAGACAGTTTCACAAGTTTTGTGAAAGGAGGAGGAAACTCAAAACCGCCCCCAGGCCCTGAGTGGGTCATTCTGGTCCTCATGTTACCCCTGTGCCGGTGGACACAGTGCCGTGAAAGGCTGTCCCTCTGTCTGCATAACTCTTTCTTCCCAGCTGAGGTCGTCAAGCTGCTGGGCTCTATACTGCTGCATCTTCCCCCTCCCCCCGCCCCCGCCAGCATACGTACATCAGTAGGCTGGCTGGGTCATTGGTAGGAATGAGATCCTCCTCTCTGAGCCACCCTTCTGCATTTGGGGGGCTCCTCGTGGACACTTGTCATGCCTCCAGCCGCTTCACGAGCTTTCTCTGCTTTCTCGGCTTGGATGTGCCTCAACTGACTCAGCTGCCCCCTGTCGACAAGAATTCACTTGGCTCCCAGTTTGTTTGCTGCCACCAGCAGTGCTGTAATAAACCTTTGACAGTGTAACAATCCATCTTACCGCGCTTGTGCTTTTTAAGTTTTTGTGGCCTGCATTCTAGAGTTGCTGTATTTTAATACATGCCAGATAGCTTTCCCCCGAAGTGTAGCGATTCACATATTTTTAACTTTAATTTTGAGATAATTGCAGACTCGTTGAAAACTTTGAAACTTTAAAAATAGTACCACAGTGATTCTAGGACTGGAGCAGAAAATGTACAAGATGAACCCGAACATCTTGTGTCCGAAAATAAGGACCTACTAGAACCAAACCATACCCTCACTGACGGGGCGTTGAAGGGACACAGGAGCCAATGGGAAAGAGACCCCAGTGGCCACAGCTGAAAGCAATTTGAGCGACAATAAATAGCATAGTATTGGGTTATACCCAAGGGGTAAAATAAATGAGTCTGTGCTGATATAAATGACAAATGGTGAGAACAGACATATCTGTACAGAATTCCAGATAATACCTGTAAATAGTCTGCCTTCAAAGAGGGGAAACATGGCCCCCGCTCCTTTGGTATGGACTGCAAAGTGACTTGCTTCCAAAGAGTACAGTATGGAAAGGGGGGAGGCAACTGTTTAGTGGATAAAGTGGAGCTGCATCAGGCAGGTGGTCAAGGTCAACGTCAAGTGGTGAATCATGTCGGCAATGTGTACCTCCTATGGGAGGCGATTAGATGATACTTTACCTCTGGGGTCTTCCTGAAACATACACTCTCAGTCTAATAAAGAGAAAACACGCATCAGGAAAATTCCAGCTGAGGGATGTTCTGCACAAGACCCAACCACTGGTTCTCAGAACTGTCAAGGTTATTGAAAACAAAGGAGAACCTGAGAAGCTGTCACAGCGGAGAGAAGTCTTAGGAAGCATGAAGACTAAATGTAACGTGGTGTCCTGAATGGGGTCTTGGGACAGAGAAGACATTAGGTAAAAAGTCAGGAAATGTGAATAGTGCGTGGACTTGAATAATACTATGTCCCTATTGGTTTATTAAATTGTGACAAGACCACACTAAAATGTTAATAGGGGAAACTGGGTCTGGGTATATGGGGACTCTGTCCTCTCTTTGCAACTTTCCATAAATCTCCAAAATTAATTTTTAAAAAGTACGAAAAATTTTCATCTACCCTTCACGCAGGTTCTCCGTGATATGCTACACTGATTTTATACCCCCGCCCCGATATTTATGTATCTGTCCCCAAACAAGACCATTCTCTTACATAATCACGGTCCAATTATCAAGGTCAGGAAATTGACATTGATACAATGCTTTTCTCTTGGACCTTGATCAGATTTTACTGATAGTCACATTAATGTCCCCAAATACAAAAGAAAAGTCCTGGCTAATGACTCAGTCCAGGCTCACACGTTACATTCAGTTGTCTGGTTTGAAGCTTACAGGGCAGTTATTTTGCAGAATGCTCCTCAGAGTTTGTTGCCTGATGTTTCCTTGTGGTTATATGTAAGCTGTTTTTGAAAGGAATTCCCCCAAATGAGATGCCCCTCTCAGTGCATCCTATCAGGAGGCACATGAGGTGATCTGTCCTATTCCTGGTGATGACTTTGATTCCTTGGTTAAGGTGGCGTCTGTCAGATTTCTCCTCTGTAAAGTTACTACTTTCCCTTTGTAGTTATTTCGTACAGGCATATCTCATTTTATTGTGTTTTGCTTTATTGCACTTGGCAGATACGGCATGTTTTACAAATTGAAGGTTTGTGGCAACCCTGTATTGTCAGATGATGGTCAGCGTGTTTTTTGTTTTTCTTTTGTTGTTTTGTGTGTGTGTGATTTTTTTCAATAAAGCATTTTAAAATGAAGGTATGCACATTGTTTCTTTAGACATAATACAATTGCACACTTAATAGACTACAGTATAGTGTACACAACTTGTATGTGCACTGGGAAACCAAAAAAATGTGTGTGACTCGCTTTATTGTGATATTTGCTTTACTGGGGTGGTCTGGAACCAAACCTGCACTGTCTCTGAGGTCTGCCTGTACTGTGTAGAGATACTCTGAGCATATAAATATCCAGGTTCTCATCAGGGGTTCAGGCAAAGGGAACAGCAAGTGCAAAGGCCCTGAGGCAGGCAGGTGTCTGATGTGTTTGGGGAACATAAAGAAGACAGGGTATTTCGGAAAGACTGAGGAATGGGGAGAGTAGAAGGAAATGAGTTTAGAGAGGTAATGTGCCCAAAGGACCTTGTGCTGAAGGTAAGGAGTTTGTTTTATTTTAAGTATGACAGAAGGCCAGTGGTCCGGGATCTCACACTCTTCTCTCTGCTCACTTTTCCAGCCTCACTGCCCTCTCAATGCCTGAAAATAGCAAGCTCTCCTACCTCAGGGCCTTTGCTCCTGCTGTTCACTCCACCTGGGATATTCTCCCCTCTCTGTGTTTCTGGCTCCTCCTCTTACAGGTTTCAGTTTCAACATCACCTCCTCAAAGAGGCCCTTCCAGATCATTTAAAAATTACATTCCGGGCTTCCCTGGTGGCGCAGTGGTTGAGAGTCCGCCTGCCGATGCAGGGGACGCGGGTTCGTGCCCCGGTCCGGGAAGATCCCACATGCCGCGGAGCGGCTGGGCCCGTGAGCCATGGCCACTGAGCCTGCGCGTCTGGAGCCTGTGCTCCGCAATGGGAGAGGCCACAACAGTGAGAGGCCCGCGTACCGCAAAAAAATATATAATAATAATAATAAATTTAAAAAAATAAAAATTACATCCAGCCTGTTCATTCATTCATTCAACAAACGTTTGAGTACCGACTATGTGCTAAGCCCTGTTCTAGGCACTGAGAATACAGCAATGAAAAACAAACAAAAAACTAGATAAGCCCTGCCCTCATGGGGTTCACATTCTAGTCAGGAGGGAGACAATAAATAAAGCAGTAAGTGCTAAGAAGAGAATAAGTGCATCGAAAGAATGGGAACAGGAAATGCTTAGGATGGCACTTTTTATGGAGAAGGTAACATCTGAGTAAACACTTTACAGGAAATGAAGGATCTCTGACAGAAGAGGTTCCACGCAGAGGGAATAGCCAGTGCAAAGGCCCTGAGGTAGGACTGTGCCTGGTGTGGGTGAGGATGAGCCAGGAGGCCAGTGTGGTGGGAGAGGAATGAGTGAGGGGGATAGGAGATGAGCTCAAAGGTGTGTTTGGGATGGGAAGCTAATATAGGGCCACTTGGACTTTCAACTTGAGGGATATGGGAGCCACATGTTCTGAAGAGAGGCAGAGTGTGATCTGACTTATTAGGTGTCACAGGGTCATTTCCAACTGCATGTGGGTAGCAGACTATAGAGGATGGGTACAGGGAGAGCAGTAAAGAGGCCAGTGCACTAGTCCAGACCGATCGCCGGTCTTGTGCCGGTCACCTCCACAGTAGGCTGTGTGGGCTTGGTAAAGGCAGCGACCACAGGTGGTTTGCTCATCCCTGAATACCCACTACAGGGGACAGAGGCCCTCTATTAATATTTGTTATGTGATTTTATAGCTCCCATGCCTTGAGCTTTAACTGTATTAACCCCTGTGCTGGACACTTAAACCATCTTACAAATTCCTCAGGATAACTCTGTCGGCTAAGTTTTCAAATCCTTACTTTATAGCTCAGGAGTGAGGCTCAGAGGGCCTGCGTCAGTCATATAGTAAGTAGCAGGAAGAGGATTTGATCCAGCTGTCTCACCTAGAAGGTTTGGAGGGTGCAGAGCCAGCCCGCGTAGCATTCGCCATTGCCTGTGCGCCTGCCCAGGTGAGGCGTGCTCAGCGCGCATGCGCCCAGGCGCATTTAAAGCGCCCACCGCGGGTCCTCAGCTCCAGCGGGAAGAGGCGGGAGTTCGGCTTGGCTCTTGACTCCAGCCTGAAGGATGCTGGTGAGATACAGGAGCCAGGTTCCCACCTCCTGGCTTGGGCCTTTCTCCAGGCCCTGACCCCACCCCCTCTCCCTTGCAGAGTCCAACTGCCCACCTCGATCCCGAGCCTCGGAGCACCCCAGTCCCCGACGGCGTCCCCGCGGGCAGGAGGGCCTCCCCAGGATGCCCGGAGAGGCCCCCTGGGCCGTGCGCGCCGCCGGGGCTGGAGGAGGCTCTGAGCGCGCTGGGGCTGGAGGGAGAACGTGAGTACGCCGGGGATATCTTCGCCGAAGTCATGGTGAGTGGGACCGGGGCGGGACACTCGTGGACCAACGGGCTTTGGGCAACTCTGGCGCCGCCCACATCCCTGGAGGGCAGCAGAGGCTGTCGGGTTAGAGGAAGCCGAAGCTGACTCGCTCGCCCAACGCCCACTCAGCAAGCATTCCCTAACTCCCACCTCGCCAGCCTCTCACCTCGCTTCCCACCGACTTTGCAGCTTTTACACCACTGCCACCCACAACTTGGCTTTTCTCTCGCACTGTTACCTGTGTGGTTTCCACTGCCGGGAATGCCCTTTCCCATCTTCCCCAGGCTGTCTGCAGCCCCTCCTTTGGTATTGCATAACCTCTCGTACTTGTCCCTCACATTTACTCACTTACCAACTATTTAGCGAGTTATAACAAATGTTTCTGAGCATGTTCTAGGCACTGGGGATGCTGCGATGGACAACATGAGATAGTCTGTCCTCACTGTGCGGAGACAAACAAATGCGGGTGATAATTTCAGAAGGGCCACAAAAACCAAACACAGGCCACGGTGGTCCACAGTTAACTGTCTGAGACAGGCACTGCCAGAAGAAATACTGAAGGGATGTGTTTATTTAACAAACATCTTGTGAGCATCTCTCCTGGATCAGGGTCTCTGTTAGGAACCAAGACACAGCTGTGATCTGAACAGAAATCCCTGCCCTCGTGGTGCCAGCAGTCTAGTGGGGCAAAAAGACAAAACATTCAAGGAAACACAGGGTATCTCCAGACTGAAATACTATGAAGAAAATAAAGCAATGAGATAGAGATGATGGGGTGCAAGGAAAAGTATAGAAAAAGTCAGGGAAATTTTAGCTGAGACTGGAATGACCGAGAAGTCAGCAATGCAAGGAGTGGGGAATGACCATTTCAGCTGGAGGGAATGGCCGGTACATAAGTGCAAAGGTCCTGAGGTACGAATGAGCTTGGCATAGTCTAGGGCCAAAAGAATGCTGGAGTAGGAGTGTGGGTTGTGAGGGGAGAGAGGGAAGAGGTGATGTTGGAGCAGGGCCTGAGAGAGTCTGAGAGCAATTGGGATTTTCTCCTAAGGGTACTGAAAGCCAAGGACGGGTTTTAAGCAGGGGAGTTCCTTGGTCAGATTTATACTTTAGAAAGACCCTCTGGGTGCTCTGAGGAGGATGGGTTGAGGTTTGGTGACTAAGATTGGAGTCTGGGAACCCGGGAGGAGATGCTCAGGAAGTCCTGTGGCCATGGGGGCTAGACTGGAGAGATGGAAAGTGAGGCGTCCAGGGTTCTAGATGGGGACACGGAAGAGCATATTCGGAGGGGACGTCGGAGGCCAGTTTGTGTGTGGCACTCGGGACATCCAACTGGTGCGAGGAGATTGCTGCACCCAGGGCTGGAGCCCGGGAGAGAAGCCGAGGCACAGGTGAGGAGAGTGAGGCCGTTCCTGCCCGACCCCAGGTGTGCCGCGCGCTGCCCCGGAGGGCGCTGCCCCGCACCGTGACCCCGGAGATGCGCGCGCTAGTGGTGGACTGGCTAGTGCAGGTTCACGTACGTAATGGGGAGGGAGAAAGGGCTGGGCCTGCGTAGCATCCTAGAACCGTGGTGATTACCTGCGCCTCTCCCCAGGAGTACCTGGGCCTGGCGGGGGACACGCTGTACCTGGCCGTGCACCTGCTCGATTCCTACCTAGGCGCGGGCCGAGTGCGCCTACACCGCCTGCAGCTGCTGGGCGTGGCCTGCCTGTTCGTGGCTTGCAAAATGGAAGAGTGCGTGCTTCCAGAGGTACTCCCGGGGCGGGGCTTGGGAGGGTGGAGCCCTTCCTCGCCGCATCACAGATTAAATGCCTACTGTGTGCCAAGCGAGCACTTTACCTACTCTTGGAATCCCAGCATGTCTGCCTGTGGTAGAGGCTACCAGTGTGTCCCTTTAACAGAGGAAGAGACTGAGGCCCAGAGAGAGGAAGACATTTGCCCAAAGGCAAGCATTTGGGACTTGAACTCAGTCTTGAATAGTTAGAGTAGTTATAGTCCTTCTTTTTTTTTTTTTGCGGTACGCGGGCCTCTCACTGTTGTGGTCTCTCCCGTTGCGGAGCACAGGCTCCGGACGCGCAGGCTCAACAGCCATGGCTCACGGGCCCAGCCGCTCCGCGGCATGTGGGATCCTCCCGGACCGGGGCACGAAGCCGTGTCCCCCGCATCGGCAGGCGGACTGTCAACCACTGCGCCACCAGGGAAGCCCCTATAGTCCTTCTTGAGTAGTTATAGTTAACATGCATAAACTCAGTGCCGTATCAGAACTGCCTGGTGAAGTAGGGAGTAACATCTCCGTTTTATGGATGAAGAAACTGAATCTCAGAGAGCTTCAGTGGATGTCCATGTCACACAGAGAGTAAATGGTAAGGTTTGAGCTCGGGAACCAAGTCTATCTGACTCTGAAGCCTCTGCTTCCCACGATTTCCAGACAACAAATCAATGGCCCCATTTTACAGACCAGGAAACTGAGGTCCAGCACAGGGACTGAACCGATCCCAGGAGCTCAAGGGCAGGGAGTAACGAGCCGGGGTTCAAGATTCCTCCACCTCTTTCCCCCCAATTCCCAGCCCGCCTCCCTCTGCCTCCTGGGCGACGGCTCCTTCTCGCGGAACGAGCTTCTGTGCGCGGAGCGCCGCATCCTGAGCCGCTTGGATTTCCGGCTGCACCACCCGGGCCCGCTACTTTGCCTCGGGCTACTTGCTGCGCTGGCCCGGAGCGGCCCCCAGGTGCGCGGGGCAGGGGCGTGACCTGCGCGGCTAGGGGCGTGGCCTGCACGGGAAGGGGCGTGACTTGATTGCTCCCCGCCACAATGGCAGGTGTTGCTGCTTGCCACTTACTTCCTGGAGCTGTCTCTGCTGGAGGCCGAGGCAGCAGGATGGGAGCCGGGTCGCCGTGCCGCTGCAGCACTGAGCCTGGCACACCGGGTGCTCCACGGGGCGGGTTCCGGGCCCGAGCCGGCGCTTTACAGGTATGGCCGCGGCGGAGGTTCTCTGTGGCTTCAGGGCCTACCTTCTTGGTCGCCGTCTTTCCCGTCTCAGAGAATGTGAGACAATTAGGTGTGTGTGCGGGGGGCTGGGGGCTGGGGTGGGGCTAGACTTGTTTGCTGGGTGCGAGAGAGAATGGGGTGTCTGCCTCGTCTGGGGGGTCCCATTTGCTTTTCTCTGGGGGTGTCTGAGAGACTGGGGTGTTTGTTCAGATGTGGGGGCCCTTAACCTTGCCCCAGGGTGAAAAATAGGATCTCCTCAGGCCCAGAAGATGCTCTAGCTGCGTTCCAGGGTTGAGAACGAGAGGTCTGCCAGCCTCGAGTCCCTTAGCTCCCTTCCTGGCCACGAATTGGTGTCCCTTTAGCTGCTGGAGTCCCTCATCTCCTTGTTAACCACGCCACCGCGGGGCAGGGTGAATCATCTTTTCCTCCAGCCCGTGCCCTAGGGTAGAGCTGGATGTCTGTCTGCCCATCCTCAGCCCCAGTCCTTCCCTCTCCGCGGGTCCTGGCTCTCCCATAGCCGCGCTCTGAGAGAAAAATAGGGGGTCCGCCCCTCGTCAGCGCCCTCCAGTCACTCTAGATGATGGACCGCGTGTCCGACCTCGAGAGAACTCCTGAGAAGTCCTCGGGGACCCAAGTCAGCTTGTCTTCTCAGCCTCGAGCCCCAAGCTCCGAGGACAGGTCGTCTCCTATTCCCCGCTACCCCTGCCTCATCTCTGTTTTTCCGTCTCTCCGCCGCAGCCGGGCGGAGCTGGGCCCGGTCGAGCCGTGCATGGTCCGCGCCGCGCTCCGAGGCCCTGCGCCCGGCCTCGCCGCCATCTTCCTCAAGTACGCGCGGCCCCAACGCCAGGGCACCAGCCTCGTCGCTGCCCGCCTGCTCCGCCACCCCCCGGCCGGGCCTCCCTGAGCTCCGAGACCCCAGCAAAAAAAGACTCTCTTTGTGCGTCTGTCTCCCCCTTCAATAAAAGAGTTTTTTATTCCGAGCGCTCTCTATCCTCAGTGGTCGAATTCTGGCCCCTCTGTCGCTTTTGATTGGTCACTTTCCGGGCTTCTCACCCATCTGATTGGATGTTCTCACCAAGTCCCTTAATGGCTGCTGGGAGACGCGATGAGGATTCTGGACTCCGCCGCCAGGGGGCAGTGGCGGGCTTCCTCAAGCACCGCTGAGCGGGACAAAACGGGGATCCCTAACGCAAACGCTTGCGGGAGTTAGGGATGCTGAGAGGAAAATCGCAATGCAAGCGAAGGAAACTCGGTCTTCGGGTTGGGGAGAAGCTAGGAGCAATGGCGACTGTGAGAAACTGAGAATGCCTGTCCTAGTCATGAGGAATGCTAGCTACCTTGATGTTGCCAGATTTTCAGATTTTGTTCACGAAGGAAGCTGAAAATCTGTGATTCCATAAATATCTCTGCTCTTCTAATGCTGGCAACTAATTCAATATTTTTAACGGTTGCACAAATCTAACACATTACATATACTGGCCTGTGAGGGTCATCAGTTTGTGATAGTATGGGCCTTTGATGGCAAGAGTTTGTTAAATGGGATGTGATTTACTTAACCTCTGAAGTGCCACAGTGTCGTTAGGTATAATATACCGACCTCTTGGTGGTGTGATGAGGACGTGAGTTAACATAAACCTAAAGCTTTAGGACCGTGTCTGACACTTAGTAGGTGTTGCGAATGTGCTAGCATTGCATCCTAGCAGGGTTGTGAGGTACAGTTGTCCCCTGTTTCTACCGAGCCCCTAGCACCTAGCCATTTGGTAGGTGTTCAGAAAATAATTGTTATGAATCAGTGGGTTTCCAAGTTTTTAATTAAAACAAAAACATGCCCGAGGTGCAGAAAGGTGACCAATGCTGTTCTGGAATCCAATCTCGGGAATATTAGACTCTTAACCAAGCCTGGGTTTGGAGGTGCAGAGAGGAGGAAGTTTTCACCACTGAGGTGTTCAAGTTTGGAGGATTGGGGATCAGGGAGAGACTCAGCAAAGTACAATAAAATATAGAAGCAGATACTGCAGTTGGGATGAAAGGTGTCATGTTCAGGTTTGGGCCTGTTGGGTGGGAACTGCCATGGGACCTCCGGGGGAAGGATGTGCAGTGGGAGGGGGAGGGGACAGTGGAAATGCAGGCTTGGTGCTTGGGAATGAGACTCCAGCTAGGGTCTTGGGTGTGTGTGTGTGGGGGGGGTAATGGTGCTAATACATAGTTACTCATTTATTCAACAACTATATGTGGATGCCGACTCAGCGTCAGGCACTTACGACCACATATCTCAGTCTCATGGACGATAAGAAACACTGGCTGTTATTTGCCCATTACTGTACCAGGCCCTGTGCTTTACCTGCATAATATAATTCAGTTCCTACAGCTACTCTGAAGTAAGCTCACTTGTTACCTCCCTGTTACACAGAAGGAAGGTGGAGGAAGACCAAGGAGCTTGGCCAAGGTCCCACCACTGAGTAAGCGGCTAAGGAGTGTTGAAGGACAATCATTCACCCTCACTTTTTCTCTCGAAAGCCTCTCATGTATTTCCTTCTCTACACTCTTTTATTATTGTGTTCCTCACTCTGGGCTGTCACTTGACTGCTTTCCCACTGGTTTTCCTACCCAGACAGTGAGCTCGATAAGGGCAAGAAGCAGATCTCTCTTGTTCATCGAGTTCTCCCCTCTTCCAGGAGGTCTTCACTCACCACCTCAGCCTATGCTGGGTACCTCCTCTGGGCCGTCAGAGCCTGTTGTGCTTCCCGCATCCCAGCCCCGACACCCCTGCCTGTAATTCCCAGGCTAGCCCACTCTGGGCTGCCACTGTCTGGTCATTGGTCTGTCTCCCCCACTTCCCTAGGGACCCAGTGAGGGTAGACTCTGAGGCTCTCTCAGTCCCTGCTATGTCCCAGCATCACCCAGCCCCAGAGTTGGGCACAGAAAGATATCAGTGAATATTTATTTGTTGCATAGATAAATGAATGGGTTCCAAAGTTGCTATCATAGTCCCATGTTACTGATGAGGATACAGAGTTCCAGGTGATTCAGGTGATTTATCTAAGTCATACAACTAGTGAGAAAATAAGCCGGTATTTGAATCTGGGCAGCTTGCATCCATAGCCTGTGTTCTTATCCAATATGCCAAATGCCTAGCGGTCTGAAAACCATCCTTCCACGAGGTTGTTATCTTCCTGCTCTTTCTCCCAGACTTGTTCTTTCCTTCTAGAAAGGTTTAGGAGCTTTGGGCATGGGAGAGGAGAGCAAGCAGGAGGATTGGGAGGGTAAGGGGAGTGCGAAGAAGGGATTTGAAGGAGACAGTGGGGAAGTCTTGAGGGGTTTCTCTAGACCCATAGGGGGCAGCCGGAGTCGGCTACCGGAGGTGCGGGGGCGGAGAAAGAATGGGGACCAGCCCCGCGGGGGGGGCGATGCGGTAGCTGCAGCGGCGGCCGCAGGAGTTTCCCACAATGCAGCGCGGCGCGCTGTCCCCGGTGCTGATGCTCAGCGCTGCCCCGGAGCCTCCGCCGTGCCCGCCTCCCGCCCTTTCCCCGCCGGGCCCCAGCCCCCGCCATGGGTCGGCTCGGTCCAGTCCTGCCCCAGAGCCGTCGGGGGGCCTGGGTGCGGCTCTCGACAGCAGCCTGCGGGCCGCCGTGGCGTTTAAGGCGGAGGGTCAGCGCTGCTACCGAGAGAAGAAGTTCCGGGAAGCCATCGGCAAGTATCATCGGGCACTGCTGCAACTGAAGGCGGCGCAGGGGGCCCGCCCTGGAGGCCTGCCCGCTCCCGCCCCCGCCCCCGGGCCCGCCACCAGCCAAGGGCCAGCCCGCCTCAGCGAGGAGCAGCGGCGCCTGGTGGAGAACACGGAGGTGGAATGTTATGACTCTCTCACTGGTACGGGGCCGTCGGGGAGCGCAGAGGGTGCATATGTGAGAGGGGTGGGACGTGAGAGGCACTAGTCAAGCCTTGGGGGGGCGGCTGGAGGCTTCAAGCGGCTAGGGCTGGGGTCTGTGGTGGGAGACCTCAGAATTTGATCAGGAAGAGGGGTTGGGAGTCTAGGGGACCACAGGGAATGGAAGGAGCTGGGATGCAGGAAATGGGCTTTGGGCTGCGACCTGCGAACCTCAGGTGAGAAAAACCTACCTTGGATGAGCCATTCAAGGACCCGTCCCTCACCTCTGAGATCACCCTTAGTACTCTCCCCTACAGACACCTCCCAGCTAAGCACCTGTGAGCCCCTGTCTGTGTTTTTCGCGCCTTCTAGCGGCGGTGCAGATTGATTCTGTCTTGATTGGTCAGAAGCTTGGCGGCCCCCGGTGGCCTGAGCAATCCCTTAGGCCGGGTTCAGCCGTGGGAAAGGGAAGGGGTCCTCCGCAGCCTGAAGGCCAGGCTCCTCGCGGTCAGGTGAGGCCTGGGGTGTCGACAGGCTCTGCGAGTGTCGGTCGTGGTGCCCCCGCAGCCTGCCTGCTGCAGTCGGAGCTGGTGAACTACGAGCGGGTGCGCGAGTACTGTCTCAAGGTGCTGGAGAAGCAGCAGGGCAACTTCAAGGCGACCTACCGCGCCGGCATTGCCTTCTACCACCTGGGCGACTATGCACGTGCTTTGCGCTACCTGCAGGAGGCCCGTAGCCGCGAACCCACAGGTGAGGGGGCGGGGAGGGAGCAGGGAAAGGGGCTAGAGAGGAGGAAACAAGGGCAGGAGGATCAGGGCAGAGCTGCTTCAATGAATGCTGTACCCCTCACCCCACGTCCGGCCTCCATCCATCTACTCCTTGCACACCCACTCCTCCACTCACCTGCCGTTCGTTCGCGCCCACTCACCCCTTGTTCCTCTGGCGTTCACCCAACCACCTCTCATCTGTTCCGTCCTGAGCCCGTCCTGCTGCTTCCCATTTACCTACTCAGCCACTTCCCTGGCCACTCACAACCCCCTCCCCCATCGCCATTTTCCCCTCCCCCTGAATTAATTCATCTGCTCACTAACCTGTTCACACACTCACCTATTCTTTCACCTGTTTCCCGGCAGTGCCAGGAGATTGGCAGGGGGCGGGGTTGGCAGAGCTGGAGGCTTGTTCCTTGCCCTGTGGGAGGTCACAGGGTGTGTGTGCGGTGGGGTGGCGGCAGACACAATAGTCAGTTCTGTATTAGGAGCCACTGCAGAGGGAGCACAGCAGGTGCATGACACAGGGTGTGGGAGCAGGGGCAAGATGAGTTTTCCTGCTGAGCAGTTTGGAGGGAACAGGCTTCTTACAGTTATCACTGGAGGGTAAGAAGTGTGACAGGAGTCTCTGAGAAGAGGCATTCCTGGCAGAGGGCACAGCAGATGCAGAAGTGTGGACGTGTGACACACCCTGCTCTGCTTGCTCGGTTGGGGCTTTGGGAGAAGGGCTCTGGCTCTACCAGCCGTGGCGGGGTGGGCCGCCGAAGGCCGGGGACCATGAAGTGTGAGCCGAGGTGGTGCAGATGTCACCTGCTGCCCCAGGACACGCAGATAATGCCCTGCCCACCTCCGCTGCAGACACCAACGTCCTGCGCTACATCCAGCTGACTCAGCTGAAGATGAACCGTTGCAGCCTCCAGCGGGAAGACAGTGGGGCTGGGGCCGCGTCCCGGGGTGTCACTGGCTGAGGCCAACTTGGGGGGACCATCCCTACCCCCACTGCCCCCCACCTCACCATGTAACTTCCCCTGACTCATGTGTTTGCTGGTAAAGCACTTGTCGCTGGTGACCATAACCTCTCCGTGTGGTGTTCTTGCGGGGGCCCGGGTGGGGACATGGGCCTGGACCTCGGAGATCCAGTGAGGCCTGGGAGCATGAGGGGGCGGGTGTCCCACTGGGCACGATCTAGGATCAGGGCCCGGCACAGGGAAGGATACACAGCCAAGCGTGGTAGGGGGCAGGGGTTACCTTTAATGCTGCGTTTTGTGCCGAATCTCCCATGATGCCCTGTCCCTGAGTATCCCTGCCCACCCTCCCCCCCACCGCAGGGCAGGCACAGGGCCCCCCCACCCCCGGGTACAAAGGAATAAATTAATTGCCCTCCCTCCCCCCCTTCCCCAATAAATAGAGTGAGTATCCTGCCCAGGGCCTCCCCTGCCTTGTGGCACGGTGGGCTGGGGCGGGGCCTGGGGCGCTACATTCATGGCTGCCCAGGCGGGCGGTGGCGGGCAGGCCTCAGAAGGAGCCGTGGGCCCCACACAGGGGCACTGTGCTGTCCTGGCTCTGCCCCTCCATGTCCATGTCAAGCAGCGTGGGCTGCATGCTGGGGGGCCCGGGGCTCTCCGGAGTGTCCGGCCTGCTGGGAGGAGAGATGCTGAGTGTCTGGCCAAAGGAGACCAGTTTCCAGGGGTCCAGGCGGGGACGGCTGGCAGCTGGTCGGGGTCGTGGGGCGAAGGTCAGGGTGGTGGGACGGCCAGGGAACTCGGGGGGCCGACGGCGGGTGGGAAACAGGCCCTGGGGGTCGGGCAGGCGGGGGAAGTCCAGAGGATCTCGAGGGCCTGGTAAGAGAGGATCAGATGAGGTGAGTGGCGTGGGCCAGAGGGTGGTGTTTAAAAGCCAGGAGCATTTGCATGAAATTGGAATTTGACTTCTCTTGAAAAATCTGCTGATTTTGTTGGGCCCACTTTCCAGCAGGGTTTGGACCTTTACCTAGCCACCCCCCTCCCCCCGACTGCTCAATCATCTGGGTGCAACTCTGGGCACAGTCCTTTATCTTTCAGAGCCCATTTCCTTGCTGCTACTCTAGACAAAGCCCTCATCCCTCGCACCTCTCTGACACTGGGCCAGGTTCACAAAGACCCACAGAGACTCCTCAGGCATGTTGCTGTCTGAGAATGGGGATGACAGCACCTTGCTCCATAGGTGAGGATTAAATAAAATGGTAACAGTAATTGTAGAACAAGTAGCACAGTGCCTGATAGGAAGCCCTTAGCTCCTATCTGTTCTAATCATCTTTGTGAGTTAGTAAACTATATAGAACAGGGCATAGCACATGGGTATTAGCTCTAGTAATTGTTGTTGCCATTAATGTCACCTGCCTGGCCCCTGTAGGCATTAGAGTTTGCCAGCCCTACTGCACCCTGCGTCTCAATTACTCAGGGACTCACAATGCCTCACAAAGCAGTGGGGGCCATGGGGACACAGGCCCCCCCCCCTTGCTAAGCAGGGGAGGATGCCTTAGCATCCAGGGGGTCGTCACTGGGCTGGGACACAGGGCTTTGGCGGGGGGCACGGGAGATGGGCCTTTTTCTGCGCCGTGGGCGCGTGGAGCCTCACTCACCAAGGCCAGGGCCGGTGGGCTCGGGCGCCCCCCGCTGCCCCAGCGCCCCGTCTGACGGCGTCCTCCGGTGCCCGCGGCTCACAGCGCGCGCGGCCGTGACGTGGGTGGGTGTGAGTGACTGGCGGGGGTCCTTCTTGAAGCTCTCCAGCTCCAGGTCCACCAGGGGGTTGGTGCTGGGCGCGGGTGCGGGTGGGGAGGGCGGCGGGGAGGGCGCGGCCGGCGCGGCCTCGTCGCTGTCGGAGCGCAGCAGCGAACGCGTGGAGTTGCAGTCGGACACGGACGACAGCGACACGAGGGTGGCCGAGGGCGCCAGGCCCGGGCCGGGGGCCGCGTCATCGCGGCGGCTCGGGGAGCGCCCGGGTGGGCTGAGGCCCCGCGGGAAGCGGCCGCCGCGGGGGAAGAAGAGGCCATCGAGCCAGCTCCGCGGCTCCTCGCCGTTGACCGAGCGCACCTCAGCCACGTCGGCGCCCAGGCCCACGGCGCCCAGCAGCGTGGCGCAGCCCAGCAGCGCGAGCTCGCAGCGCCGCCGGGAGCCGTGCCCGGGCCGGGCGGGCGGCGTTGGCTCCCACGGCGCCCGCGCCCCGGGGGAGGGCTGGCTGGGCAGCGGCACCGTGAGGTAGGACGGGGTGGTGTAGGGCGAGGGGGGCACGCTGCTGCCTCCGTCCGCCTCCGCGAACTCCTCTGCAACCGGGAGAGGGCCGTCACTGGACTCGACTCACTTAACTCTAGGCGCCTGGCCCCTCGGCCCACCCCCCCTCGGATCTGGAGGCAAGGGGTTGCCCCAATGAAATGACCCCTCCAACAACAGCACCAAGGCCCACTAAGCGGGGTTCTCGACTATTTCTCCCCTCAAACCCCCTCCTCCGGGGAACGATCCCCACACCCCAGAGACCGGCTGCTCCCATTCCAGGTATGTGTCCTACCCTCTGGCCCAGTGAAATCCGGCTCCCTCCTTGCAGCCCTGGGGAATGGTCACCCCTTGGTCTTGGGTTACGGTCCCCTTTGCCAGGGAATATTCCTTCCCCCTCCCTTTTAAAGGCACCCTCACCCTCTTACCCATCTCATTGAGGCTAGCAAAGCCTGGGGTGATGGGAGTGTGTTTGGGGGATTTGCCCAGGTTGGGGGCACTTGATGACCACTGTTTGCTTCCTTCTCCCAGGGCCTTCAGCCTGCAGGGGTCACCAAAGATGGGGGGTTATAGGCCTCCTGGCTGCCAAGGGCCTGGGGAAGAGGCACAGGGTGCGGGATGGGCTCCATGTAGCCAATACCTCTCCTCTCCTCCAGCCCGCTCCTTCTGCAGCGTGGAGCTGGGCCCCCAGGTCCGGCCCTTCTTCTTGCCCCCAACCAGTTCTTCCTTCTTTGGGGGTCCACTGTTGCGGCCCCACGTCCCACTGCCACCACTGCTGCTGCCACTGCTGCTACCTCCACCACCATCCACAGGAGTCACTGGGCCGAGAGAAGCCACTTGGTTAGTGGGTCTTAGTCTGTCCCCGCTGAGCTCCCAGCCTTACTCTTCTCCCCTTGGTCCCACACTCCACCTGGAAGCCCAAGGGAGCTTGGACTCCAACTCCAATCATGACCCTCCCCTGCTCTACATCCTTCCATAGCTCCCCACTGCTGTCAGGACGACGTCCAGCTTCCTCAGTTTCATCACCCGTCACTTCTCACAGCCTATACCTTTCAGCCATCCATTCATTCCCAAAGGTTTACTAGCACGTGCTATGTGCCAAGCCCGTGGCAGGTCCTGAGAAGACAGCAGTGGTCAAAGCAGACAAAAGTCCCTGCCCTGGGGACTTCCCTGGTGGTCCAGTGGCTAAGACTCCGCACTCCCACTGCAGGGGGCCCGGGTTCAATCCCTTGTCAGGGAACTAGAGCCCACATGCTGCAACTAAAGATCCCACACGGGGCAACGAAGATCCTGCATGCCACAACTAAGACCTGGTGCAGTCAAATAAATAAATAAATATTAAAAAAAAAAAAGTCCCTGCCCTGAGGAGTTTGCGTTTTAGTGGGTGAAGACAGACGATCAACAAGAGTCACACTAGTACATCACCTGGGTAGGGGGCTAGGAGGTGATAAGCGCTGTGGGAAACATAAAGCAGGTAAGGGGTTTGGGGAGTGAGGGAAGGTCTCATGTGTGAGCAGGAGAAATATGAGCAAAGACTTGAAGGAGGTGAGGGAGTGAGTCAGGCTGATACAAGGGAGAGAAGCCTTTCAGGCGGAGGGAACAGCAGATGCTGAGGCCCTGTGGAGTGTTCTGGGGCAGACTTGTTCCCTGCAGCGTCAGTTGCTCTCTCTCCTCTGTTCCTATCACATGTTGAACGTACCCCGATGCTAGTCCTGACTCACTGTTTGGTCATTATTTGTCTTTGCATCCCCCCAGGAGAATGACCTCTGGGGCCTGGTACAAAGCAGGTGCCCAAACAGAAGTGTGTGTAGGGGGTGATGTGTGGGGCGAGGCCAGGGGTGAATGATGGGGCAGAACAGACGGGGGAGCCGGCCGGGTACCCTTCAACTCATCAGCAAACCCTGACAGCTGTACCTCTGCCATGTAGCTGACTCACCCTCTCCCCTCTTCAAGGCCCCTGCCCTGGCCCAGCCCCCTCGTCTCACCTGTCTCCCACCTTGACTCCTGCTGTCCTCCAATCCCTACTCCTCACGGTGGCCAGAGGGAAAAGGTTAACTTTACCACATCACTGCCTTGCTCACAGCCCTCCAGAGACTCCCCCGTCTCATTTAAAATAAAATCCAGATTCCTTATCCCAGCTCTTAAGGCCCAGTGTGATCCTCCCCTGCTGAACCCTTGACCATAAGCCATAAGTGCTGTCTCTCCCATTCATCCTACTCCGGCCAAGTTGGCCTTCCCAGCTGATAAACACACCATGCTTGTTCCTGCCTCTGGGCCTTCGTCTTTGCTGTTCCCTCTGCCAGGGATGCTGTTCCTTCAGATCTCTGCGTGTGTCACTCCTCCTTACCATTGCAGGTCCCTGCTCAAACCTCAGCTTCTCTGACAGGCCTTCCTTGTGATTTCAACACAGCAACTCTTCTGTTTTATCCCCTTCCCTGATTTCCTTTATAGCGCTTATCACTACAGGAAATTATCCTGCTCACCAGCTTGTTTACTTGTTGTCTGTTTCCCCTCATGAGAATGAGGGAGGGGACCCTGCCCACCTGGTCCCCTGGTGTTGCTCTGGCCTGGTACAAGGTATGTGCTCAGAGAAGTCTGTTCACTGACTGACTGGTCAGGGCCTTGGGAGATACTCACGGCGAATGGCCCTCAGCCGGGGGATGATGCTGGGGCTTGCGGGTGGGCTGACCCCATCAGATCCTTTCCGTTTGTCCAGGGTTGGAGAGGCCTGGACTGTGATCTTATGTTCAAAGCCTGTGAAAAGAAAGACTTCCCTAAGCACACGGTTCCATGGGTAGCCAAAGAGCGGTTCCCTGTGTAGAAGGATAGAAGGAATGCTACCATTTTGTATTCCTTCATGCGGTGGTTCTCAAAGTGTGTTCCCAGACCAGCAGCATCAACGTCAAGTGGAAACCTCTTGGAAATGCAGATTCTTGGGCCCTCCCTTAATCAGGAACTGTGGGGGGGAGGTGCAGCAATCTAGCTGCGGTGTAAAGGCCCCCCAGTTACCTCTGATGCACACTCGGGTCTGAGAGCTGCTGCCCTGAGGATCTAGGCCTGAGTGTCCAATACGGTGGTCATTAGCCACACACGGCAAGTGAGCGCTTGAAATGTGCTTGTGCAGCTGAGGAACTGGAGAGTTCTACCTTTATGTCATTGTAAGTAATTTAAGTTTACCTTTCAAAACAGACCCTCAGTTCAGTCATCGGAAACATTTAGGCATGTTTGGAACAACTTTGGTATGTGGATCTGCCTTTTCAACTGTACATTTTATGAAATCTAAATACAGCTCAAGATTTTTTGATGAAAATTTAGAGCCCAGATTGAGATGCACTGTAAATATAAAATACACCCTGGATTTCAAAGATTTAGTGTGAAAAAAAGAAGCTAAAATATCTCATTAACAACTTTTCTCGTACTGACTACATGTGAAACTACAACATTTTGGGTATATTTGGCTAAACAAAATATACTAAAGTTAATTTCACCTGTTTTTTCACCTTTTTCATATGGCTACTAGAAAATGTAAAATTACACATGTGGCTTGCATTGTATTTCTGTTGGCTGGTCCTATTCTAGGCACTGCTTTAGGGCTTGTAACATCTCTTGTAACAAAGAGAGAAAAATCAGTATGATGTGCCTTCTGATGTTACCTAGGAAGCAATATTTTAAAAAAAAAAAAAATCAAACCTGAACTTGAAACCGATTAAGCCCTGAGATCCAACTATTAGGTTGAGCCATGTGAAACTTCTGTTTCCGTACGTCAAGAATGGCTGATCGTCAGCAGTTTCACATGGTTTAACCTAATACCAGTTTATAGGAAATTCAGGGGACAGAGCGACATGTTAAAAGATACCAGGGAGATGCAAGCAGCAAAATCAGACTGTGGGAAATGCTACAGGATAAATGACGCAGTTCCTCAACCAATTATTGGCAAGGAGGAAAAAAAGGTATTAAACAAATATTAAAAGATATTAAACAAATTGCTGGGAGATAAAACTATAAGGAAAAGTAAGGAAGTGATTGCCCTAAAAGTCAAGACAGGGGTTACTCTTAGGGAGCGGCAGGGGGATGTGTTTGGACAGGGCGTGTGGAGGCATATGGGGTGGCTGTAGGTTCTCCCTGCTTTCATGGGAGAGCTTCTACTAATGTGTGATATATTTAGCAATAAAACAGTTTAAAAATAAATAAATAAAAGGAAGAGATAAGCCCCGGGTCAGGGATGTTCTCAGAGGCCTCTCGGGGATGCTCAGGGGACGTGGGCGGGTACCGGAGGGCAGGCTGATGTGGCTGCTGCCTTCTCGCAGCTTGAGCAGGCGGCTGCGCTTGAAGTTGCCCCTGCGTCTGCGGACCCTGGGCTTCTCCTGGCTCAGCTGGCACATGAGCAGGTGCAGCTCCCGCTCCACGATGTCCATCTCGCGCTCGGCCAGCTCCTGCTCGCGCCGCCGCAGCTGCTCTTCCTGGAACCGCTGCTCCTGCGCCGCGCGCAGCAGCTCCTCCTCGCGGCTACGGAGCTCCTGGAGAGGAGATGAGGGGCTTGGGGCTAGGAGCTTAGCTACTCTGCCCCTGGGGATGGCTCCAGGGCTGCTGGGTCTGGTTGGTGTCCTGCTCAGGGCTGTCCTGCTGTGGGGCAAACGGGGGGCACAATCCAACTTACACTTCACTAGCCAGGCTGGGTGCCAGGGCAGGGGACTGTCTTAGCTCAAAGAAAGGGGTGGCGTTTCTTTTTTCCTTCCTCTTTGATTTTTAATTTTTTAAGTCTTCAATTTGGAAAACATCCACAAAAGGAGAGAAAAGTGTGCCCCATGTACCCATCATCCAACTTCAACAATTTTCTATACTTTGCAAATCTTTTTTCATGTATCACCTTCCTTCTCTCCTCTCTCTCCATTTTTGCTGTAGGATTTTAAAGCCAGTCCCAGACCTCATGCAGTGTCACTTGTAAGTACTTCAGTGCAGGGCGCCTTTTTTTTTTTTTTTTTTTTTTTTGCGGTATGCAGGCCTCTCATTGTCGTGGCCTCTCCCGTTGCGGAGCACAGGCTCTGGACACGCAGGCTCAGTGGCCATGGCTCATGGGCCCAGCCACTCCGTGGCATGTGGGATCTTCCCGGACCGGGGCACGAACCCGTGTCCCCTGCATCGGCAGGCGGACTCTCAACCACTGCGCCACCAGGGAAGCCCCTGAGGGTGCCTTTTTTTTATCAACCTTCCAACAGGAGGCTGTCTTTTCTTAATATGCAAAAAAGGCTCCCTTGGCCATGCATGGACCCAAAGACCCCTGGGCTCAGGGGAAGGGACTCTGCCCCATCCAAGGCATCAGAACTCAGGGATCTTGCTCCATCCCTCCCACCTTGCCTCCTGCCTTCACCTTCTCCTTGGTCCGGAGGTCATCGAACATGTGTTGAATCTCCAGCTTCCAGTCTTCCTGCAGTGAGTGGAAAGACTCCAGCGGCATCTGGAACAGGGCTGACTGTTCGATGACTTCAAGTTGCTTCAAGATGCTGCCAAAATCTGGCCGCCCGTGGGGGTCTGGGTCCCAGCATTCTGGGGTGGGGGTGGAGAGGACAGCAGTGGGAGTGGAAATGTCAGTGGCCATGCTCTGGGGCATCGGCCTGCTCAGTGGAGGCAGGACTTTAAGGGACTGTGGACAAACAGCTCCCATGGAGCCGAGGGGAAGGAATTCAAAGCCAAATTCGTGGCAATGTTTCACTTGGTGAAACTCTGGGGAGAGAAACTCAGGGACCTGTTCCCTGACTGGTGGTAGAATCGAGGATCAGGGAGGAATCCCAGGGCCAGTGAGTCCTAACAGGTTGCCCTCAAGAGCTGTGGGCCCAGCCAGAACACAGGTCTGGAGGCCACGGAGCCAACTGCGGGGGAGACTGTTCATGGTCCCATGGTTCCAGCCCCTTGTCCCTCACTCCTGGGCCCAAAGGTATGGATGGGTATGAAAGAGTGAGGTCTGGGCCTGAGGGCCCCTGCCACCCCTAGCTGAGCCTACCCTCTCCACGGGGCCCTGGCTCACCCTCCAGTAGGCGGGCAAAGGGCTCGGGGCATGTGGAGGGAATGGGCAGAGTCAGCTTGTTCATAGCCACACCATATGCCACGGCCAAGGCGTCGATTTCACGGTAGGGGACCTCACCCGTCAGCAGCTCCCAGAGCAGTACTCCGAAGCTGCAGGTGGGGGAGAGGGAGGGGTGATGCCACAGCCCACCCTAATCCCCACCTACACCCCAGCCCTGCCTCCAGTCCCATGGTGGGCCTCCCTCCCCCCAGCAGCCAGCCCTGGCCAATGAGGCTGCAAGAACATGATTTGACCTCTATCGGCCTGATCTGGTGGGGTTGGTTCTCTGATGTCTCTCCTTTGCTCTGCCTCTCTTCTGCCTGAAAACCTTCAGTGGGTTCCCCATGCCCACTGAGCAAATCCACCCTTCTTAGCTCTGATCTTGATGACCCCTGCAGCCTCGCCTCTAAACACTCTCAGCCCCGTACCACTCCCAGCTTCATCTTGCAGCCATGCTGAACAGTTGAACAAACTGTTCTTCCTGTTCTTCCTAACCTCTGGCCTTTGCCAGAAGAACAAGCTGTTCTTCCTAACCTCTGGCCTTTGCACATGCTGTTCCCTTGGTCGAGAACACCCTTTCCTTTGCCTAATGGTCCTTTAAGTCACAACTCAGGTGCCCCCTCTACCTGGAAGCCTTCCTTGATTCCACAGCCTCCAAAGCAGGGTTGGAAGCCCCTTCACTATGTTTCCATAGAACCCTCTGCACTTACCTCTAAAAACAAGTTAACACTATTTAATATTTATAAAGCACTTACTCCAGGCCAGCACTGCTCGAGGCCTCACAACAGTCCTGTAAGGCAGAAGGCACTGGAATGACCCTCATTCTATCCAATGAGCAGGTGCAGGCAGAGAGAGGTTAAGCTGTTTGCTTAAAGTCACACTGCTCATAAGTGATGGAGCCACACTGAGACTTAGGTCTGGCTGACGCCCACGACAGCGTCCTTAATGGCTACATAATTCCAGAGCATGCATCACTGTGCTATGATCACCTGCGTGTCCATCTTCTCCAGTAAACTGTTCTCCTTCTGGATCCTGATCCCTGTTTCATGCAGTGCCCAACACGTAGTAGATCCCCGTGCTCCCCCGTTCCATGCATTCATTCAACATACACTTATTAAATGTCTGCTGTGTGCCAGGCATTGTTCCGGGTACTGGAATAAGATAGACACCACCCCTGCCCTCATGCAGCTGACAGCGTCCCCTCCTCTCAGTGACAGCACTGGTAAATTTGAGCTGGGCAAATGCTGCCTGAAATAATTTTCCATCCTCCTTTGCATCTAAGTGTGCCCATATGGCAACGGTTCTGGCTAGTGGGATATAGAAGAGTGTGTAGTGTGCAACTAACTTCCAGGAAGTGTCCTTAAAGGGAAGGGGTCACCTTTCCTCTTTTCTCCTTCCTCCTGGTTGGAATATAGACATAAAATCTGGAGCTCAAGCAGCCATTTTGGACCATGAAGTGGACTTGGGAATGGAGGCTATACAAGGTGGAGAAAAGTAACAGTGGCTTGTAACTGGAGGGGGCCAGACCCTCCCCTCACAGCCTCTCCCACGACTCTGGAAACCTGTGGGGATGTTTTGATTGTCACAATGACTGGGGAGTGCTACTGACATTTGGTGGCTGGGAATCATGGATACTTAACATCCTGAAAGGTACAGGACAGTACCACACAAGGAAGAATTATCCTGCCCAGTGTCAATGACACCACAGTAAAAAGCCCTAATATAGGACTCAATCCCTAATGCTGGGGGTACTAGATCGTGTAAAAGTCACGGGATTTTACATGACAGCAAAAACATCCGTCTTGTTTTTATTTTGGGTTTTCTGTTCCTTGCCACTGAAATATGGCTCCTATAAATGTTTGGGACCATAAATGAATGCCTTATGTGAAGCAAGACTAAACTTCCCCCCAAAGGGCTGCGCTGCTCTAGTTGAAAATTCCTGTCCTATTTGTTTGCCCCAATACCATGACTTTGCAGCTTGGTCCATCTGGAGCCTCAGCCGGGGAATGATCTTGGTTTGTCTGCCCACCGCAAGGAGAAGGTTAAGTTTCTGCTGTCACCAGGTCTCGCAGGCAATGAACAGCCTCCTCATTGGCCTCCCGCCCCAATTCCTGTCCCCTACAATCCATCAGGCGAGGGAGCCTTTGCGATGTTAAATCAGATCATGTCATTCACAAATGCCTCTAATGGCTTTCCAGTGCACTTAGAATAAACCTGGATCTACTCCCTCACCTGCAAGGCCCTCCGGCTCTCCCTCCCCCATCATTTCCTACTACTTTCCTCCTTGCCTGCTCTGCTCCAGCCACATGTTCCTTTCTGGAACACACCATGCTCGTTCTCACCTCAGTTCCTCCTTTGTGGAAGCTGTTTCCTCTTCCTGGAAAGCCTCTTCTCCTAAACTGTGCACGATCGGCTCCTTGTCATTCAGAACTCAGCTCAAGTACCACTTCTCAGAAAAGCCTTTCCCAAAGTCACCTCCAGCCCTCAGAGTGCCTTTCAATCAACCTCCTAGCTCGTAACACTGTCTAGTACTTTTCTGGTGGATTAACTTACTACCTTTTAAAAATTATTTTTATAATTTCAACTTAAAAACAGGCTTTTTTAGCTTCTGAGGTATGTATTATTCCCGTGGGCAGGAAATGGGTCTGTTTTTATATACTGCTGTATCCCTAGCTCCCACTGCAGTTGGATGGATGAATGAATGAATGAATGGTTACCTTCAAAGGTCTCAATTTCCTGTTTGATGAGTGGGGGCAGAGTAATGGATGGTGTTTGAGGGGTCTTTGGTGCTGACCACCTATCTTTATACTCCTGGAATTTTCAAACGTAATCCAAGTCCTCCTCAGCTGCCACTTCTGCTGGCAGAGCAGCCGCCTGCTTTTGTGCTTGTCTGATGGTCTGACCTTGCTGGCGGGCCCCTTTGCCAGACTCGGATCCCCGCTGCAGTGGCAGACCGTCCCTCCCACTCTGCCGTTTCCCCCTTCCTCCCTCCTCCCTTCCCAGGAGGCCTCCCCTGTCCCACCGTCAGCACCTCCAGACGTCACTGCTTTTGGAGAACAGGGAGAGACGGATAACCTCCGGAGCCATCCAGGCGTAAGTCCCCGCAGCGCTCATTTTGGTGGTCTTGTGCCACTCACGGGCGAGGCCGAAGTCTGTGATTTTGAGCACCGTATCTGCGAGGTTGTGGTTCTCGATGGCCTCCAGAATAAGGACTGTGGGTAGGAAGAAAGGTGGGTCACCCCAGACCTGCTGGCTGCAGCCCCATGTGTCCTGCCCCCGCCTCAACTGGAATCTCCTACTTGTTGTCTCCCTGTCACCTGGGGTCGCCCCCCTCTGCAGCAGCTCCTTTCCTGGCCTCGAAGACCATGAACGCTTTCCTGATGGTCTAATCCCTGCCTCAGGCTCCCATGAGGCGTTGGGGAGCTTCTCCTGAGTTCACTGGCCTCCTGACTCCAACTTGGGCTCAGGGGAGCTCAGTGAAATGTCGATCGCCATGGCCTTGGTTCTCCTTGGTCCAGGCCTTGAATTCCCAACCACCGCAGAAGTGACAACTACAAACCATAAGCAGAAGGGGATGGTTTTCCTTTCTTTTTTATCACCTGCTGTGGGTAGCTGCATTCATGGCCCCAATTCTGCTCCTTTCTGTGTCACACTCTTTGTATCTCCACATCCTTTACTCTGGGTTGGCCGTATGACTTGCTTTGTCTGATAAAATGAGGCAGAAGGGACAGAATGCTAGTTCCAAGCCCAGGCCTCTCATGTCTGCTTGCCCTCTTGCCCTTCTGCCATCACTATGAGAACATGCCTCGGCTAGCCTGCTGGTCCAAGGAACATGAGAGGTACTCGGAGCAAAGCCTTTCCAGCTGAGCCCTGCCTAAATCAGTTTACCCTCCATCAGGCCTGCAAATGTATAAGCAGTAATAAAGGACACTGAGTTTTAAGACACCAAGTTCAGGGAGGGTGGGAGGGTTGTTACACAGCATTATTATGACAAAAATCTGACTGATATATCCCTCAAGCATACTGAATGGTTCCAACTTACTTGCTGTCTAGGGTTATTACTAACAACAATAACAACCATGGCTAGTGTTTATTAGGAGCCTATTATATGACAGGCACTGTGCTAAGCCCTTTATACAAATTAACTAGCAAGCAACCCACTTTATTGACTAGCAAACTGAGGCTCAGAGAGATGAAGTCACTTGGCCGAGATCACACAGCTAGAAAATGGTGGGGAGAGTTCGCGGGTGGCCTAGCGGTTAGGATTCCGGGCTTTCACTGTTGTGGGCCGGGTTCAATCCCGGGTTGGGGAACTGAGATCGCGCAAGGCGCACAGTGTGGCTAAAAAAAAGAGAAAATGGTGGGGCAAAGACCCAAACTAGATCTGTCATCAGAGTCCAATCTCTTAACTGCCGTGATAGTCTGCTACCTTCTGTCACAGAAGGTAGTGTACAGTAGTATCCTGCCTGGGTTTGAATCCCAGCTCTGCCACTTATTCGTTGCATAATCTTATTTACTTTATTTTTAACACTATGATTTCTCCTCTGTTAAATGGAGATGATAATGGCATTGACCTTCTAGGGTTGTAGTAAAGAATTATTTCCTGAAGCAATAGTAGGCCCTCTAAAAGCATCAGCTCTCTTTATTAGTGTGTGATGTTGCCATAACTGTTCCTTATGTCTCCACCTTTATCTTTGGCCATTCCTGGCTACTTCTCCAATCATCATAACAATGAGGCAATTCTGCTGTCATACCTATTTGGCAGATGAAGAGACTAAGTTTTAGAGAGCTCAGACCACTGCCCAAGGTAACACTGTTGGTAATCTTGTCCCTTCTTTAAAACCCAACTCAAATGTCACCTCCTCCTGGAAGCCTCTCGAGACTCTCTAGCATGTGACTCTACCTCCCAGAAGTTCTCCCTTCTCGAGTCACCAACTTTCCTGTTTGTGGAGTGACCCTGTGACAGAGGGAACACCCCATGGTCTTACACTTTATTTCTGCATCTCCCAGGCTGGGCCTAAATCAATTCACTTTAAAAAGTATTTATCTGATTATGCTACCCCTGCTTAAGGCCCTCTAATGGCTTCTACTACATTGAATAAAATATCCAAAGCACTCACAGTGGCCCCCAAGGTTAATGGGATCTGGCCCATCTACTTTTATGGCCTCACTTCCTTCCACCTCTGCCTCCCTCCTGCTCTTCCGACCTCTTCGGTCTCCTTGCTGTTTCTCCAACAAGGCAGCTTCATCCCCACCTCAGGACCTTTGCCATGCCTAGATCTTTGTAAAGCTGGGTCCTCTGGGTTCAGGTCTCTCTGCTCAAGTGTTGCCTTCCTGGAGCTCTGATCTAAAGAGCTCCCTCTGCCTCATCCTTAATCCGCTTTGTTTCCTTCAGAGTCCTTGAAACTCTCTGAAATTTTGTTATCTATTTAAATATCAACCATCTATTTTTGTTCACTAGACTATAACTTCTATGGGGGGGGGTCTTGCCTCATTCACATCTGTCTTGGCTTGTTACATCTGTAATCCCAGAGCCCAGGACAGTGCCTAGTACACTTAATTTTGCTTCAGAATTATTAGTTGAATAAAACAATGAATGAATGGCGTCAGATGAGGATCTCCTCAGGGGAGGCTGAATGGGGGAAGCTGTACTGTGGAGGCCGTGTTTCCTCTGTCTCAGGCATGGAGCAGTTCCATTGCCCAAGCAGGAAGCCCTGGCCTAAGAGCCCCACCAACCCTTTGTCCAAGTGGCATTGGCTACAGAAAAACTTGGGGGCGTGGGAGCATGTCCTGATACCCCACCTGCAGGCTGTTGAATCAGCAGGGGTGAGGCAGGGCTGAGAAGGGACCCCAGCCTTCAAGAGGAGTGTGTTGGCAGTCCTGCCTCCATTTACCCAGCATTTCAGGAGTCAGAGCACCAGCATCAATGGAGATGGGGACCATCAGTCTGTCTTGCTCAATTCTCTGGGGCTGGTGCAGGGCTTGGCGCACCCCGGGCACTCGGTAGCTATCTATCTGTTGAGTGTATGAATGCCAGGCCTGTCAGGTAAGGAAGACTCTGCCCCTCTATTCTAGGGGCTTGCAGTTGGTGGTGGTGAGGCCTAGCAACGAACATGAAACAGGGGGATAGAGGACAAACAAACTTCAAGATGTAGAACTGACAGGAGTCAGAAATAGATGAGATGTGAGGGCTGAGGACAAAGAGAAAACCCTCACATATCACGTGAGGGCAGGGAACACGCTGGCCCCACTCACTACTGATCTCTCTTGCTTAGTATATGATTTGGCCCAGTAAATACCAAACCAAAGAATAAACTGAACAAATAAATGCAGAAATGAAAGGGAGTGACATGAGGCAGAGGAAGGACGGGACAGCCAGGAAGGTAGGATTTTTTTCCCTGCTGTATCCTAAGGGTCAGGACAGGGCCTAATACACAACAGGTGCTCGGGAAATATCCGGGAAATGAATGAATATCCGGGGAATGACTGTGAGTGCTGTAAGGGCAGAAACCATGGCTGTTTTGGTCCCTGTTGGCCTTCTACTTGATAGGTGCTCAATTAATATTTGACATCATGAGAAGCTCCTTGAATCAGATGTAGGTTCTGGGGAACCTTGCCTTCCATCTGGCTCCAGACCTCATTCAACCAACCAATCAACTTCTGAAAGTCTATGACAGGCCAGACAGCTTGGATGCTTTTACATAAGCCGCATCCCTTTTCCTCCTCCCTCAGCTTTCCCAGTGTGTCTTGGCTAGCTGGGGCAGAGGCCTAGGAGGACACCAGGAAGTGGTTCTCAACTGAGGGCTAGTCTGCCCTCCAGAGGACATTCGGCAATGTCTGGAGACATTTTTGGTTGTCATAACTGGGGGATGGAGGGGTGGAGAATGCTAATGGCATCTAGTGGGTAGAGGCCAAGGATGCTACTAAGTAACCTACATCACACACGACAGCCCCCTGCAATCATCTGGCCCCAAATGTCAATGGCGCTGCGACTGAGCAACCCCGACTCCAGGCCAGGTTCCATCTGTCTCTGCCTGGTGGACTCTGGCAGCGTGGCTGGACAGTGCGTGCCATGAGGGCAGGCACTGTACCTGTCCTATTTACAGCAGGGAGCACAGGGCCTGTCACACTGTTCATTTATACACGTTTATTGGGCTACTGTGACTGTAGCCTAGGAGGCAGGTACTCCTTCAACCTTTCTGGGCCTCCTTTTCCTCTCTTAATGGGGCAAGGACTGCCTCACCTGGCCCTGAAGGTATACTGCTGCCCCTTCTTGCCCCAGGCAGTGTCTTCTGGCGTCCCCATCCCGCCACCTAGGCTTGTCCTCACAAGGTTCTACGGAAGCAAGTTTTTTGGGGAGGACACCACTTACTGTTGATGGACTTGAGGTCCCGGTGGATGATGGGCACAGGGGCATCATTGTGTAGGTAGTTCATGCCCCGGGCCACCTGCACAGCCCAGTTGACCAGCACGTGAGGGGGCACCCTGCGCCCTGCCAGCACCCTGCTCAGTGCGCCCCCTCTGGCATACTCCATCACCAGGCAGAGGTGTGGGGGGCTGAGGCAGGCGCCCCTGAGGGCAATGATGTTGGGGTGCTGCAGGGCTCCGAAGAGCCGGGCCTCCTGGCGCACCTGCTCTGCTGTCACTGCTGGGTCCCGTTCAGGGTCCAGCCGGGCGGCCTTGACCGCCACCTCCTCGCCATGCCACAGGGCCCGATAGACCTTGCCAAAGCCCCCTACACCGATCATCTCCTCCAGCTGCAGCTCGTGGAAGGGGATCTCCTGGGGCAGCTGGAGGTCCGCGGGCGCGGCGGGGGTGCCAGGGGCTACGTAGTTGCTGGGGAAGACGCCCACACGGCCGCTGGGTAGCTGCCCGGTCCACCAGCCCTCGTCGCCCGACACGGCACAGTCCTGGGAAAGCACCTGGACGCGGTCGCCCCTCCGCAGGGTCAGCTCCTCCTCGCCCGCCGCCTCGTAGTCGAACACTGCGGTCCAGACGGGCCCCGCGGGGGTCGTGCCCCACTCCTTGGCCGCCCCCAACTCCTCCTCCTCCATGGGGGTGGGGCCAGGGGCTGCGGGAGGCCGCTTCACACAGGCTGCCCGCGGGATGCAGAGGGCGGGCCCCGGCGGCCAGGATGGGGGGCAGTCCCTGCGGGTTCTAGGGGGCTCCTGGGGGCCATAGCTGGGGGGCCCTCCGCAGGAGCAAGAAAAAGCCTCTTTAAAAGGGCAGGGTTGTCCCCTCTGATTCAGCTGTCCAGGCAGGGTGGGGTGGGGGAAGGGCGGCGGGTTCACCTCTCCCCCCTAAACGTCAGGGCGCTAAGAAGGCCTGGCCGCGCGGCTGCCGAATTCCTGCCGGGGTCCGCCGGTGGGGGACGAGGGTGAGGGAAGCAGGCAGCCCCCTTCCCCGCGCCTCTCACCCCGCGCAGCTCCACCGGCGGCCCCCGGCTCTGCATCCCGGGCCACGATCGCCGGGCGGGCGGGGCTGGCGGAGCCCCCCCCAGGACGGGGTGGCGCGCCCCTCGGCCTCCTCACGCGCGGGGCGGCCGGGCGGCCCCCATCCTCAGCATCGGGCTCCCGGTCGGCCCCAGCCCCTGCCCCCGCCCGCGCCGCTTTCCGGGGCCGCAGGCAGTGCCTGAGTGACGTGAACGCTGCCGCCGCGCCGCGGTGCCGCCTGGGAGTTGTAGTCTCCGGCAGCGCGACTTCCTGGTCGGTGCCCAGTCACCCAGCCTCCAGAGCCCGGCTGCGGGCCTCGGGCCGAAGTGAGGAGTGCGCGTGGGCGAAGGAATTCTCCCGGGGAGATAAGCCTGGCCTCAGGCCCTCCCTGGGACGTCGTGGGCCGGACGCCTGGAGGAGGAGAGGAGGAGAGGGCCGAGCGCTCGTCACAGGCCCTGCGGGGGCCGCGGCCCAAGGTGGGGTTGACGGTGACTGACGCTCTTCGCAAAGCGAAAAGTAGCAGCTGCGTGAGTGGTGGTTACTGTCCGGAGCCTCTAACGCAGGCCAGGACTAGGTCCCCGCAGTTGGACTGCCCCTCGGGGCCCCGACCCGAGGTGCACGCCGGGAAGTGTAGTCCGTTCGCGAACCGGCGCCGTGGGGCAGTCCTCCAACCGCGGGCAAGGGAGAGCTGCTTGGTGGCTCCAGGAAGCTGGGGGGGGGGGGGTCAGGCTGATGGTGAGGCCTCTGGGGGAAGACAGGGCTGGGAGGATGTTTGTAGAGTCCCTGGGGAAATCACAACCACATCTGCTTTCCCCTGGGTTCCTCTGCCTCTGCAGTCAGAACTCGAGAATCCCCGCCTTCCGTAATGGGAATTTCAATTTTGTGGGGCTTAACGGTCGGTCATCTTATGCTGAGTGCTTTGCATACATGGTAGCGTTAAATCCTCGCAAAGCCCCTAGTTTACAGATGACGCATAGAGAAATAAAGTCACTTGTCCAAGGTCACAACTATAAATGGCAAAGCAACAATCAAAGGCATATATTTCTCTCTCTCTTTTTCTTTTTTCTTTGGCCGCACCGAGCGGCAGATCTTAGTTCCCCAACCAGGGATGGAACCGGTGTCCCCTGCAGTGGAAACTCGGAGTCTTAACCACTCGACCGCCAGGAAAGCCCCTCAAAAGCATATTTTAAAATTAAAAACAACTACCACCACGACAATCATGATTTTTAAAAACACTGCCTTCCCATTTTAAAGAGTGAGGAAACTGAGTCCTGCAGAGGTTCGATGACTTGCTCAAGATCTGTAAGCTTGTAAGCAGCAAAATTCTGCGTCTTTTCACTTAGCCTCTCCTCAGTGGTCTGGGGGTCTGGCGGGAGGAGAGAAGAGGGGAACTTTGATGGGTTCTGGTGCCCAAACTCCAGAGAACTGCCCCACAGTATCCTGGGAAATTGTTCTGCGCTCAGAGGGAAGTGGGTACCTGCTCTCCTGTGAGGGAAACTCTGGACCTCTCAAGAATGCTTGTTGGAAGAGAGGCCCCGCTTCATTCTGAGTACAGGCGTTTCTGCTATAACCTGATACATGCTTTCCTGAAAAACCTGTAGTTCTGCAAAACAGTGCACTAAAAATGACAAGGCTTTATGGGAAAAATAGAATTAAGGACAGATTGCTCAAAACGTATGCAACTTAGTAATCAGAGTGCTACAAAACCAATAACGTTTACTTATTTATTTATTTTTTAATATTTGTTTAGTTGCACCCGGTCTTAGTTGCCACACGTGGGCTCCTTAGTTAAGGCATGCATGTGAGATCTAGTTCCCTGACCAGGAATGGAACCGAGGCCCCCAGCACTGGGAGCACAGAGTCTTATCCACAGCACCACCAGGGAAGTCCCAATAAGAATTCTAATAGAAATACTAGCACAGTTAAATATACACGGGGTATTTGTGCTTAGCAATCAATACTTTAAGTGCCTTCTTTGCAGTCTTAAAGGCTGGGGCTTGTACTTCCTTCACAGAGATGCCGGCTGGAGATACTAACTTCTAATGGAGACCATTTTCTTCAAAATTAAAAATCTGATCCAAGGTGTAGTCTTCCTCATTAATCTGTTATTTTAATGTGGGAAAATATCGTTGCAGTTTCTTCATCTGCTTTCACAGCTTTGCCACATACCATACCATTGTAGCAAGCAATGGGTCTTTGAAATCACTAAACGATCCACGGTGGATCTAAAGGAAGACATTTCTATAGAGTTGCAGCTTTTCCCCTTAAGATCTTCTTTTATCACTAAGGCTTCCTCTTTGCCTGTGAGAAACCTTGCCCTTGATTGCTTCAAAATGTTAACTTCCTAGAGAAAATTGCATATTAACCAACATGGCTGTGGTATGCTGACATCCTTACTCTGTTTACCAATTGTTTATGGGGTGATTCAAGTCAAAGAAGGTGGGCAGCAGAACAGGTGGTCTCCAAGCAGATGCCTAGACTTAGGTGAGGAGAGGGACCCGGCTTGGTTCTAAACCTGGTAGGCTCTATAATGGAAATGGAGAGTGGAATAGCATTTGTCAAATCCATAAAAAAGTCCTTCGGATTTTGATTGGGATTATAATGAATAAATTATTAATTTGGGGAGAATATGACTTTGTAATATTGAGTCTTCTATTCTTGGACAGGTATAATTTTTTTCCTGGGATATCTTATATGGCTTTCTTTGGTTCACTCACTGGATTTTACTGTTTTTACTTATTTACTTGTGGCCGGGATTTTGTTATTTTTTCCTAATCAGTTACTGCTGTTTTTAATGCTGAACTTGGATGTGGCTACCTTGTTGAGCTCACTCTTATTTGTTCTAGAATAGCTTGACAGATAATTCTCTATACTGTTCCAGTTAGATGACCCTGGTGTCCAGGGAAAAAAAGACAGTTTAGTTTTTCCAATCTTTATAACTCATTTCTCACCCCTCGCCCTTTGGCTGAGGGTTCCAATACAATGTTGAATGACAGTGGTGATAATGGACAATGCTTGTCTTGTTCTAGACATTTTAAAGGAATGCCCCTAAGGTTTCATCATTAAGTATGATGTTTTCAGTAGATTTCTAAATTTTCTTCCTAATTTGCTGAGAAGTTGATTTTTTTTTAAAAGCAGGCATTGACTTTTATCAAATGCTTTCTATGCCTTTGTTGATGTGATCAGATGACTTTTCTGCCTTAATCTGTTAATGATGAACCATCCTCTGTTTCACTATTGCTGGATTTGATTTAATAACATTTTCTTTAGGGTTGTTGTGCATTTGTTTTCATGAATGGAATTGACTGACTCATGGTTTTCTTTCTCGCGCTGTCCTTGCCCAGTTATGACATAAGGGAAATGCTAGCTCTGTTCTACGATTTGGGGGAACCACCTACCTTTTCCTGCAGTCTGGAATGGTTTGTGATATATTGGAGTTATCTGTTCTTTGAACATTTGGTGGAATTTGACTGTAAGATCATCCATGCTTGGTGCCTTTTTGGTAGGTCTTTGGTTATAATTTCAACCTCTTCTGTGGATATTGGTTTATTCAGATTTCTTACTTTCTCCGGAGATAAATTTTTGTAATTTATATTTGCCTAGAACAATATTTTATCTAGGATTTCAGATTCATTGGTATAACTTTATGCATTTTATTTCTTATGAATCCTGTGGATCTGAAGTTATATTTCTTTTGGCTTTCCTGATACTTATTTGTTCCTTCTCTTATTTTTCTGGATCAAATTTGCCAAAAATTTAAATAGAAAAACATTTCTGTTTTTACATTTTTTTGCTCAATATTGTTTTATTGGTGTTTAAAAAACTCCCAGCTTTTTGTTCTATTGATGATCTCTTCTACTTATTTGTTTTGAGGGGGGGTATTTTATTTCATTAATTTCTTCCTCAATTGTTGACTCATTTTTTTGCATTTTAGTATTTATTTTGTTGTTATGTATACCCAGGTTTTGATTTGTAGCGCTTTCATTGTCATTCAGTTCCAAAAAAAAGTGTAATTTCAATTCCCCTTAACCCCCAAATTATTTAGAAATGTGGTTTTTAATATCTAGATATATGGATTTTTCCTTGATTATCTTTTGTAGTTGATTTCTAATTTTATTTAATGAATGTATTTCAAATGACATAAATTCTTAGGAATTTGTTGAGATTTCCTTTATGACCTAGTATATGGCATTTTTTTGTTTTGTTTGGAAGTGTCCTGTTTTTAAAGGATGTACATTCTAGTTGTTGGGATAAGAGGTCTGACTATACAAGTTTATTAATGATCTAATTCTTAACTATTATATCCTTACCTTTTTTTTAATCTTGTTTTTTTTTTTTTTTTTTTTTTGCCGTCGCGGGCCTCTCACCGCTGCGGCCTCTCCCGTTGCGGAGCACAGGCTCCGGACACACAGGCCCAGTGGCCATGGCTCACTGGCCCAGCTGCTCCGCGGCATGTGGGATCCTCCCGGACGGGGGAACGAACCCGCGTCCCCTGCATCGGCAGGCAGACTCTCAACCACTGCGCCACCAGGGAAGCCCCTTTTTTTCCTGTTTGATCTATTGGCTTCTGGAAGGTGTAATAAAGTCTCCCATTATGAGTGAGGATATGTTCATTTCTCATTTTAGCTCTATCAGTTTTTACTTTATATATTTTGAAGTTATGTTGTTAGGTGCATAAGGGTTTATGATATTAATATGACACCAGTGAATTATTCCTTTTATCAATATGAAATATCCTTTGCTGTCCTTCGTAATGATTTTTGCTTTTAATGTGTCTTTTTTCGTAACATTTCCATGGTACTTCTGTTCTCTTTCATTCATTCTTCTTTTTTTTTTTCTTTTTCTGTGGGTTGATTTTATCATACTGCTTCATTTCTGACACACTATAGCAATAGTTTGTGTAAAGCTATCCTCTTATGTTATTTTTTTCTCCATATCCCCATTCCCACTTTTATTTCTTCCTCCACCTCAAAGACACACTTTCTGATTTATGTTTAATTTATGGTTCTTGGATATGTCTATATTTCTAAAACATGTATAGTGCTTTCTATATGTATATGTTTTTAATTTACAAAAATTATACTAAGTACATTTCTATTTTTACATTTTTTTGCTCAATATTGTTTTAAGAGCAGTCCGTGTTGTTTGTGTATCTAGTTAATTTTGTCTGTTTGCTGCACAGCACTCCAATTTATTAGTTCACCATCCTTAATTATTCACCTACTAATGAAGAAGACCTACATTGCCTTGAATTCTTTGCTACTACAAACAATACTTCAATCAACAATCTTGTACTTACATCCTTTGGGACTTGTGTGAGAGTTTCTCTGGATTATATACCAAGATTGGGATTGCTGGATCATAGGATATACATACTGCATTATGCTAACCAAAGGTGCATGATAGTTCCAAATTCTATATGTCTTTACTAATACTAGCTCCTCTCTGACCTTTTAATTTTAACCACTCTGATGAATTTAAAATATGTTGTAATTTTCTAACTGATTTTGAGGGAGGTTGAGCATCTCTTCAGGCTTGTTAGCTAGCTAGATTTCCTTTTATGTTAATTGCCTATTCATATCTTTTGCCCCGCCCCACACGGCATGTGGGATCTTCCCCAACCAGGGATCGAACCTGTGCCCCCTGCATTGGGAGCATGGAGTCTTAACCACCGGACTGTCAGGGAAGTCCCTCCATTTTTTTTTTTTTTTTTTTTTTTTTTTTTTGCGGTACGCGGGCCTCTCACCGTCGTGGCCTCTCCCGTTGCGGAGCACAGGCTCGGGACACGCGGGCTCAGCGGCCATGGCTCACGGGCCCAGCCACTCCGCGGCACGTGGGATCCTCCCGGACCGGGGCACGAACCCGTGTCCCCTGAATCGGCAGGCGGACCCTCAAGCACTGCGCCACCAGGGAAGACCCGTCCCTCCATTTTTATATTGGGATTCCTACTCCTAAATATTTGCAGGATTTTATTGTATATTCTGGATATTAATCACATTTTTTTTGAAGCTGAAAATGTCTTCTCCCGGTTTGTCACTTATTAGTTAACTTTTTCAATCATGTCTTTGGAAGAAATCTTTAATCTTAATATAGTCAAATTCATCTCATATAGTTTATATTTTCTTGGTTTAAACAACTTTATTCACTCCAAAGTCATAAAAATATTCTATATTTTTCTACTAGCTGTTCTGGGTTGAACTGTTTCTCTTAAAAACAGATATGTTGGGCTTCCCTGGTGGCGCAGTGGTGGAGAGTCCACCTGCCGATGCAGGGGACACGGGTTCGTGCCCCGGTCCGGGAAGATCCCACATGCCGCGGAGCGGCTGGGCCCGTGAGCCATGGCCGCTGAGCCTGTGCGTCCGGAGCCTGTGCTCCGCAACGGGAGGCCGCAACGGTGAGAGGCCCGCGTACCACACACACACAAAAAAAACAAAAAACAGATATGTTGAAATCCTAACCGCCCCCGGCCCCCATACTCCAGAATGTGCTCTCATTTGGAAGCAGAGTAGTTGCAGATGTAATTAGTTAAATTAAGATGAGGTCATACTGTCATAGGATGGGCCCCTAATCCGATATGACTGACGTCCTTATAAGAAGACAGTCACTTGAAGACAAACACAGAGAGGGAGAATACCATGTGATGAGGAAGGCTGAGATTGGAGTTATGCAGTGCAGCTTCAAGCTGAGGAACTCCAAAGATTACCAGTAAACCACCAAAAGCTAAGAAGAGGCAAGGAAGGATTCCCCTACAGCTTCCAGAGGGACATGGCCCCACTGACACCTTGATTTTGTACTGGTAGCCTCCAGAACTGTGAGACAATACGTTTCTGTTGTGTTAAGCCACGCAGTTTGTGGCACCTTGTTCTGGCAGCCCTATGAAATGAATATACTAGCTTTATAGATTTATCTTTCATATTTAGGTCTCTAATCCATTTATTTGATCTTCATATTATGGTGAGAGGTAGGGAACCAACTTTTCTTTTCTCCTTATAAGGAACCAGTTTTCCCCATACCATCCTTTAACAATCCATCTTTTCCTTTCTGATTAGGATGCTTATTCTGAAATATCTCAAGGTTTTTTATGTACACGTGTCTCTTTCTTTCCTCTCTGTTTTGTTGCTTTGATCAGTTTGTCTGCTTATGTGCCATTCCACTTTTGTCTTTTTTTTTTTACTCTGGCTTTTGGGTATATCTTATCTGATACAGAAAATTCCTCTTTTTTGGGATCAAACTCTGGGCCTTAGCAGTGAAAGTTCGGAGTCTTAACCACTGGACCGCCAGGGAATTCCCTAAACTTTTTTTCTTCATAAACATCTTGTGGATTGACAGGTGAATTCCTAGATTACTTTTAAACTTTTGTTACTATTCTGAATGGAATCTTATTTTTTATTAGAGTTTCTGGTTGTTTACTATTATGTAGAGGAATGTTAGTCATTTTTCCAGTTTGATATTTTATTTGGTCAATTTGCTGACTTACAGTTTTAATGGTTTTGAGTTTCTGTATGGAATACCAAGTCACATCCAAATAATGACAATTTTGTCATTCTCCCTCCCATTCCGTATATACATATTTATAATGTCTTATTGCAATGGTCAGGACCCCTAGGAGTGAACAGTAGTAGTGATTGTGTTCTTCCTGATCTTAAAGGGAATGAGCTTAAGGTTCCGTCTTTTTTTTTAAAATTTATTTAATTTATTTATTTTTGGCTGCGTTGGGTCTTTGTTGCTGTGCATGGGCTTCTCTCTAGTTGCGGTGAGTGGGGGCTACTCTTCCTTGCCGTGCACGGGCTTCTCATTGTGGTGGCTTCTCTTGTTGCGGAGCACGGGCTCTAGGCGCACGGACTTCAGTAGTTGTGGCATGCGGGCTCAACAGTTGTGGCGCATGGGCTCAGTAGTCGTGGCTCGCGGACTCTAGAGCGCAGGCTCAGTAGTTGTGGCACACGGGCTTAGTTGCTCCGCGGCATGTGGGATCTTCCCGGACCAGGGCTCAAACCTGTGTCCCGTGCATTGGCAGGTGGATTCTTAACCATTGCGCCACTAGGGAAGCCCAAGATTCTGTCTTAATTGTGTGGTGTGTGGTAGATTTTTAGTAGATAGTCCTTATCAAATTATGGAAGTTCCTTTCTATCCCTAGTTTTCTGAGAGCTTTTATCATAAATAGATGTTGAAGTTTATTAAATGTTTTTTTCAATCCATGGAGGTGACCATATGACTTTCCTCCTTTATTCCATAATGTAGTGCATTACATTGTTAACTTTCTGATGTTTATTAAAACCTACTCAATTATGTTTTATTTTTCATACATTATTGTATTTGCTTATCTAATATTTTATTTAGGAATTGTATTTATACTTAGAAAGTAAAATGGGCCTCTAATATTCTTTTCCTAAATTGTCCCTATTCACTTTAGGAATCAAGGATATACCAGCTTTGTAAAATGAATTTCTCTTCTTCTCCCTGTAATAATTTGTATACAGCAGGTATTACTTGTTCCTTGAAATCTTGGTAGAATTCCCCTGTTAAACCTTCTGGGACTTCTTTTAACTAAAATTTCAGGTTCTTTAACTGTTGTTGGTCTTTTCAAAGTTTACTGTTTCTTGTTTCAGTATTAGCATTTTCTATTCTTGTGGAAATTTGTCCATTTTGTCAGTTTTCAAGTGTATTGGTTTATGTAGTTCAAAAATTTACTTTATCATTTAAGAATATCTATATCTATAGTTTCCCCCCTTTTTAGTTATGCATTTTGTTTTTTATTTGTATGTTTCTTTTTTTCTATCAGTCTTGCCTGAAGCATTTCTATCTTATTAGAATTTCAAGTTGCCAAGTTTCGGTTTTTGTTGATCTTCTCTATTTTTCTACTTTGTCAATTTCTGCCTTTAAATTTTTTTCTTCTTGTTTTTTTTTTTTTGGATTTTTCTCTGTTGTTTCATATTTAAGTTCCTAAAATGAGGCTTCCTTCATTTGTTTTCAATCTTTTGATAAGAAATATTCAAAGCAATAGATTACCGTTGAATCATTGCTTTGGTAGTGCTTTTGTTGCCATTCAGTTATAAGGATTTATTTCTTTTATGTTTTAACTCAATAGTTATTCGTATTATATTATTTAAGTTTCCAGGCTTCTGTATTTTTGTTTTTTAGAGTCATCTACACTGATATGGATAACTATGGTATAATGAAGAGAGTCCAGAATGCAGTGCCTCAGAAGACATTTATTTATTTCACAAAACATCCCAGAGTAGGTAGGTGGCCTCGCCCCAAGAGGTCATCAGGTCCCACCTTTCTTATTGCCCTGCTTTGAGCATCATCCTGACTCATACGGTTGAAGCCATCTTAGGGTCACCAAATCTGTGTTCCCCTCTGTGAGAAGACAGAATGAAGAAGTATGGAACAATTAGCTTCATTTTAAGGACATGACACAGAAGTTGCCCACCTTACTTCTGCTTATATCCCACTGGCCAAAAATTAGTCATATGGCTACAGGAGACAGAGTACTAAAAACAGAAAGTGAACCAGTTACGTTAGCAGAGAGAATTTAATAAAAGGAATTGGTTGAGTTAGTGAAATAGATGTTGAGATGACAAAATGGGGATATTGTATTAATCAGAGATAATAGATGCAGAAATTAGCTTTCACCCCCTAGGACTGGGGCAACAAAGGGAATAGGTTTCTAGTTGTTTACTATTATGTAAACATAATAGAGTTATTAAAATCATGGTAGGGTTATTAGAATCTAGAAGTTTGAAGGAATACTCCAGTAGAGCTGGAACCCAGGCCTCTGACAAGGGGACAGCTGGTCTTTGTATGTCAGAGAGAGAAAAATGAGACTGAGAGTATGGAAAAGACAGGAGTCAGCTGCTGCCATCAGGGGGAAGAACCACTGCCGGGGTGATGCTGACAGGAAAGGGAAGCAAAACACGAAGAAGCACGTACTTTCTCCTTCCAGCCTTTTGTCTTTCTTTCTTGTGCTTCCTCTGAAAAGAACTAAGTAGGGAGCTGGCGGCCTCAGAGCCGCAAAGCAGAGTGCAAAAGGGTGGGTTTGGGTTAAGAAACAATGGACTAGTCAGTCACCAACACAGTTCACCCACCCTTTTGACCACTCAGCATCCATACATATCTTTCTACACATATTTGAACTTCCATTTAAGAACCATAAAACATCATGTTTCACCTAATCTTGAACAAAGATGCTCTCATCTGCTCTCCAAACAGGGGAGATACAGAATTCCTCACATTTCCATTTTCCCCTCTATGCTAGTTGCAAGTTTTACACTTACTTGCTGTTCTTTTAGTGTTTACTCTAAAAATATCTTCATGTGTATTCAACAAAATCCTCTCCATTTATAAGTTTTTCAAGATGTTAGTTCTTTTTTAAACACCTAAATTTGACATTGTTACTGTACTTTTGATAGAGTTTTGATATGTTTACCTTTTTTTTGTTTATTTTTCCTTTTCTTATCATTCCTTCTTGTATTTCAGACCTTCATTCTAGGATTAGTTTTATTCTTCCTGAAGTATATCTCTTAGAAGTTCTTTTGAAGAGGGTGTCCTGGGAATCAATTCCTAGTTTTTGGTTTGTCTAAACAATAATTTTATTTTTGTTCTTGAAAGACATTCTGCTGGACAAACAATTCTAGTGTGACAGTTATTTTATTTTGGCACTTTGAGGGTCTCATTCCACTATCTTCTGGCTTCCATTATTGCTGTTGAAAAATAAAAAGTAATGCTTTGGCTTTGTCTAATGATTTTCTCTTTAGTGTGCTAAAGTTTACTATATATCTAGCTTGGATGTTTTAAAATATGTTCTGCCTGGGATTCATTGGGTTTCCTGAATTTGAGGAAGAATCTTTCATCAATTCTGAAAAATTCCCAGATATGATCTCTTCGCATATGCTTCTCTCCGTTCTATTATCTTTTTTGTTCTTAAACCATGAATTAGGGACTTCCCTGGTGGCACCGTTGTTAAGACTCTGTGCTCCCAATGCAGGGGGCCTGGATTCGATCCCTGGTCAGGGAACTAGATCCCACATGCGTGCCGCAACTAAGAGTTCGCATGCCACAACTAAGGAGCCAGCGAGCTGCAACTTAGGAGCTGGCAAGCCGCAACTAAGACCCAGCACAACCAAATAAATAAATAAATATTTAAAACCATGAATTAGATGTACGCTGGACCTTCCCACTCTGTCCCATATTTCTTAACCCATTGTTTATAATGTCCGTCTTTTTTCTCCCTGGGCTGTGCTCTGTGTAATTTCTTTCTTTTTTAAAATTAATTAATTAATTAATTTTTGGCTGCATTGGGTCTTCGTTGCTGCATGAGGGCTTTCTCTAGTTGTGGCAAGCAGGGGCTACTCTTCGTTGTGGTGCGCGGGCTTCTCATTGTGGTGGCTTTTCTTGTTGCGGAGCATGGGCTCTAGGTGCGTGGGCTTCAGTACCTGTGGCACGCGGGCTCAGTATTTGTGGCGCATGGGCTTAGTTGCTCCGCGGCATGTGGGATCTTCCCGGACCAGGGCTTGAACCCATGTCCCCTGCATTGGCAGGCGGATTCTTAACCACTGTGCCACCAGGGAAGTCCCTGTATAATTTCTTCAAGTACATATGTGTTCTAGTTTCTTCTCCTTTCAGCTGTGATATAATCTATTTAATATGTCCACTGGGTTTTAAATTTTTCATATATGTAATTTCTAGTTTTTCTTGTTCAAATCTTCCTTGCCAATCTTGATACTCTGTTTTTCCTTCAGTATTTTTTAAACGCCATGTTCAATCTCTTTAAACATTTATTTATTTTATATTCAGTACCTTATAATTTCAATATTTATACCAACTCTGAGTATGGTTCTGAGGTTTATTGCTTCTGCTTGTGTGGTTTGTGGAACTCACGTTCCTTGGGATTTTATCTGTGGAAATTCTTTAAAGCCTGGGTTTAAAATGCATTTCCCTGGATAGAGTTAGTGTTTGCTTATGCCGTGTACCTATGGGAATAGCCAACTTGGGACCACTCTAAAATTTTGTCCAGAGGTCTTTCAGGTTACACAGATAGTACAAATTTAGGCTTTAAACCCACAGGAATATGGACTTACTGTTAGGAACTCTCAGGGGAAATCTTTTTCTCTTGATTTACTCATCATAAAGGCGGAGACAAACATATATTCCCACCATCTTTTTCAGATGGAGAGCTTTTTAAAAAAGTACCAACTGAAGGTTTGCCCTCAGGTTCTAGAATTTTTTATATAGGTCTCTGATCTTTCCTCTCACTCTGCTTAAGTCCCAGGACTTTTCTCCTGTGAACATGGTTCATTAACACCCAGGCTTCATGCAGTTAACCCCAGGAAAAGTGCTGAGTCTAGAGCTCTCTTTACTTCTCTGGATTCATGTTTCTTGGTTTTGGTCTGCAAGGATACACTTAAGGCACACTGTCTCTCCTTCAAGAATGGCCCAACCAAGAGGAAGTGTCTGGGCCCCCAGGCCTCACCTGCTCTCATTGAATCAGAGAGCTAGTTTACATACAATTAACTGTACCTATTCATTTTTAAATTAATTATATCCTGTCCCTAGCTTTCATGGACAGCAAATTCAATTACTCATTAATCTGATAGTTCTCTTATTCAGAGAACACTGAAGAACTGTTAATATCCTAAAACTAAGGAATGTCTCTTACGGGCTGAATTGTGTCTCCCCCCACCCCACCCCCAAACTCATATGTTGAAGGCCTCATCCTCAGTACCTCAAAATGACTGTATTTGGAGCTAGGGCCTCTAAAGAGGTTAAGTGGACAACAAAACAATGGTAATTGTGTGAGGTGATAGAGGTGCTAACGAACCTGATTGTGGTAGTCATTTCGTACTATATGCATGTATCGAATCGTTCCATCATATACCTTAAACTTACACAATTGTTATATGTCAATTATATGTCAATAAAGCTAGGAAAAATAAAAATAGATGCAATGTGGCATCCTGCTTGGGATCCCGGAAAGGAAAAAGAACATTGGTGGAAAAACTAGGGAAATCCAGATAAAGTGTGAAGTTTCACTTAAAAAACATAAAAATAAAGTAGGATAAGTGCCATTAAAAATTTCCAAAATACAGCAAGAGGGAAGAGATATGGGAACATATGTATAACTGATTCACTTTGTTATAAAGCAGAAACTAACACACCACTGTAAAGCAATTATACCCCAATAAAGATGTTAAAAAAAATTAAAAAAATAAATTTCCAAAATACAATGAGAGGACACACCAGGAGCAACTAATCAGGACACAAAGATTTCAAAGCAGAGTAAAAATCTGGATGTAATTTTTTCAGTGAAAAACCCAAGGTACCTGCCTCTAGAAACAGGCAATTATTCTAAAGGTTAACTGACTTGTTTTATGGTTGCTGTTGTTATTATTATTATCATTTATCATTTTTGTCTCTCCCTTGCTATACACACACACACACACACACACACACACACACACACACGGACACTAAGCTTCATGATAAAGAGGTCAAATCTATATTATTCACTTCCTTACCCCCAGTATCTAGAACAATGCCTGGCATACGGTAAAACAATGCCTGCCTCGAAAAATATATATGGTGAGTGAATGAATGAGCCATAGAATTGGAAATACCATAATTTAGTCAGTCATTTCCCTGTTAACAGACGTTCAGATGGTCTCCAATTCAGATTGGTTTTGTTGTGATTGCCTTCTAGTGCTGTTATATACAACATATCTTTAGCTACTGAAGCATATCCTTAGCTACTAATCCCTTCGTTCCTGTAGTATGGATTCCTCAAGATAACACTTCTGTCACAGCTTTATGCCCCCTTTTTAAAAACTTTTAACAGGAAATGCCTTTCCTGAAAGGTTGTGATGATTTACTGTCACGTCAACAGTGTATAAAACTTTATTTCTTTCCCCACTCTAGATAATGTCAGTTGTTTTAATATTTTCCAATTTGTTGAATGAATAATTGTATTTCATTTCAAATTAAATTTAAAAATCTTAAAACACTGAAAAAAAAAGAGGTTAAGTGGAAACGAGACCATTAGGGTGGGTCCTAATCTAATCGTGACTGGTGTCCTTATAAGAAGAAGAAAATTGAACGCACAAAGAGACACCAGAGGGAGTTCCCTGGTGGTCCAGTGGCTAAGACTCTGTGCTTCCAATGCAGGGGGCCTGGGTTCGATCCCTGGTCAGGGAGCTAGATCCCATATGTTGCAACTAAGGGTTTGCATGCCACAACTAAAGACCCTAAATGCCGCAACTAAAGATTCTGCATGCAGCAACTAAAAGATCCCACGTGCCCCAACTAAGATCAGGCGCAGCCAAATAAATAAATAAAATATTTAACGAAATAAAACAAAAAAAACCAAAGAGATACCAGGGATGTGTGTGCACAGGGGAAAGAAGGCAGTCATCTGCAAGCCAAGGAGAGAGACCTCAGAAGAAGCCAAATCTGCCCACACCTTGATCTTGGGCATCTAGTCTCCAGAACTGTGAGAAATAAATTTCTGTTGTTGTTTAAGCCACCCAACCTGTGGTACTTTGTTATGGCAGCCCCAGCAGACTAATACTGTCTCCGATGCTATAGTTTCAGACACCATCTTAGTAGCACAGAAGGAGGAACTATGATTTGACACTGGGGCCTTTCCAAAGCTGTTCCCATCACACCCATTGCACAGCCTGGTTTGGCAGACAGACTCAACAAGCCCAGGCCTAGGATGTGTCTCACTCATGTATCATGTTTCTTTTTTCAGGGTCCTTCTGCTCAGGAATGAATCTGAGGCCAGGCAACATCTTGGTGATGCTCCAGCCTTTCCAGCTGACTTGGTGTAGAGGACCTGTGGGATGTGCTGAGGAGGACTGAGGGAGAGGTGAGGACAGCAGGAGTTAGGGAGGGGGAAGGGGGGCAGAAGCACTCTCTCAGGCCCGAAACCAGATTCTCTGAATAGGTGTGGGTGAGGAAGGCATTTTATGACGTCTAGAAACACAGGGGGAAATGCAGGAAGGGAATGATGTCCAGTGAGTTTAGGACTAAGTGATTCAGCGGTGGCGCAAGCATCCCAGCCCTCTTTTGCCTCTCTTGATTACCTCGGGAGGCTCATTCAATCATAAATAATTGCATCTATTCACCTTTATTAATTCCCTCCCCCAGACTTCATGTATGACAAATTCATTCTCTCACTGGAAAAATATTTCCTGAGCACAATCAATGTATTGGGCATATAGCAGCTGAGCAGGCAGTCTCTGCCTTCACACAGCTCCAAATCTGGGCGAGCAAGCTCTCACAAGAGTGAATGTTTCACAAAATGGTTTAAAGACTTAAACATAAGACATGACACCATAAAACTCCCAGAAGAGAGCATAGGCAAAACATTCTCTGACATAAATGTAATGTCCATCAACAGATGAATGGATAAAGAAGATGTGGTACATATACACAATGGAATATTACTCAGCCATAAAAAAGAATGGAATAATGGCATTTGCAGCAACCTGGATGCAGCGCAACTAGAGATCATCATACTAAGTGAAGTATGTCAGAAAGAGAAAGACAAATACCATATGATATCACTTCTATGTGGAATCTAAAATGTGGCACAAATGAACCTATCTATTGATCCAGAACAGAAGCAGACTCATAGACATAGAGAACAGACTTGTGGTTGCCAAGGGGGATGGGGGTAGGGAGAGGGAGGGACTGGGAGTTTGGGGTTGGCAGGTGCACACTATTACCTTTAGAATGGTTAAACAACAAGGTCCTACTGTATAGCACAGGGAACTCGATTCACTATCCTGTGATAAACCATAATGGAAAAGAATATAAAAAAGAATGTATATAAGTGTATAAATGAGTCACTTTGCTGTACAGCAGTTATTGGCCCATATTGTAAGTCAACTATACTGCAATAAGAAAAAATTGAAGAAAAAAACATTAAATACATCTACAATATCATTAAAAAAAAAAAAAGAGTGAGTGTTTCAGAAGGGGCAGTAGGGGTGCTGCGGGAGCACAGGCACAGAAAGAACCAACTAGACCTGAAGGCCTCAGTGAGGAAGCTGAGACCTGAAAGATGAGGAGGGGTGGGAAGGGAGAGAGTTTCAGATTCAAGAGAACTGGGTTGTGAAAGCCCTAAAGTAATTAAAGTATCAGTTCATGACACTGAGGACGCCCCACGTGGCGGGACTGTGGAGTGATGGGGATGGTGGCCCAGGCTGAGGCAGCAAGCAGAAGCCTGCTGGGAAGAGGGATCTGGGAATGGGAAAGGGTAAGGATTTTAGACTCTCCCTGAAGGACAGTGGTCTGGTCTCTGTGTGGGGTTCCAGTGGGGGACCTGATCTGACCGTGGAGTCTTGGTGGGGCCCTTGTCTGTCCATGGGGTCCTGGTGAGGCCCTGGTCTGTCTGTGGAGTCCCGGTGAGGGCCCTGGTCTGTCTGTGGGGTCCCAGTGGGGGCCCTGGAAGGGCCCACAGAAGGATTAAGCAGGGAAGTGACTACTAGATCATGAATGGATTGTAGAGCAAGATTTGGAAGGTTGCTGTTGTAGTAGTACAGGAGAGAGATGGTGATGGCTTGGAGGAGGGTAGCTTCTGTGGGGACCGAGAGAAGTGACAGATTTTGAATCTCTGGCACATGGTAAAGGATCTGATGCGGAGTGAGGGAGCAGGTGGAGGTAAGTGTGACTCTCAGATTTCTAGGGAGACAGAAGAGCCAGGAGAGAAGAGAGAGGAGAGAAGAGGTCTAGCTGTTACTCTAGGAGGTCTGTTAAGGGGAAGAAGGATCGTTTTTTTTAAGAGTATGGAGAAGGAATAATAATATCTGGACACAGCTTTGGGACGCCAAGGAATGGCAGGGTGTATTACTGTCCACAGTGTTTGCTGTCTCTCCTGAAATATACCCACTTGATATCAAGCTTGGCCATATGACTCGCTTTAGCCAATGAAATGTGAACACCGTGATGTACATCTCTTCCAAGCTGAAGCTTCAGGAGCCAGCTCACGGCTGTCCATGTCTCTTTTCCCTCTGCCAGGAGGGTGGCAGTGTTTCAGAGGCTGCCCCATCAGCCCAGGTTAACGAAGGAAGAAGTGGAGCAGAGCCCAGCCCACCCACGTTGGACATGGCACAAGAGTGAGTCTCTACCTTTATGTGAGTCACTGGGACTTGGGTTCATTTGTTTCCTCAGCATATCCTGATTACTTCTCTCCTCCTCCAGACCTTGAGGTGTTTGGCAAGCGGGGGGGATGAAGAGCCTTCAGTTAGGATTGTGGGAATATCTTTGGAGAATGGTCCTGTTTTAGTTAAGATAAGAGTTGGAGGGAACATTGAGGGAAAGGTTTACAGGGGTTGCAGTGGAAGAGTTTGGGAAGGATGGAGTGAGGCAGGAGCCGGTAGAGCAAAAGACAACACAGAGAATGATGGAGATGAGAGAACCTGAGATGACGAGATGAGCTTGTGTTTGGGGGGATTACCAAGGGAAACAAAAGAGAGGAAACATGATGAATTTGGTCATGACACCCCTTGGAGGGCAGTGGGCTCTCAAGTTCAGAACCACATATTGCTTCAGAAGGTAGCCTCCTAGTCCCATCTACTCCCTCTCACTTTACTCTCTTAATGTTCCTCATCATTCTCATCACAATCAGCTCACTTCTGAGTTGTTGGTGTCCTTCTGATAGAATGTGACTTCCATGCTGTAAGAGTCCGGCCTGAGTTGTTTATCACTGTACCCTGAATTCTAAGCACAGGGGCCCAGCTACCTGTGAGATGAATGAATGAATGAATAAAACTTATGGATCCATCCTGTTCGTCATTGTCTCTCCCATCAGTAAGAAGGGTGGTTCTCAGCAGTCTGTAAACCTAGGTTTGACTCCTGGCTCATAGTTTTCTGTCTTAGTCATTGTGGGCAAGTTACCTAACCTCTCTGACCTTGGTTTCCTTAGCTTTAAAATGGGATACTCATAGATATCTAAGTTATAGCGCTCTTCTCAGAATTAAATGAGATGATTTATCTCATTTAAAGGACTCAGCGTGTTGAACAACTAGCCAATTCTCTGGGACTTCTTCTGTCCTAATTTTAGAAAGGCGTCTATGCTGATACCCAGTGCAGACAAATATGCCAGTCCTCTCCACTAGAACTCCACACAGTTTTCCCAATCTCCTTGCTCCTCAACAGAGGAAAAGAGATTTGTCCAGAGACCCACAGGGTATACTGAAGACCCAGCCAGGGCTTTCCCCACTACGCCTTAGAAGGAAGTGGCTCTCTCAGCTAGTGAGGAGTGTGACTCAAAAGAAATATCCAGGAAAAAAAAAGAGGGAGAGAAAAAGAAAGGAAGGAAGGAAGGGAGGAAGGAAGGACGGAAGGAAGGAAGGAAGGAAGAAAGAAAAAGGAAAAAGACAGACAGAAAGAAAGAAAGAAAGAGAAGAAAGAAAGAAAAGAAAGAAAGAAAGGAAAAAGAAAGAAAGATCCAGCAGGCAAGTGAGCGGATTCGTTTCCTATAGCTCCTATAACAAATTACCAAAAACTTAGTGGCTTACAAGAACACGAATTTACTGTCTTACACTTTTGGAGGTTAGAAGTGTAAAATCCCTCTCACTGGGCTAAAATCAAAGTGTCATAGGGCTGCATTCCTTATGGAGGCTTGAGGGGAGAACCCATTTCCTTGCCTTTTCCAGCTTCTAGAGACCACCTGCACTCCTTGGCTCGTGGCCCCTTCCTTCATCTTCAGAGGCAGCGTGACATCACTCCGAGCTCTGCTGGAGCTCTGCTTCCATCCTCACATCTTCTCTGACTCTCCTGCCTCCCTCTTTCACTTATAAGGACGCTTGTGATTACATTGGGTCTACCTGGATAATCTGGAATCCTCTCCCCATCTCAAAATCCTTAGCTTAATCATATTTGCAGCGTCTCCCTTTTGCCGTGTAAGATAACATATGGACAGGTTCCAGGCATTAGGACATGGACATCTTTGGAGGGTCATTTTTCTGCCTACTACAGAGGGCAAGTTGGAAATGTGCTCTCAGGCCTCAGAGCACTCTTTGTCCCTCTCTGGTCTCTCCAGCTGTTGCTGATCTCATTTCTTTCCCCCCTTTTCCCATTTTTTTCCCCCATCCTCACAGCTTACTTTAAAACAGCTATCATCAGCTAGAGGCATTTGCTCCAAATTGCCTAATCCTTAAGAATGGTGGTCCAAGTTAAGGTCCCCTCTGATTATGTCCATTAGAAGCTTGATCAGAGTCTCCAGGTGGAGCGTCTAGAACAGCACAGTCCAAGAGAAATAGAATGTGAGCCACAAATGTGAGTCACATATATCATGTCAAATTTCCAGGAATCCTGTTTAAAAAAAATACGTTAAAAAGAAATAGATGGAATTAACTTTAATAATACATATTGTATTTAATACAATGTATTGGACATATGATTTTAGCATGCATTTAATAGAAAAATTATTAATGAGATATTTTATATTGTCTTTGAAATCTGGTGTGTAGTTTATACTTCAGGACATCTCAATTCAGACTAGCCACATTCCAAGTGCTTAATATTGATAATATTATACTGGACGGTGCAGGCCTAGAACCTAAACTCTGCGAGAGCCCCAGGGCCTAGAACAGTCCCTGGATCAGTGGGCACTCAGATTTGTGGAATGCAGGAATTAATGGACTGCTCTGTTCAGGTTTAGGCTCTTTTTCAAAAGCCCTGGGCCACTGACTCAAAGAAGGAAGCCTGGTACTTCCCTGGTGGCACAGTGGTTAGGAATCCGCCTGCCAGTGCAGGGGACATGGGTTTGAGCCCTGGTCCGGGAAGATCCCACATGCCATGGAGCAACTAAGCCCGTGTGCCACAACTACCGAGCCTGCTCTCTAGAGCCTGCGAGCCACAACTACCGAGCCTGCGAGCCACAACTACCGAAGCCCGCTCGCCCTAGAGCCCATGCACTGCAACCACTGAAGCCCGCGTGCCTAGAGTCGGTGCTCTGCAGCAAGAGAAGCCACCGCAGTGAGAAGCCCACATACCACAACAAAGAGTAACCCCCTCTCGATGAAACTAGAGAAAGCCCACGTGCAGCAACGAAGACCCAACACAGCCAAAAAAAAAAGGGAAGCCTAACTGGGGGGGGGGGAGTGGGGGGAGGGGGGAATCCTGTACATCTAATTTGCATAATCCCTCCCGGGTGTGCTTGCTCTCCAGGCAACTTCCCTCTAGTGATTTCCACTGGGTCCGCTCTTACCCAGGCAACCCTTTTTAATTTATTTTTTGGCTGTGCCATGCACTTTACAGGATCTCAGTTCCCTGACCAGGGACTGAACCCAGGCCACGGCATTGGAAGCCCGGAATCCTAACCACTAGGCCATCAGGGAACTCCCTAATCCCAGGCAACCTTGAAAAATGCACCGTTGAGCTGTGCTTAGTCCTGTCTGGAAGGTAAAGGACAGAAAGAGACTCTCCATGGAGCCAATTCCCAGGAGACCAGGGGTGGGTGGGTAAAGAAGAAAGCCCCCAAGCCAGCCCTTTGTGATCTGGTTCTGGTCCCTACTCATCTCCTGCCTTATCACATTGTTCTGGACTGAATAATGCCCTCCCCCCTCAAATCTGTACATTGAAGCCCTGACCCCCAAGTGTGGCTGAGTCTGGAGATAGGGTTTTTAGGGAGGTAATTAAGGTTAAATGAGGTTATAAGGCTGGGGCCCTAATCCAATAGGACTGGTGTCCTTATTGGAAGAGGAAGAGACATGAAAGGCATGTGCACGAAGAGAAAAGGCCACGTGAGGACACAGTGAGAAGGTGGCTGTCTGCAAGCCAAGGAGAGAGGCCTCAAGAGAAACCAACTCTTCTGGCACCTTGATACTGGACTTCCAACCTCCAGAACTGTGAGAAGATAAATTTCTGTTGTTAAGCCACCCAGTCTATGCTATTCTGTCATAGCAGCCCCAGCAAACTAACACCTACCTCATCTCTCACCAGTCTTCAATGCTGCCCTTCAACTCCACTCCATTGGTTCTGGCGTAAGCCAGTGTTCCTTCTTTTGGAGAAGAACTTTTTCTCCCCCTGGGTGATACACAAGAAGTAGCAGAGCTAGCCACTCAGCTGGGTGCATTTTGGGGAGACAGAACTGCCCCAGAATAAGTAAAGGAGACAAGCAGGAGTGCCTGCTGTATGTCAGATCACTGTCAGTCACTGACCACGTCACTCCATTTAGTCCTTAAAACAAAACACTATGAAGTGAGTACCACTGACCGCGTTTCAAAGAAAATAACTCCAACAGTGAATATTTACACTCAAAAGTGTCAAGCACTGTGCTCTGGACCTAACATGCATCACCTCATTTAATCCTCACTGCGACGGAGGAGGAGGTGGGAACCATCATTACCACCACTATTCTATAGGAAAGGCAGGCAGGCCCTGGGCAGTTCAATCTCTTGCCCAAGTGCACAGAACAGGCAACTGCCAAGTAGAGCAGTCTGACTCCAGAGCGCTCACTCCTGCCCCCTGCACTCCGCCTTCTGTCCGCGAGTTACCGGAGAGTCAGGCAACCATTGCCCAAGTCAAGCTTGCCCAGGGTTAAATAACGATCATCTGCATTGGGCTGCATGGGAACTCGGTTTCATCAAAAGTGCTGTTACATTCACTCACAGGTGTCCACCCTACGAAAGATATTGTGCTACCAATGTGGAGTCTGAAGACCAAAACCCACAGTTACTGGCTAAAAGGAGGATCAGTGTAGGGGAAGGATGGTCATGCAAATAGTTATAATCCAACTCACTGGAGGAAGATATTGAATCCAGTGGGGTCCTGTAAACAGCTCAGTGTTTGCCTTGGAAGTCCTTTTTCACGGGGGAATTTATGCTGGAGAAAAACCAAACAAGACTGGTCATAAATCACTTAATTAAAAAAAAAAGTATTGCAGTAGAAACAGAAAAAAAGCAAAATCTCTCTCTTAACCACATAACCACATAGGATCTTAATAGACTTTGAATTTAAGAACAAGCTTTGTAAATTATTACTGAATCTTTTTTTATCATCTTTATACGACTTTATAACCGACTCTAATTTTTACGACTTTATAAACCGTCTCTAATTTTTAAAGCAACCATTGCTTTTCACTTATGGATTTCATCTAAAAATATTTCAAGCCTTAAAAAAATTCAAGTATAAATATCTTTAACAGGACAAAAAAACTAACAAGTTTCATTAACACTGGAAGTGTTCTTATCTTTTTTCTCCTTGGGTGTTAAAAACTTGAGAACAGTAACTACTGTGGAATTCAAAAAACTCATTTGCTTTGAGATTGTCTTTGGCCTTCAAATCCAGCTAACATTTTATGGATTGAAAACTAACTTCCATTCTTAAAGGGGAAGCACATATTCTGATCTTCTGTTTTCCTCTGAAAAAGGAATTTATGTGCTTTTCGACAGATGAGGCAATAGTATATTCAAAGCATAGCGACTTGAGAACACGATTTGCTTTAGGAAACTCAAAAATTTCTGTATTTCTGGAACATAAAGTTCAGGAAAGGAGATGAGACTGCGCTGAAGATAACCTTGAAGAGCCTTTTATGCTACATTAAAAAGTTGGGGGACTTCCCTGGTAGCGCAGTGGTTAAGAATCCACCTGCCAATGCAGGGGACACGGGTTTGAGCCCTGGTCCGGGAAGATCCCACATGCTGCAGAGCAGCTAAGCCCATGCCCCACAACTACTGAGCCTGTGCTCTAGAGCCTTCATGCCACAACTAATGAAGCCTGCGTGCCACAACAACTGAAGCCGGCACCTAGAGCCCATGCTCGGCAACGAGAGAAGCCTGTGCACGGCAATGAAGAGTAGCCCCCGCTCTCCACAACTAGAGAAAGCCGGCGCACAGCAACGGAGACCCAATGCAGCCAAAAATAATAAATAAGTAAATAATTACATTTAAAAATAAAGTTGGAATTTCACCCTGATTGGCTGGCAGGCAGTGAAAAGGAAAAACGCTGTTTCCTCCTCTAGTCACCACTCAGCTCTCAGTACCAGTCAGCAAACCTGTGGAGGTTTTTCCCACACCAAGAAATTCTCCAATTCTCTGGGGACACCAACTGCATGTCTTAGAATTCAATTCAATTCTGACACCACCTACCTGGAGTTAGCTTGAGATCCCACCCAGGTTAAGGGCTCAGTCCCGCAAGCCTAACCCCCAACTCAGATACCTATGGCAAGCAGTGGGTCTTCAGGTTACCTGCAACCTCTGTCCCACTTGGCTACAAATCGGGGGTTCCCATCACCCCCTCCTCGGGTTCGATCATTTGCTAGAACAGCTCACAGAACTCAGGAAAACAGTTTACTTACCTGTAAAAAGGATGCACCTCTGGAATGGTTGAATGGAAGAGATGCACAGGGCGAAGTGTGGGACACAGTGAAAGCTGGCAACAGCCACTGCATTACCATAAACTCGGGTGTGGTTGAAAGGGGCTTGTGAAGAATAAGACACTCTTTTCACTTTTATCGCTCTCATCACTTAAGAAATCCAAGGGTTTTAGGGACTCTGTGTCAGGAAAGGGGACAAAAACCAAATGTATCTTTCTTAATATGAATCACAATATCACAGGCAGCTATTGAAAAAACTTTGGCAAGCGTCTGAAGTGATCGGTTATACCTATTTATAAAGTTTCTCTTGACGGCGGCCCTGAGGATGGATTGCAGAGGACCGGGAAGACCACGTGTAGTCAGCGTCGATTATGAAGCTATTGTCTCTGAGCTCCCAACCCACCCTCCTATGTTTTGCTTTGTGATGCTGAGCTGGGAAACCACATTTCTGCTTTACCAGGTGGTTCTGTTTTAGACCCTGGCAATGGGGTTTACTAGGAGGTTGCAGAAGTGGGGTGATTAACTCATCCTGGTTTTCCCAGGACTTCTCCAGTTTTAGCACTGTAAGTTCTGCTTCCTGGGAAACTCTTCCCAGGGTGCTTGGTCACCTTATGCAGAAGGGACTGACTTGCCTGCTGTTCTTGTGAGTGTTACCCAGCAACACTTCACTCTGATGGTGGTGGCAGTGGCAGCAGCAGCAGCAGTACTGTCTTCCTGTAGCAGCTGCTGAATCCAATTTGTAGTTTTCTAACTCTGGCAAAACCAGTCTCATCAGAAACAGCAGCGCCAGCTGGCTAGTGCCCCTTCTTTTGCATCTGTGTTCCCCCAGCTCTAGGTGTGGTCCCTGCTTCCTGCAGTTGCTACTTCTCTCCTATCTTAGAGCTGTAGTTCTCAGAGTGTGGTCCCCAGACCAGCAGCATCAGTATCAGCTGGGAACTTGTGAGAATTGCAAAACTCCAAGCCCCATCCCAGACCCATCAGAGACTCTGGTAGCTGTCCTCAACAGTCTGCCTTTTAACAAGTCCTCCAGGTGATTTGGCTAAGGTTTAAGAACAGCTAAGCTGCCTTAGAATTCTTTTTTTTACCCTTTCAGTTATCTAGATAACAACTTTATACCAAGTTGGCAGTTCCTTGTATTATAGTACATATGTTAAATTCCCTCTGTTAGAGTACCTGGTGTGGTTTCTCTCTCCTTACTGGACCCTGACTGACTGATCAGAGCCTGCTGCAGTAATACAAGTTAAAGATGAAGACTGTCCAAACTAGAGTATAGTGGGAGTGGGGTGGAGAAGAGGGACACACAGAAGATATTTAAAAGGTCTTGATTACTATTTGAGTAGAGGGAGGAGTCTAGGACAGCTGCCACTTTCCTGGCCTGGGTCGCAGATGGAGTGTGGTGCCCGTTCACACAATACAGGCAATGTAGGAAGAGGGATGGGGTGATGGTGGTGGAGATGATTGATTTGCTTTTGGATTTGATCAGGTTCCAATAGAGATACTCAGGTGCAGGCATCCCACCAGCAGATGGCCATAGGGTCTTGTTGTGTGTCTTTGCGTTAGAATCCGTGGGATTGTGGGGACAAAGGGTGAATTTGCTAGATATTGCCAAATTCTCCTCCATGGAGGCTTTACTTTTTTGCGTTCCACTGGCAAGGTGTGAGAACCCCTGTGTCCCCATGGCATTGCCAACAGAGTGTTGTCAAACGCTTGGAGTTTTGCTAATCTGATAAGTGAGAAAAAGAATCTCCGTGTGGTTTGAATTTGTGGTTTTTAAAAATTATGAGTGGGGTTGAGCATATTTTTGCATATGTAGAGGACATTGGCATTTCTTTTTATGTGAACTTCTTCATGTATCTTGCCCACTTTCGATAGGTTTCTTGGTCTTTTTTGCCTCAATTTTTAGATGCTCTTTATATTTTAGGGATACTAACCCTTTGTGATATAAGTTGTAATTTTTTTTCCTTCATTTTGTCATCTGTAGTTTTTAGTTTGCACCTGGTGGGTTTATGTTTTGAACCTGCAAAAGGTTTTCAATTTTGCTTGGTCATTTGACAAAATTCTCTTTCATTGCTTCTGGATTTTTTTTTTTTTTTTTTTTGGCAGTACGCGGGCCTCTCACTGCCATGGCGTCTCCCGTTGCGGAGCACAGGCTCCGGACGCACAGGCTCAGCGGCCATGGCTCACGGGCCCAGTCTCTCCGCGGCATGTGGGATCTTCCCGGACCGGGGCACGAACCCGTGTCCCCTGCATCGGCAGGCGGACCCTCAACCACTGCGCCACCAGGGAAGCCCCATTGCTTCTGGATTTTGATGACCAGTTTGGCAAATTTACCCTGTTCCCACATTCTCAGGTCATTAGGAGACTCACCAGTGTTTTATTATTTATGAGGTTGTATTTTTCCACTTAGTTCTTGGATATACTTAGAATTTAATCTGGTATCCAGTGTGAGGAACAGACTCAAACTTTTCTTTTTGTTTATCTAGTTGCTCTAATACCACTAAATTAAAAACTTCCCTAAAGTTCCTTCCTAAATTAAAAAGTATTATATGATCATGTTAATTTCCGTAAGCAATTGTTTCTATTTCTCGATTGATCTGTTTACTTATTGATGCACCAATAACACATTGTTTTATATGGTTTTTTTTTTTTTTTTTCGGTACGCGGGCCTCTCACTGCCGTGACCTCTCCCGCTGCGGAGCACAGGCTCACGGGCCCAGCCGCTCCGCGGCATGCGGGATCCTCCCGCACCGGGGCACGAACCCACGTCCCCTGCACCGGCAGGCGGACTCTCAACCACTGCGCCACCAGGGAAGCCCTATATGGTTTTTAATATCTGTTTTCTCCTCCTCCTTCTCATTTTTCAGTTTCCCCCCCCATATTTGCCTGTTTTACTTTCAAATGAACCTTATAATCAAGTTGTCTAGCTCTAGGAAAAAACCCCAATGACATTTTTATTAGGCTTGTGATACATTCACAAATGAACTCAGGGGCAGTGACCTCCTTATAACGTTGGCATTCATTTTTGTTTCCATCCTTGGAATCCGGGCGCCATCTGGTGACCACTGTTCACAACAGCAATTATTTTCTCTAAAAAAGCTGCTCAAAGCAATGAACACTTGTCACCTCACACACACTTTCTGTGAGTCAGGTTTTGGAGGGAGGCTTATCTGAATGTTCCTGGCTCGAAGCCCTGGCTCATCCTCACTGCCAGGGCCTCACTCATCAGAAGGCTTGAATGGAGCTGGGGGAATTCCCTCCCAAGGCGGCTCAATTCCACATCTGGAAGACCAGGCTGGCTTGGTCATGCCCCTCTGCATTTCCTTGTCTTTCATGACCTTGACACTTTTAAGGAGTATTTATCAGCTCTTTTATTAAATGTCCCTAAATTTGGGTTTGTCTGATGTTTTTCATGGTTGAAATGAAGTTATACATTTTTGCCAGGAACGCCACACAGATGATGCTGTGTCTTTCTCAGTGCATCATATCAGACATGTCAGTATGTCTTGTTATGGGCGATGTTGACCATCACTAGGTTAAGGCACAGTCTGCTGCACTTCTCCACTGTAAAGTTACTGTCTTTCCCTTTGCAATTAATAAGTATCTTGGGGGAGATACTTCATGACTATACAAGTCTTGATTCTCCTCAAACTTGCACCTGCTAATTTTAGCATCTGTTGGTGAATCTGGTGTGCGACAGTTGTTACTGGGGCATTTGCCTAATAGTGATTTTTCATGTCCCTTTCTCCTCTACGTCTATTAGTTGGAATTCTATTGAAAGAAAGAGCTGTTCCTTCTCCCCGTTACTTATTTGATTATTTACTTAGATCAACATGGACTCATGGATATCTGTTTTATTCTGTGGGTTAAAACCTCATATTGAGAGTCTTTTAAAGTTTTGACAGCCAGCTGGATATGAAACGGTATGCTATTATGGTTTTAATTAGAATCTTTCTGAATACTGAATTCTAATGAGGTTGGGCATCTTTGGCTCTTTCCCTTTGTGGCCTCTAGGAAATGCTTATAGCAGCTATTTTTTTTACACTTCTTATTATTAAAAAAAATTTTCTTTTGGCCATGCCGTGTGGCTTGTGGGATCTTAGTTCCGCGACCAAGGATTGAACCCAGACCCTCAGCAGTGAGAGCATGGAGTCCTAACCACTGGACTGCTAGGGAATTCCATACGCTTTTTTAAAGTTAAAAAAAAAATTTATTGAAGTGTAGTTGATTTACAATGTTTCAGGTGTAAAGCAAAGTACAGGAAAAAAAATATATATTCTTTTTCAGATTCTTTTCCATTATAGGCTATTACAAGGTATTGAATATAGTTCCCTGAGCTATACAGGTCCTTACTGTTTATCTGTTTTATATACAGTAATGTGTATCTTTTAATCCCAAATTCCTAATTTACCCACCACGCCTTTCTCCTTTGGTAACCATAAGTTTGTTTTCTATGTCAGTGAGTCTATTTCTGTTTTGTAAATAAGTTCATTTGTATCATTTTTTAGATTCCACATATAAGTGATATCATATGATATTTGTCTTTCTCTGTCTGACTTACTTCACTTAGTATGACAATCTCTAGGTCCATTCATGTTGCTGCAAATGCAATTATTTCATTCTTTTTTACAGCTGAATAATATTCCATTATATATATGTACCACATCTTTATCCATTCATCTGTCGATGGACATTTAGTTTTCTTCCATGTCTTGGCTATTGTAAATAGTGCTTCTAGCAGCAATTTTTTATTCTTCTCTTGTCTTTCAGGTCAGGATGTCAGGCTCACAGTACAGATATGAGTCTGTACTGAAATACAGGCCTGAAATACATTAGGGCTTGTCTATATGTTAAATCCAACTTCTAGGCTCCATAGTCCATCCATATGCCGATAAATCCTGTTGCAGTTTGACACTGAAATGCAGTTTGAAGTGCAAGACACGTGTGGAAGGGAGAGAGAGGCACGAGGGTTGCGTGGATGGAGAATTTGAACTGTGATGCAGGTACAACGTTGACCTTGGTTGACCCCACAAGGGGCTCTGGAGTATAGATAGCCCATTAGAGTTGTTCCCTATTTGGCACTAATTCCTGGACCTTATATTTTTTCCCCTTTCACTTGCACTCTCCCACGAGGACTTACACTCTCCCATGAGGACTTAGTGGAGTTTTCCAGAGGTTACATGTATGGTGGTGTCATTACTCTGCCAGCTAATGGAATGTGTGCATAGTTTTTTTTTTTGGTGTGTGTATTATTTTCAATAACAGCTTTATTGAGATATAATTCACATACCATACAATTTGCCTATTTAAAGTACACTATCCAAAAGAAAAAAGTATACCATCCAGTGGTTATTAGTATGTCCTCAAAGGTATGCAACTATCAGCACAATCAATTTTAGAAACTTTTCACCTCCCCCCAACGAAACCCCACACTCATTAGCAGTTACTCCCTGTTCCCCTGACCCCTAGCCCCTGGCAGTTACTAATCTACTTTCTTCTCTATAGATTTGCTTATTCTGAACATTTCACATAAAATGGAATCATTCAATATGTGGTCTTTTGTGACTGACTTCTTTTACTTAGCATAATATTTTCAAGGTTCCTCCACATTGTAGTCTGTATCAATACTTCATTCTTTTTTATTGCCAGATAATATTCCATTGTGTGGACAGACCACATTATATTTATCTATTCATCAGTTGAGGGGAATCTGGATTGCTTCTACCCCTGAGCTATTATGAATAATGCTGCTCTGATCATTTGTGTACAAGTTTTTATGTGGCCATGTTTTCATTTCTCTTGAAAAAAAAATGTATACTTCTGAGAGGAATTGTTGGGAATTCCTTGAGAGGAATTGTTAACTCTATGTTTAACCTTTTGAAGAACTTCTCAACTATTTTCCAAAGTGGCTGTATCATTTTACATTCCCGCTAGTGGTGTATGAGGATTCTGATTTCTCCACATCTTTGCCAATAACTATTTTCTGTCTGTTTGATTATAGCCATCCTAGTAGGTGTGAAGTGGTATCCCACTGTGGGTTTTGTTTGTTTGTTTGGTTTTGGTTTTGGTGGGGTTTTTTTGGCTGCACTGCGCAGCATATGGGATCTTAGTTCCCTGACCAGGGATGGAACCTGTGCCCCCTGCAGTGGAAGTTCAGAGTCTTAACCACTGAACCACCAGGGAATTCCCCTCACTGTGGTTTTGATTTGTATTTCTTTCATGGCTAATGTTGAGTACTGTTCTTGTATTTTAAATATTTATCAGTTTTAATTTCTAAAATAATAAACATTGACAGATAGAACTCACATAAATAAAAGTGCGTTGGGGTCCTCAATAATTTTTAAGAGTGTAAAGATAGCTTAAAGATTAGGCTATCTAATGGCACAAAGTTTAAGAACGAGGAATTGGCGTTTGGATTTACCAAACCCACTTGGTTCCTGACGGTGGTATCAGATATTGACTCAACCCTGTTTAATAATCTACCCACAAACTTCAGCGGCTTCACCAAACACTTAGCTTCCTGATCGCTGGACTGAGGTCAGCTGCAGTGTGTCTGATCTAGAGCGGGCTTCAGCGGGTGACTCTGCACCAGCCCCCATGTTAGCTGGGCTTGGCCCTGAGCTGTTGCTTGGATTCAGATTTATTCTGTATGTGTTTACTCTGCAGCTCAGGCTGAAGGGGGCATAATTTCCTCAAGAGCTAGAGTGTTTAACATCACTAGAGTGTTTAAAGCTTTGTGCGCCTAGGTGTCTGTTAACATTCCTCCCTTGGCCAAAGCTAGTCATGCAGCCATGCCCACCATCAACTGGGAGGGAAACTAAATTTTGCCCACTGCAGAAGTGGGAGGAGCCAATGTATGCTGATGCCTAATCCCAACCTCAGAGATAGGGGCTCTGCACTCCAGTGTACGCACGGCTGGTTTCCTTTTCCAGTCAGAGAGCTGACTTGCATCCCTCGCAGAGTGTGTCACCGTGTAGGACACCTCCCTGTGCCTGGTCCCTGTCCCTATATACCACATTCCTAGAGCTGGCTGAACCCAAAAGGTCACCTGCTGCCAAAGTTGTAAACTGGGGACCTGCAGGCCCACATTCTGTTTTTAAAAGCCCCACTTACTTGCCACATATCCAGATGGGTTGTTTTCACATGAAATCCCTATTTCTGTCTTAACTTGAGAAATTCTGAAATCTGACCCACATTCTCCCATGGTGACAATCGATTGAGCTGAGTAGTGATCACCAGCCTGACCTTTTCAGGTTGCCCCCGTCCCCTTCCCTCCTTATTGCCCTACACTTGCCTTTCTTCATCCATTTACCCTTTCTCTGTGTCCTTTGTGAGCATATTAAAAAAAAAGTGGTAAAATACACATTACATACAATTTTACCAGTTGCCAGCTTAACCACTGTAAAGTGTACAACTCTGTGACATTAAGTACATTTATAATGTGGTGCAAGCATCACCACTATCTAGTTCCAGAACTTACTCATCACTCCAAATGGAAACCTGGTACCGATTAAGCATCCCTTCCCAATCCTCCTTCCTCCCAGCCCCTGGCAACCACCACTCTGCTTTCTGTCTCTATGGATTATGAACTACTACGAATTTTTTTTTTTTTTTCGGTACGCGGACCTCTCACTGTTGTGGCCTCTCCCGTTGCGGAGCACAGGCTCCGGACGCGCAGGCTCAGCGGCCATGGCTCACAGGCCTAGCCACTCCGCGGCATGTGGGATCTTCCCGGACTGGGACATGAACCCGTGTCCCCTGCATCGGCAGGCGGACTCTCAACCACTGCGCCACCAGGGAAGCCCTCCATATATGTTTTACAATCAACGTAGCACCTTCTACAAAAATGCCTGTTGGGATTTTGATTACCTTCCATTGAATGTACAGGTAAATTTGAGGAGAATTGCCTTTCATACATTTTTGGGTCTTCTCACCCATGATTATGGCATATCTTTGCATTTATTTAGGTGTTCTCTAGCTTCTCTCAGCAAAACTGTATAATTTTTAAGCAGTAGTCCTGCATGCATTTTGTTAAACTTATTGCTATGTATTTTATGTTCTCTAAAAATGGAACTTTTCTCTTTTACAATTCATTTTCACTAGTTTGGTATAATATAAAAATTCAATTTGGGGGCATATATTGTCGTTGAAACTATAAATCTTTTCCACAAAGAAAACTCCAAGCTCAGATGGTTTCAATGGCAGTTTGACCCAGAATTTAAGAAAGAAATAATACGAATCTTACAATACTGCTTTCAGAATATAAAGAACACTTTCCATCTCACTCTATGACATCAACTTAACTGAGAATAAAACCTGAAAAAGAGATCATAAGAAAAAAAAATTACAGATCAATATCAATAATAATCATACACACAGAAATCTCCAAAAAACAATCAGAAAATGGAATTCAGCAATATATATATATATAAAGGGTAATACATCATGACAAAATGGGGCATAAGCTAGGAACACAAGGCTGGTATGACATTCTAAAATTAATCAAAGCGATTCACCACATTAAAGATGGAGGGAAACCAAAAGATCGTGTCAGTAGGTGCTTTTTATGTATTTGACAAAATTCAACACTGTTCACAATAAAGCTCTCAGTAAGTTAGTAATGAAAAAACCTTTCACGATCAGATAAGGATATCTATGGAAATGAACAGCTAACATAACACTTTATGATAAAATACTGAATGCTTTTTCCCTAAGGTCAGAAACAAGGTCCATTCTGAGTGCTTCCTCAACACTGTCCTTGCCTGTGCAATAAGGCAATTAAAGGACATAAAAGGAAATGAAAATGAAAAAGGAATTATCTTTATATTGATATGTGTCTTGATTGTGTTTATAGAAAACTCTAATTTATAAAAAAAAAAATAAACCCTTCTAGAACTAAGTGAATTTATAGCAAGGATATCAAATACATAGTCAATATATAAAAATTCTACAGGGACTTCCCTGGCAGTCCAGTGATTAAGATGCTGCATTCCACTGCAGGGAGTGCAGGTTCGATCCCTGGTCAGGGAACTAAGATCCCGCATGCCAATTGGCATGGCCAAAAATAGAAAACAAAATTCAGCATATTTTAGAGACAAGTTTTTTCTAATTTTTAAAGAACAGTTAATTTGAATTCTAAAATCTTATCAAAGAAAAAGGAAACTATAATACTGCCTCACATATGATTATAGATGGAAAAATTCTAAGTAAGATATTACCAAATGTACTTCAGCAGTATGACAAAAATCACAGTATATGACCAGAATTGTTTAAAATTCAATTTTAAATAAAAACAAATCAGTGCCTCAATAAATTTATATCAAGGAACTAATAAAAACAAATCAATACATCAATAAATTTAAGATGAGAAAACATAAGATTATACCAATAAATAACAAAATGGCCTTGGACAAAATTCAGCAATCACTACCAAACAAAGTAGATATCTTCTGGTCCCCTACAAATATTGAAGGAAATTATTTAGAGGCAACAAAGAGAATTTATCTCCAAATAGAGTGAACATTATGGTAAATGATTAAATGTTGGGAAATTTCCATTAAATTCAGAGAAATTGATGACGGCTATCACCATAATATTCAATTTTGTTCTGAAGAGTCTATCTCAAAAAGAAAAGTAAATAAAGTAATAGACATAAATATTAGAAAATAAATAAAACTTATTATTACACAATGTATAACCTAGAAATCTGTCTCATAAAAATAGAATGAGTGTTCAGTAGATACATAACTAATGCTATATTTAAGGTAGGAGAAAATAATTGCAAATGAATTATCCAGAATGCCATTCCAGTCAATTAGAAAACAAACAAACAACAGAACAATAATAATGGAGAAAGTCAAGAATTGGAAATTCAAAGTAAAGGAATAATGATTGGCCAAGAAACACGTTTGAAAAAATGTGCAACTGAAATTGAAATTTGTGAAAATATTTATTAAAACTTATACCTAACATAAGGCTGTAGGAATACTCAATTTGATAGGAGTCTAAGAGAACAATTTGGCAATATCTAATAGAATTGGAAGTGTATGTGACCTATGATCAATGTAGCAATATCTAACATAACTGAAAGAATATATAATGTATGAGCAGTTCTACTTCCACATGTGTAAAGAAATTCCAGCTCACAGAAACGAATAGTCACAGACAAGGATATTCACTGAAGTATATCTGAAATAGTAAAAAATTGTTAAACACTAAAAAAGAAGAGAAGGTTTAAATATGTCATGGTATGTTCATATAAAAAACTAAACCAAATGGGTTTTTAATTTTGTAGAAAGTATCAGCCCTACATTCAGAGGGCAAGCAACTGACTGCAGAGGAAGAGATGTGAGCAGCAGAGAAATACGTCATGCATTTCCTTTCTCAACATAGCTAAGCATCTGCCATGGTTATCTGGAGTGTCCATCTTTAGGGTCACTGTTTTTCAGTTATGGCAGCCTTGTCAGTGTGGGTTCACATCCCAAAGAAATTAGGTATTATGAATGGGACTTCCTTAGTAAAGTTTAAGATACAGTAAGATAAACTAAGTTAAGCAAATTTTCTTTATTGTAGGCCTCTTAAGTCCTTTGCTAGCGTGATAATTAACATTTTTTTCTTGGAAGGGATTTAGTATTTAGAAGTTCATAAGTATCTCTGACCACAGAACATTTTTCAAGTACCATTAAATACTACTGTTTCCAGAAACATTCTTTTAGATATGTTGGGTTAAGGCACTGCTTATCTATCTGTAATATTACAGATATGGTACTGCTGTTACTCTCCTTCGGTGTGAAGTTATATAGTGATTAAGTAGGAGGCAGCCTTTATTCTTAGGAGTTACATGATATATATATAGAGAGGTGAAATGTTATAATGTCTATATTTATACTTAAATAACACAGCAAAATTGTCAAAAATTATACCGAAGCAAACCAAATATGACAACGTTTTAACAATCACTGAATCTAGAGAGGGCATACAAGTGTTCCCTGTACTATTATTTTTTTCCAAATGGACAGTGGCCTTTTCATTGTTAGTTTCTCATTTATCATGAACTTGGGGCAGAAAAAGAAGACTGTAACACGTCTGCTTTATGGATTATAAAAGAAAAAGCTTTACAGCTCTCCCTGATTCTTCAAAAGCTTTCTCTCATAATCTCCATATCTATCAACTCTAGAGATTCCTCTCTCACGTTAGTTTTCAGAAATGACTTCTGAATTTTAGAAGTGAAAGTTTATTTTACTAAACTTTAGCCATAATTAATTATTAATTTAAGTAAACAAAATGAAAGGTAGTGGACAGTTTTTACAAATTCTTTATATTCACAGGGTCTTCCTCTCACATGAACTTACTAATATCACTAATAATAAAATAATATTTATTGAACAGTGCTCTTCTAAAGGTTTTGTTTTTTATTAACATTTCATCCTTACAAAAGTACTATTAGGTAGGTACTATAATCACCACTTTAAAACTGAGGCACAAAAGAAACTAAATAAAGTAAAATAGAATAAAATAAAGCAGAGGGGAGTAGTGTCTTGCCAATACCACACAGGCAGGGGTGGGATTATAAGAACTATAGTAAAGATTTGCTATGGCTGAAGTCTTTTCCCACATCTGTTACATTAACAGAATTATTTTCTGTTACAATGCTATATAAAGTGTGGTCCATGTACTGATGCTGGCCCACAGGTTGTTTGCTTCTGGTCTGCAATGATTTAAGGTACAGACACCAAGAGCAAACATTTAGAGACATTTACAGAAAAATGACAGAGCTAATTTATGTCTGTTAAGTCCAATAATAAAAAATTGGGGGCTTTCATTTTGTATGTTTGTTTTTCTTTCAGTTTCATGTATCTGGTAATCCAATTTCATTGTATCTTGTAAAAGTATTGGTCAACAACAATTTTGAGGGGGGAAGGGGTACCCTTTATCTTGGTTTGAGATGTACTGCAGCAGTATCATTCTCTAAAGTTAACCAAGGCTGGGTGATGCTGTAATTTTTCAACTCTTTAAATCAATATATATAGTATAAAACTACTGCTGTTAAGTTTTGAGCACGAAGCAAAAGGGATTCCTATATGTTCCCTAACAAGTAAAAACTTTCTTAAATCAATTATGAATTCTGTTGTTATAAAAGGCATTTTCTAAAGGCCACTGTATCTTTACATTATGAATGGGGGTTCCTCACTAATATGATTTCTCTGATGTAAAGTGAGTTGATCACTACGAATAAAGGCTTTCCCACATTCTTTACATTTATAGGGTTTCTCACCAGTATGAATTCTGTGATGTCGTGTAAGTTCTGACTTAACACTAAAGGCCTTCCCACATTCTTTACATTTATAGGGTTTCTCACCAGTATGAATTGTGTGATGTCGAGTAAGTTCTGCTTGAAGACGAAAGGCATCCCCACATTCTTTACACCCATAAGGCTTCTCACCTGTATGAAGTCTAAAATGTTGAGTAAGATGATATCGGCGACTAAAGGTCTTTCCACATTCCTTACATTCATACGGAATCTCACCAGTGTGAATTCTTTGATGTAAGGTAAGTTGATAACTACAAATAAAAGCATCCCCACATTCATTACATATGTAGGGTTTCTCACCAGTGTGGATTCTGTGATGTTGAGTAAGATGATAGTGCCGACTAAAGGTCTTTCCACATTCTTTACATTTGTAGGGTTTCTCACCAGTATGAATTCTGTGATGTTGAGTAAGATGATTGCTACGAATAAAGGCTTTCCCACATTCCTTACATTTATAGGGTTTTTCACCAGTATGAATTCTGTGATGCTGAGTAAGTTCTGTCTGAAAGCGAAAGGCCTTTCCACATTCTTTACATACATAGGGTTTTTCACCAGTATGAATTTTATAATGTTGAGTAAGATTGTAGCGACGACTAAAAATCTTCCCACATTCCTTGCACTCATAGGTGTTCTCATTGGTGTGAATTCGCTGGTGTGAAATAAGTTGATTGCTACGAATAAAGGCCTTCCCACATTCCTTACATTCATAGGGCTTTTCACAAGTATGAATTCTGTGATGTTTGGTAAGTTCTGCTTGAAGACGAAAGGCCTTCCCACATTCTTTACATCCATAGGGTTTCTCACCAGTATGAATTCTGTAATGTTGAGTAAGATGATAGCGACTACTGAAGGTTTTCCCACATTCCTTACATTCATAGGGAATCTCACCAGTATGAACCCTCAGATGTAAAGTAAGTTGATAGCCGCAAATAAAGGCCTTCCCACATTCTTTACATTCATAGGGTTTCTCTCCAGTATGAATTCTACAATGCCTAGTAAGTTCTGTTTGGAGACGAAAGGCTTTTCTACATTCTTTACATTCATAGGGTTTCTCACCAGTATGAATTCTATGATGTCGAGTAAGTTCTGCATGAAAACTAAAGGACTTACCACATTCTTTACATACATAGGGTTTGTCACCAGTGTGAATTTTCTGATGTTGAACTAGGTATGAGCCATGACTGAAGGCCTTCCCACAGTCATTACATTTATAGGGTTTTACACCAGTATGAATTTTCTGATGTTGACTAATATGTCGTTGTACCCTAAAGGTCTTTCCACAAATCTTACATTCATAAGGCCTCTCACCAGTGTGAATTCTTTGATGTTCAGTGAGCTGATAGTGAAGTCTAAAGGCCTTCCCACATTCTTTACATTCATAAGGTCTCTCCCCAGCATGAATTGTCTGATGTACTCTAAGGTCTCGAACACGACTAAAGGCCTTCCCACATTCATTACACTCATAGGGTTTCACACCAGAATGTATTCTCTGATGTTCAGTAAGATGATAATGAAGCCTAAAGGTCTTTCCACAATTGTTACATTCATAGGGTCTCTCCCCACCATGAATTGTCTGATGTACTCTAAGGTCCCCTACACGACAAAAGGCTTTCCCACATTCCTTACATTTATAGGGTCTCTCACCAGTATGAATTCTCAGATGTTGAATAAGGTATGACTGTTGTTTAAAAGCCTTCTTACATTCCTTACATTCGTATGATTTCTCTCTACCATGAATTTTCTGATGCAGAAGAAGAGGTATATGTTTTTGGATTATCATTTGACTAGCACATCTCATTTGATGTCCTTCTTGTCTCTCAAATTCATGTTTACACTGCAAATCATTTCTGAAAATGGTATCCTCACGGATGTAAGTTTTACTTTTGTCCACTCTCTGCAACTGAAACAGATATATTTCACAAATATCCTTTTCTGGAAATAACTTCTTGGTGACAGACTCCAAATCTGGAAAAAAAACAAAAGAAAAAACCAAGAAGGAAACAAATGCTGTGATGTGATTTTTCTATGTTGGGATAGAATAAGGGATTGCATCTCATAGTCGAAATAAAAGACAAACTAAAAACAATACACATTAGATGAAAAGGTTTAGAGCAGGGGTCTGCAAACTTTTTCTGTAAAGAGCCAGAGAGTAAAAATTTTAGGCTTTGTAGGGTATGTGGTCTTTGTTGCAATTATTCAGCTCTGCTCTTATAGCTCAAAGGCAGCCACAGACAGTATGTAATTGAATAAGTGTAGGTGTACTATATTACCACTTTATTTATGGATACTGAAATTTGAATTTCAAAAATTTTTATGTTTCACAAAATATCCTTCTTCTGATTTTTTTCAACCACTAAAAATGTAAAAACCAGTTTTAGCCTGTGAGCCACACAAAAGCAGATGGTGAACTGTTTGGCCCCTGGGCCTAAGTTTGCTGGATCCTGATTTAGAGAACTCTAAATTGTAATGCAATTTGAAAGAAGGCAAAAGACTTAATGATGTGACTCTAAAAGAGGGTAAAATAAGTGATTAGAGGAACAAGTTAAGTCAGTGGTCCTCCTACTTAGGATGGATGTAGGGGAGTTCCTTACATATACTGCTCTTCAGGCACCGACCCAGACAAGCGGAATCAAAATCTATAGAAACAAGTCCTATATATGGGAGCTCATGTTGAGAGGATTTGAATGTTTTCCCAGATTTCAGGCCTTTTCCCCACAGGCCTTGGGCCTTCGAAAGGAGCTTTCCAAACAACATCTTAGGGCCATGCCTCTCCCTGACCCAAAGGGCTATAACTTGTGACGGCATCCCCCTCGCCTGATTTGCCATCACTGACCTGTGTACCAGCTTCTTGTTCCTTCTCTCATTACCGTCCAGGGCTCTTTCTCTTGCTCCAATAAAGTAATCACGTCTGGCTTAGGAGAGGAACATCCTGCTCACGGAAAAGAAATGCCACATGATTTAGAACAAACAAACAATAAACCTTAAGTTCTAAATGACTTAATTTAGACTTGGTTACATTTATATTAAATTGTAGGTCAAAATAGTATTTGATAAAATGAAAAAAGGCCATTGAAGAATACTGACATTTACATGGACTCATGGTCACAGGACTAAAGAGGCCAGATAGGGGAGGGAAAAGGTTTGCTCTGCTTTTAAAGGCAGTATAGAGAGGGGTTGAGGACACAGACTCTGGAGCCCTATGGTCTGAGTTCAGATCCTCTGTCACCCACCAGCTGTTAATCCTTCTGTGTATTATGCTTTTATCAATGTAAACGGGCCTAATATTACCTACTTCATAGGGCTCTTGTAAGAATTAAATGAATTAATATATATGTAAGGGCTTGCAAGGATGCCTAACATGTAGTAGTATTTTTGTTGTTGTTCTTATTATTTTTTTACATAAAAGAAAAATACTGTTTCCTAAAACACTTCCAAGTTCTTCCTCAGAATTCTTTCAATAGAAAATGCAAAATTCACAGACTAGAATTTTCAAGCACAAAGTAGGTTGAAGAGAATATGTCTTTTCTCTGATGGGATATGTTTGCTTGAATTTTAAATGGATATTGTTAACCCAGTTCACCACTATATAAAATGTAGAGGTTGATCTGATCACAAAAACACAAAACCCTGAGACTAGCTAATCTCTTTTCAAGTGAGTCAGACATGAACACAGAGCAGCTACAGGAATTCTGAGCACACCCATTATATGACACCTGGCTTCTCTGATAATGTCTTGGGATTCAAATCTAGGACTAACTAATTTAGAAAAACAGGCAATTATAGGAAGGGCCAGAGGGAAGAGAGAAGGTCACTGCAGGATGGAGAAAATGATGCTTAACCAAGTGCCTATTTCCAACCCAATAATGCTCAAACCATTTCTTTCAAAATAGGGGGCAGACATTCAGCTGGTGTCTTAAAACAGAGCTCTGAAATTCAACAATGGAGAAAACTGATATTCCAGAAAACAGATTGTCAGTTATTTGCACAGATATCCTTACCCAATGAGACCAAGTTGCTGTAGTTCTCCAACATCACATCCCTGTACAAGGCCCTCTGAACAGCGTCCAGGCACTCCCATTCCTCCTGGGAGAGGTCTATGGCCACGTCCCTGAATGACAAGGACATCTGAAATGACAGATCCATGTATCATAAACAACGTTTAAAATGTATTTTCAAGATGGAAAACTGCTTTGCAATAAAGAGGCAATGATATAGCAAGCAGCAAACTGAGGTTCAAGCCCGTGATATGTAGGGAAGAATAAGAAAATCCGTGATTTCTAAAGTGGAGTGCCTATATGCTTTTAAAGAATACAGTTGGTACAAACAGAATGTCCTGTATACCATGGGATGAATGAATGAATAAAATAATCACAGGTTCCCAATGAAATGAAATCCTATAAATAAGCACACTGCCTATCACGTGCCTGCCGTTTAAGTTCTGAATAAATGTGAGTTCCATTCTCTTTTCCCTTCAAGGAATTTTTTTTTTTAAGGAATTTAAAAAAAATGAAGTAATGAATTGTTTTTCCCCAAAAGTACTCTAAAATCTCTCTCTTAGAAAATAGAACGCGATTGACATTTGATTTCCTTAAAACTCAGGTTCATCATTATGCAAGAAAATGTCATAAGCATTTTTCCTTGTTATAACAAATGACAAACGCTTTAGTTAATTTATTTACCGGCTGGCTAATCGTCCATCGTGTGAATATATCAGACTAATCCTTCTGTCATATTTAGGCATTTATTTTGGACAAGATGTCTAAGGTCTTCCCCAGTCCCATTAGCCTTTCTTCATTCCCCATAAGGGATCTGGAGGGTCTTCCTACCTGCTACCACTATCCCTCAGGAACACTTGTCTTGATCCTGAGCTGGAGGATGCTGATGTAGGATGATCCACAATGACACTGATGTCACTAGAGACCAGCACATCCTCCTCAACCACAAAATTGACTTTTGTCCTGTTATTCATCCCTCTGGGGACCCCCTGGATAGATCCCTGATATCCCCACGTGCAGGCCTCAGTCACACTCCAATCTTGCCCTATAAGTTTCTCAGGGTATGGGATCTCATCACATGCCGAACACTCAACACTAAATTCCATCTTATCAACCTGTAAAACTCAGGTCTGTGGAGTCTAATGGACCATCATCTCTGTGTCATAGAATCATGACTCTAACAAGGGAAGTTCAGATGTCTCCCTCAAGCAACTTCATCCATCACTGCTCCATCAATGCTCCTGAGAGAGACTGGGCACTTGGAGAGGTGATGAATAGGTGAACACAGGTGAGAAAGAAGAGGGGCAAAGAGAGAAAAGGGGCAAAGAAGGAGGCCACTAGGCTGTATGACACCATCCTTCACTGTGATCAGAGCAACTGGGTGCAGCTTCAGCAATCAGGTTGTCTTAGGAAGGAAGTCTCAGGATAATAAAAATGATCACAGGAATTCAAAACCACGACATCTCAAGGAGGATAAACATGAACTTACATGGGCCATGGTTGTAGAACTGCAAGAACTTGTTCTCCTCTTTGGGCTTCCTCCGCTTGAAAAGCACAGAGTCCAGAGAAGCCAGGACTGGGGGAGGAACAGGAAGCTTTGAGACCAGGCGTGTCTCAAAGAAATCCCAAAATGACTTAAGTTAACATGATCCTGTTTTGCCTTCTTTCTACTTCTACCCCACAGTGCCCCACATACAAATCAGGAGAGATAAGAGGGAGCTTGGGGCTTCCCTGGTGGCGCAGTCGTTGAGAGTCCGCCTGCTGATGCAGGGGACACGGGTTCGTGTCCCGGTCCGGGAAGATCCCACATGCCGCGGAGCGGCTGGGCCCATGAGCCATGGCCACTGAGCCTGCGCATCCGGAGCCTGTGCTCTGCAACGGGAGAGGCCACAGCAGGGAGAGGCCTGCGTACCGCAAAAAAAAAAAAAAAAAAGAGGGAGCTTGGATGAAGCCAAACCCTTCCTATACCACAGGGAACCAGCTGCACATGTGTAGATACAGAGCAGAGGCCTCCTGCATGAAGCCAGACCAGGCACTCTAGCAGAAGGATCTCTAGTCCACCCCAATTTCTGATGACGTTATCTGTAGCTGTTCCATTGGTCTCACTTTGAATCTAACATCATTAGAAAAAAAACTGTAAGTTATGAAGTTGTGAGATCCAACATGACAGCCACATATGGCTATTTAAATCAAATCAAAATTTTAAATTAAGTAAAATTAAATAAAATTAAAAGTTCGGTGTCTTCAGTTGCACCAGCCACATTTCATGTGCTCGATAGCTTCATGTGGCTAGTAGCTACCATTTGGAGAATGTAAATACAGAAGATATCCATCACCACAGAAAGTTCTACTGGACAGAGCTGGTATGAATCATACAGCCTAAATTCCATTTTTTACCGTAGAGTTCCTCTGAACTCAGAATAATTTGGTCAAAACCTGACAGAGGTTGCTAGAGATATAATATCTCCTTCCATGAATCCCCAAGGCATGTGACCTGAATTTCTCTAGTGGCTTTATTACCTCCCATCTCATGCTTATTCTGTCTACTCTGATTTTATATTATTTGCTGTATAACAAGAAACTTAAGGGATAGTAACTATGTTTCAGTGCTTGTATTCCTCTAACTACTATCATGAGATTCAGCATACTGTGAGCCCTTATGTCTGTTATTTGACCAAAATTCCATTTTTGGCAGTTTTTCTTAGCACACTAAGATACATGCACAAGATGTTTATCACGTAACAACTTAGAGTAACCAACTGTTAGAAAAATAAATAGCTACAGGAGGCAACAGGTTGCATAACTTTGGGTCAGTTATGATGGCAAACTAGGCCTTATTAATGTTGAAGAAAGACATTCATGATGAATTACTGACTGATACAGGCAAATTAAAGAATTATAGGGAATTCCCTGGCGGTCCAGTGGTTGGGACTCTGAGCTTTCACTGCCGAGGGCCCAGGTTCAATCCCTGGTCAGGGAACTAAGATTCCGCAAGCAGCACAACGCGGCCAAAAAACAAAACAAAAAAGTACGTAAAATGAAGGGAGGGATTATAATGTCATTCATAAATACAGGCTCTGTTGTCAGACTTCCAGAATGTGAGTCCTAGTCTGACAACTACCAACTTTTCAGTTAGTTTATTGATAAACCAGGGATAAGAATAGCACCTACCTCCTACAGTTATCATGAAGGTTGGGATATTACATAGACACCACTTAATGACATATAATTACTAAATAAAAGTTAGATAGTATTGTTATTAGATAAAATTATTTTCTACTTTCTTTTTTTATAGTAATATTTGAGTCTCATGCCCACTCTTTTCATGCAGCTACCAAAGAAGAGACACCATTCTTCAACATAAAGCTAAAGTAAAGAACCTAATAAGGTATTAAATGGAGAACGTTAATAAGAGGTTCAATCTTACTCTCCTGTCCTATGTAAAGATTTACATGAATATTTATAATTATTACCATCTTATTCTGTTTTCTACTATTATAAATCTGTCTTCTAAAATGTTACTTGCATTAAAAGATACTTGGACTAGAGAGTGTATTGCTATGTCCTGTGAAAGCAACTTTAAAAATCTAAAAAAAGTGTAATCTGAAGCTTATCTTATTTGATAAATTGTGCCATAATGATTACTCTGAATTGATTTATATAACCCTAAAAGGCATAAATCTGGAGATGTAAATACTTGGAAGGTTTATCAAACTAGAGGGCTTCATTGGCACTTTCCTCTTCTTTCTATATTCATGGAGGTATAAGAAACCTATGGTAGAATTACTTTTTCTAAATAGGAGTTGGGGAGTCTGTGTCCTTTGAATGTTCAATTAGAATAATTTCTGTTCTGTGCACACACACACACACACACACACAGCTGGAGAGAAAAAAATTTTGCTAAAATAAACCTCCCTAAAAAGAATTTGAAAAAGAATAGATACGTGTATATATATAACTGAATCACTTTGCTATAAACCTGAAACTAACACATTGTTAATCAACTATACTCCAGTGTAAAATAAAAAGTTTAAAAAAAGAAATTATGAGTTTGGGTTCAAAACTTCAATTCTACTAGCTGGGATCTAAATATTTTGGAACTCACTACAATTGGCTAAGGAAGAACTAAGAATGTCATTACCTAAGAAAAGACTTCTAGTAGAATTCTAATAAATCTGGCTCAACAAATCACTCCTCATGGAATTTTTGTTGTTTATTACTACAAGTTTTGTTGTCACTTTGATCTGAATGAGATGTTCCAAAATAAAATTCAAACAGCATAGTATAAAAAAAAAAAAAACTTCCCAAAGTATTAATAGTGGTGCTGGGGCTATTTAACTTTCTTTTTTATAAGTCCCCCATGTAATATAATTGAATAACTGATTCTTTTTGCAAAAAATGAGCATTAATTCCATAATCTTAAGTATACAATAAATCTGTATCCAATTTTAAAATATTTGAAAATTCTTGGAAGCAAATCTGTTTGACATGTGTGGGAACAGTACGGGAATCAGTGTGACCATTATAATAAAGCCTACCAATTCCTGAACATTCTTCTTCAATACAATGAGAACTTTTTACTGACAAAATTCTCCTCTGAATGGACATGTCAGGTGAGGGGCATCTGCAGACTAAATAAGAAAATTTGGGCAAAGCAGACAGAACAGTGTTTGGTTCTTTTTCTCTTTCTCCACTGAATAATCAACTGAAATATCGCTTTGGATATAACCCTTGTAAAATGTCTCTGAATTCCAATAATAGTAAATGACATTCATATAAAATTTAAAATTTGAGTATTACTGTTCATCACAATGAATATTACTTTACTCATATGTACATTTTTTTCTTTTGACAAACTCTTTATAAACATAAATCTCAACCCATTGATTCCTTGGAAGAAACCCTTGACCATGATGATACAGATTTCCACGCTCAGACTTCCATTCACATTCCTGCTCCTAAACAACTTAAAAAACAGACGCCCGTGTCATTTACTTACTGACATCAGTCAGACTACCTCTGATCTTGCCTTACTTTTAAACTTAGGTTCTGCAGAAGATCAATGATGTGACTCCACTTAAATATTAATCTCAATAAAACAAAGTTTTAACTTTAGACTCCAGGATATATATTTCTTACTATTATAAAAAGTGAGTGAGAGAGGGCCACCTGCACGGCCCCTCATTCATTGGGAAGGAAGGCCTAGAATAGGCCACTGGACATTTCATGAAAAGAAAAGCAAATGCTTCCATGTACTAAAAACAAAGATTCATTTATGAACAAAGAGGAAGTAGAAACTCACCTGATCTGTACTTTTAGATGTGCAACAACAATTTTCCCCTCCTGCTCAGGATACTTCTGGGGAAGAAGGAAATCATGAGACCTTCTTCAGGCCTTTCTTAGAGCACAGAGAGACGGAGAAGTTCCCTCCAGGGCCACATCAGCTCTGACCTCACACATATGACCAGATGAGACAGGGAGGCTGGAACGTGTCTCTGAAATCACAGCCGATTCCTAGAATCAGAGATATGGGAAAGCTGTGGTTCTGAAAAATGTAGCAGCACCCACAGCGCCTCCAAGTAGGAACCCCTCCCACCATTTCGAGCCAGGAGTTTGTCTTGGAGACACTTTTAGCTCTAAAAGCCCCATAACCAAGCCCAGGACTGTGTCTTCTTGCTTTCTGAGAATCTTCATTCTAGGGTTCAATATTTGACTTCCTCTTGGGAAAGTCTGTACAGACACCCGGGCTGTGAGGGAAGGAAGGGGAAAGCAGCAGGGGCGTGGGTCGGTCACACACACCGCTGAGCCAAGCACCAGTATCAGAATGACAACCGCGCCCACCGACAGGAGGCCCAACTTGGTTCTGGAAAGCGCGAGGGAGCGCGCGCGCACACACCACACACACACACACACACACACACACACACACACACACACACACACACACACACACACACACACACACACACACACACACACACACACACACACACACACACACACACACACACACACACACACACACACACACACACACTGTCACAATTAGTCACACAATCCCCCCTCTCTTCTCATTCCAATACAGGCCTGAGGCTGCGGGCACGATGCGCCCTAGGCTCCTCACTCTGGGCTACAGCTCCATCCCTTTTCCTACCCCAGACGAGTCCTGCTCCGCCTCACCTAGCACCAACTTCTCCCCAGGTTTCGACTAACTCACCCGCGGTAGCTGAAACACCCAGTACGCACGGCTAGAGGCCCTCCAGGTGGAAGTTTACACCACCCCCCGGGGCTTCTGGGAAATGTAGTCCACAGCCGGAAGCCGGTGGGCTGGGCTCTGAGTGCGCAGGCGCAGGCACGCTCGGGACAAAGCGACTGTAGTCCCGGAGCCGGGGACCCGCGCCCTCGCGAGGTAAGTTGAGAGAACTCGCAGCGGGGACCTGTCCAGGCTGTGCGAGCCTCGACGGACCTCCAGAGTCTTGACCGCCGAGTGCGTCCGTGGGTGCCGTCCTGAAGCCGAGCACGTGCGAGGCGGATTCTGTCAGATTCTTCCCTCCGGGTAGTCCCCTCGCGTGTTTCACAGGCGTGTGGCCCTTTGTACCCGGCCTCATGAGCGTGTGTCTGTGTGTGCGCACCTGTCTGCACGCGCGCGACGCCGTGAGGTTTGCGGGGCTTCCGCGCCTCTGGCCGAGGGTGAGTTGTGTTTCTGCGTGTGTGTAATTCTTCGGGTGCGAGACGGTGTGTGCCTGCAGCGGCACCTGACAGGAGGGAGGCCACAGAAAGTAGCCTGGCGTGTGATTCGTGACCGAGCAGTGAGGCGAGAGGCGCGGTGGGAGACTGGCTGTGCCGGACTGTGACTGGGGTGGTGTGTGTGTGATGGGGTGGGTGTGCGGGGCGCTGTGTGACCGGGGCGGTTGGCGAGTGCAGCATAGCTGTGTGAATCTGAGTATCTGCGTGTAGAACGTCACGGGTGCCAGTGGCCTCGCGACTGGGTGTGTGTGATCGCGTGCAGCTACAGGCCTATTATAAAAAGGATATGGTGCATCTTCTTGCAGCATCAGCTGTGTATTTCAAGATTTGGACCGAAGATCTGTAATTTATCTGTCAAACAATTTTGTATAGAATCAAATGAATTTTTTCCTAGAGAAAAATGTAAATCGTAGTAATTTTTTTTAAAATATGAAGGAATTCTTTCCACTCTTCTGTGCTGTGAGGGGTCTCGTGGCAGATACATTTGAGAATCTTGGGCTGAGGGGATAGCTTTATGCTTGGAAAGGCAGCGTGCCATAGTATAGCGAGCCCACAATTAGTCAGACGCTAACACATTTTGCTCTTCCTCTTCCCTTCCCTTTCTGAGCAATTCAGTCCTAAAGCCAAAAGATGGGCTCAGAGCAGGGTCTTTGAGCCTGAGCAGGATGAGGAGGGTGTTCATGCAGCTGGTGGCTTGGTGTAGGGTGACAGGGAGCATTCCAAGTGGTGGAATGGCCCAGCATGGGAGTGTCAACCTGAGCAGGATAAGGAGGGCGTCCACACAGGAGGAATGGCCTGTACGGGATTTCAGAGCCTGAACAGGGTGAAAAGGGCATGTGGGTATGGGTACTGCCCAGCATTGGGTGTTGGAGCCCAAATTGGGGTGTTGGAGACATTCATGTCGGTTGGATATAGGAGGTAGTGAGTCTCAGAACCCAAGTAGGGTGAGGAGAGCATCTGTATGGGGAAGGGCGCAACAGGGTGATAGGAGTTTGTTACATGCAGTGGCAGGCGGGGGTGGAGGTGGGGTTCTGATCAAGTAAGTAAATATATTATTGGGTTGGCCAAAAATTTCATTCGGGGTTCTCTGGAAGCTATTACGAACGAACTCTTTGGCCAACCCAATAAGTGCATTGAGAGCAGCCAAGCTTCTCCCTGTCAGCGGGGGACCTCAGTTATGGAAAAGGAGAGAACTAGAATGAACCTTGTGATGGCACGTTGAAACTAGATGCAGTGGTATGAACTCACAATTACATATATGGATCGATATAAAAATAAAAATAAGCAGGTGCTGGGCCACTGAGGCCACCAGGCTCACTTTTGGAGAGAACCCTGCTCTCCCTTGCAGGACTCTGGGTTCAGCGTCTGCCTGGCCTGACGTGTCCCTGCTTTAGCAGGAGGAATCACCATGCTGAGCGTTCCACTGGAGCCTCCTATCCTATGACATAAGACAGTAAATATACCTTAAGATCCTGAAGAAGAAGCAAAATGTCCGAGTAATATTTTGGGATAATTTGTGAGGACAAGTAAAAAAAAATTATGTAGTCATTAGGACGTTGAGCACTGTCTTCTTGTGGCTCCTTCATCCTCCTCCTCTCCCTTTGAGACTGACATGGAAGACCACGTTTGAGTCATCTAGGTTGGCTTTGGTGTGACCTGTGCCATCATGACATGGCTTCTGGTCTGTGCAGACAGTGGTGACGTTTGTCACGTTGCTGCATTGGTACAGAGTCATTTTTGATCAACAGAGTCCTTTTTAACTACTTAGCAGTACATGCACTGTAGTCTCATCTGAGATATGCTTACTGATGCTGGTCGTACTCAAAGGAAATGTTACTAAAGAATACATGAAACCTGGGGAAATGATTGACATTTGTCCAAACTGGCTGTATCAACCCAGGGTGCCCTCTCCATTGCAGCAATTACAGATGTGTTCACAAAATGGATCATCACTGCCTATGGGCAGCTGTGTAGGAATTTCTTTTTCAGTGGAAACCTACAGCCTGGTCCTTGGATGATGGTTACGCAAGTGTTTTATTTATAAGTTGTTACATTATACATTTATATTTTGGGCTCCTTTATGTGTATTATTTTTACAATTAAAAACAAATAAACAAAAAGGTTTACATATATTTAAGGGTTTTTTTTTTCCCTCTTGTCTTTGCAGAGCAGAACAGAGAAAAGCGATATGTGTTTCGCTTGGCAGGAAAACACTTGCTTTCAAGACTACACTTCCAAAATGCACGAGTGTCTGGGCTGTGCAGCAAGCCGGCCTTAGTTTTTCCCTCTTAACGCGGTAGCACGTACTTGAGAACAAAAAAAAGCAGCCCCTGACATCCAGGAACTGGCCTGACACTTACAGGTAGGCCTCAGTGGTATTGAAAGCTGGCCTGGTGCTCACAGCTGGGCCTGTTATCCTGTTGCACATGAACAGTCTCACAGAACATCAATATCAAGGTCACTCTGAGACCATAATAATGGTAGGCCATTTCATAATTTTGCCTAAGCACAGACAGCAAGATTGCTGGGCAACCCACAAAATATACCAAATATCCCTTCTCCCAGCTAATGTGAGTGGCTACCACCTCTTACCAGTTATAGCTTTAGTCTCACACTGATCTGCTGTCATTTCTTAGGTACATGGCTTTGTTCTTTTCCCAATCTCTTTGCCCTTTATCACTGATGTTTAGGATGTTTGTCACTTCAGCAATTTCCTTCCTTTACCGTCCCTCCAAGAGGACTTGTAAAATCCTTTTTTTCGCGTGGTTTTGTCACTGTCGTTTTTTAAGTACCTATTTTAAAAGGTCAAATATATATAAAGTATATTAGAAACAAAAAGCATTCCCATGTCACCCTCACCCTGTATTTCCCTGTCTACTTCCAAGAGGCAAGGACTTCCCATCCTCATTTGTTTCTTTTGAAATTTACTTCCATATGTCTAAGTTACATGCTTTTGTAAACTCATCAGTTTTAGATATTAGCTGCTGCTGAATGTGAATGATGAGGACTTTAGGTGTCTTAACAACCCACTTTCCTGTTTCTCTCATGCTGCTTGGTTTCCTCAGAAGGAATCCTTCAATTGCCTGCCCAGGGATCTCACTTAATCTCAATCTCATCTTCTGCACGGCCCAGCTCTCATCCTTGCTCCAGGCACACCAGCCCAGAGACTGCTGGTCCAGCCTTTCCAGAGTAAATCTGAGGTCTTCAGCCAGGCTGGGGAAGGGTCACAGGGCCTGGAGTAACAACAGCTCATTTGTTTCCTGCATAATCAGTGTATCAGTTCTGGTTTTTATACAGCCTTTCAGGTAGTCCTCCTGTTTCCAGGCCTCACCTTCAGAACCTGGCACCTCTGGTTTCTGAAGGGGGAAAATGACTGTTTCTGGGCTTCCCTTGAGTTCAGGTTCAAGTTTCCTCAGGTCTGCTACATCAATCGGCAGGTATCTGCCCCTTTCCAAAATTGCGTTGCTGCCATCTCCTCTCTCTTCCTGTGTCCATGTGAATTTACACCTTACTTTTGTTTTAGTGAGGTGCCAGGAGAGAGGAAGAATTAACTTCTCCGCTCAACATGCCATGCTTATCTAGCAGAATCACCCCCGTCTCTTCAAGGACCTGTGATTCCTCAACTATTTTTCCTTATATCTTCTTCCCATCTCACTCCCAAATATATAGTGACATTCATACTTTTGTTCAAGGAACATGAACTGAATGTCTACCATGTGTGGGTGCTGGGACTTGAATTGTGATCAAGCTACAATCCCTGACTACTCTACAAGAGGTTCCAGTCTGGAGGAGGTAAGCACTTGGAGATGTAAGGAGTGCAAAGCACAGCATGTGCACGACGCCAGGGCAGTGTAGGGGAAGGGTTACTTCCCTTCGTGGGGCATCAGAAGACTCCCCAGAGGGAGAGGTGTTTAAACAGATTTCAAGAGAAAGTGGGAATTGGTCCTACCAAACACATCTGTGCCCCAACAAGATGGCATGAAGAGCCAGAGACATTCACAGAACCCAGGCATCCAACCTCCCCCCTACCCCCTCATCCCTGCTCTGGGGGACCCTAATGGGTGGTCTCTCTGTCCTTGATTCTCCCTCTGAGTGTGAAGAAGGCAGGAATTGCCCAAGACTCGAATGGTAAATGTGAGTGGGGAGATGGATAGAGACTTTATTTTCTGGTCAGGGGCTGCAGTCTGCTCATTTTCCATCCTTTTCCCCAAATTTCTGGTCATTTAGTTTGAATTCCTTTTTTTTTGCGGTACGCAGGCCTCTCACTGTTGTGGCCTCTCCCGTTGCGGAGCACAGGCTCCGGACGCGCAGGCTCAGTGGCCATGGCTCATGGGCCCAGCCGCTCTGCGGCATGTGGGATCCTCCCGGACTGGGGCACGAACCCGTGTCCCCTGCATCGGCAGGCGGACTCTCAACCACTGCGCCACCAGGGAAGCCCTAGTTTGAATTCTTTACTTCTCTCTCAAGCTGTAACCCAGACCATGTACCTGCTCATCTGTCAGGAGAGCAGGAGGGGCACAGAGGATCCTATTCAAGGCCCAGGTTCTCCAAAGGAGTTAAACTTGTAAGAAGAAATTAAACAGATTTGATCTTGTTAGTTTATTGAATAAATCAATTCTGGGTAAAGAAAAAACAGAACTAGCTTTGGGGACAGAGGCTGGGGAAGTGAGCGACCCCCCGGCCCCTGTGGTGCGGGCAGAGGGGTCACTTGTAAAACTCATGCTCCTGTTCGTCCTTCTTGATGACTGTCTTGTATGCTTTCTCGAAGTCCTTGGCCAGAACAATGTAGCGGTTCTCTCGGACAGCCAACATCCCGCTCTGTTGAGGGATGACAGTTAAAATCTACTCCCTGCACTCCCCGCCCCTAATGATGGTGCAGGAAGAGACAGACGCAGCCTAAGACCCAGGGAGGCAATGATGGACAGGACTGCAGCAGAGTGGAGGGTCTTCACACACCCGCTGCCCAATCTAGAGAGAAACCAGCACTCACCTCCTGACAGATGGAGTTGATATCAGCTCCTGAAATCTTATCTGGTCGGGCCACATCTATGGCAGGTGAGTTAAGGAAACCACTCCATGCATGACTGGGTGAATGCTTGGAGCCAGAAGTCGTTCTTGGGCTGTCTTTGTCACCATCCCCCTCCCCAGACCCTGGTCTCCCACCTGCACAGTCTGGGTGGTGGTGATGGCAGAGGTGGAGATCTAATCCCCATTCTCAGCGGTGACCCTCCCCTCGCTTCTAGAGCAGGATACAATCTTCCAAGTCAACCTCCTCAGAGAGGTTCATCTTGCTGGTGATAGTGGAGAAAATCAATCTCTTCTGGCGGCGGTCAGGGAGTGGAAATTCAATTTTACGGTCAAGGCGTCCCGGCCGCAGCAGAGCAGGATCCAGGGTGTCTGCTCTGTTTGTGGCCATGATCACCTGGCATCGGGGACAGGCCAGCTCAGACCTCTGTCCCCACTATACTCCATCCTGTCGCAATACCTATCTCCTCACATGCCAGCCTCCATCCTTCCCTGATTCCCACACCACACCTCCCCTCGCCCATCCTGAACCCCAAACCTTGACGTTGACGTTCTGGTCGAATCCATCCATTTGATTCAGTAGCTCCAGCAAGATTCTCTGAACCTCCCTGTCAGCTGGATAGTATATAACACCGTCAGTCCAGGGCATCCCGCATGACAAGCCTGCCCAAGACCCCAGGCCCTGGGACTTCCCTGGTGGCACACTGGTTAATAATCCACCTGCCAGTGCAGAGGACACGGGTTCAAGCCCCGGTCCAGGGAGATCTCACATGCCGCGGAGCAACTAAGCCCGTGCGCCACAACTGAGCCTGCGCTCTAGGGCCCGCGAGTCACAACTACTGAGCCCACACGCTGCAACTACTGAAGCCTGTGCGCCTAGAACCAGTGCTGTGCAATGCAGCAAGAGAAGCCTCTGCAATGAGAAGCCTGGGCACCACAACGAAGAGTAGCCCCTGCTCGCTGCAGCTAGAGAAAGCCCACACGCAGTAACGAAGACCCAACACAGCCAAAAAAATAAAATAAATAAAGTCATTAAAAAAAAAAGACCCCAGGCTCTGTTTGGGCATCACTCACCCCCTGTCTGGGCATCGAATCTCTTGGTTGCGATGGCATCAATCTCATCTATGAAGATGATGGCAGGTGCGTTCTCCTTGGCCAGGCGGAACACGTCCCGGACCATGCGAGGGCCCTCACCCAGGTACTTCTGTACAAACTCTGAGCCCACAACTCGGATGAATGCAGCTGATGGCAGGATGACAGGGGTTAGACGAGAATGGAACACCTGTAGGGCCCCATAATACTTTAACTGAAACTGAGAATTCCTTGAGGACATCCTTTTCTTTGGATACCCACTCCAAGTAGCCAGGTCATTCTCTCATGACCTGGGCTGGGTTCCAGATCCAGCTAGGCGGACCAGCTTGTACTCCACAGAGACCCAGCAGCACAAATCATGAATCCTGCCTATGGATGTGTCATTTTTTGGCCCAACATTTAGAAATCAGGGTATTAAAAAAAAATGTGTCTGTGCTTCGACATACCGACAAAGAAGAGCTAGAGACATGCATGGAATCCGGCATACCAAAAAATGTGAATTTCCGGAGTGCTTGAAAAATCAGTAAGAAAACAGGTTTTCCATACACAGGCATCATGCTGCCTTACCAAGGGCTCAAAGGACCCCTTTTGAATATCATGCAAGAGTCAAGAACCAGGAACACATATTCTGATATAATCAACAAGTGGCAATGGGGTTAAAGACAGGTTCTGGGCTTGCCTCTCCTTTCCATCTTTTCTTAGAGTTTAACTTGTTTGTTAGTGACTGGATGTGGCTTTGTGTTGCACGGAGCAACCTCCAGGACACTCCTTCCAGCCACCACAGAGAAAGGAGACACAAAGTCCATTATGTAGATCTGGTCATAAACTAGGAGTTGTGCAAGTTGCAGCCCTGTCCCTCTCTAATGTGGTGGCCACTGGCGGCAAGGGGCTACTGAGCAGCCGCAGTGTGGCTGGTCCCAAATGAGATGTGCTGTAAATGTGAAATACACACCAGACTTCAAAAGACAGTACAAAAAAAGTAGAATATCTCAATAAATGTCCATCAACAAATGAATAGATAAAGGGTGCTATATACATACAATAGAATATTATTTGGCTTTCAAAAGGAAGTAAGTTCTGACATGTTTCAACATGGGTAAAGCCCCAAAGACATTATGCTCAGGGAAATAAGCCAGCCACAAAAAGACAAATACTCTATGATTCATCCATGTATATGAGGTGCCCAGAATAGGCAAATTCATAGAGACTGAAAGTAGAACAGAGGTTATCAGGGGCTGCGGGGAGGGAGAAATAGGGAATGATTGTCTAATGGGTATGGAGTTACAGTTCGGATGATGAACAAGTCCCAGAAGTGGACAGTGGTGATGGCTGTACAACACTGTGAATCCACTTGATGCCACTTATAAACTGTATATTTATAAAGTGGTTAAAATGGTAAATTTTATGCTATATATTTTACTACAATAAAAAATTATTGTATTATATATTTTACTACAATAAAAAATTATAGAAAAAACTCAAGTTTTGTATCTGCTGCGTGTTAAAATAATAATATTTTTGAGTATACTGGTTAAATAAAAAAACATATTTTAGACGAAGTTCACCTAGTTCTTTTGTTTAAAAAATGAGTACTTAAAAATTTAAATTATATATGTAGCTTCATTATACAGTTGACCCTTGAACAACACAGGGTTTAGGGGTGCTGACCCTCTGTGCATAAAATCTGTGTATAACTTTATAGCTGGCCCTCCAGATCTGCAGTTCTGCCTCTGCGGATTCATCCAACCATACATCATGTGAAAAAAATCTGGGTGTTAAGTGGACCCTCGAAGTTCAAGCCTCTGTTGTTTGAGGGGCAACTGTATTTCTATTGAACCCTGCCTGTCTAAAACCACCCTGATCTCAGGACAACAGTCGAAATCTCTTAGGTTAGCACTAAGACTATTCATATTCACGCCCATTCTTATCCCTGGACCTGCACAGCTCCTCCTTCAGCCAGCCCTTCAACAGTTATTTTCTGAGCACCTACCACAATTCAGCTACTGGGCGGGCACTGGAAACACAAAAAAGGACAAACGCACAAGTTCCCTGCCCTCGTCGAGTTTAGTCATGGTCTACTCACCACTACTCACAACTCCCTAAATGAGTTCTTTCCCACCCCCTGGCCTTCGCAAATGCTATTCCTTCTCCCAACTGTGTGCCGGACAGACTCCTCACACCTCTCTCTGGGAACCCCTACCTAAGAGCCTACGCAGAATGGATTGACAACCCTCCTTTAGGGCTATCCCACTACCTTCCTTGCTTCTTTGGAGCACGTGCTACTCTTTAGGCCGTTCCCACCCAAGCTCACCTCCAAGCATAACCCCCTTGCTCACTTGGCTTCAACTACTGGGGCCTCCTCACTGTTCCTAGAACACTAAGCACACACCTGTCTCAAGGCCTTTGCACCCGAGTCCCTCAGCCTGACACACTCCCTCCCCCAGAGGTCCACATGACTCACTCCCTCAAGGCTTCTTCTAGGTCTTCATGTAAATGTCACCTCAGAAAAGTCTTCCCTGACCACCTCCAGTCCTGGCACATAAAGCCGCCGCCCCTGTTATTCCCTATCCCCTGCCCCTTAGTTGTTTTCTTCAGGCATTAGCACCACATGACATATAATCTCTTCATTCATCTGTTAGTGCTTCCTCAACTAAGACATCACCTTTACGGGGGGGACTTTGTTCTGTTCACTGCCATGCCTTCCGCACCTAGAACACAGCTTGGTACATATTAGGTGCTCAATAAATGTTAACTGACTGAATTGTAAGTGTTTATTTTCCTTTTTTTCAGCCACACTGGGAGATTCTCCAATGCAGGGGACAGGTCTGACTCATCCCTATATCCCAGCACCTGGGAGAGCAGAAGTTCAATGAATGATCATGACAATGGCTAACATTTACTGTCCACTTGCTATGTGCCAGGTATGCTTTTAGAAGTTTTATATTGATTTAATCCTCTGAATAATCCAGAAAATTAAGAAATGGAGGCACGGAGAGGCTAACTTGCCAAGTAGTTACATAAACTAACTTACGTAAGTAGTACTAACTTATATAAGTAGGTGTAGGGGGGCCAGATTTCAGACACAGGCAGTCTGGCCCAGAAAACACACTGCTTACCCACTGCCCTCTACTGCTCCTTGGCTTAGATATATTAAGATTTTAAGATGAGCTGAGTCCTGTCCTTAGGCTTTACAAACAGTAATACAGTGACTTTCAGACATCTTTGTTTAGAACCTACAAGAAGAAATACATCTGTAAACAACCACAGCACACCTGTGTACAATGTTTGTGTGTGTTCACAAACAATACAAGTTCTTACTATGTGGGGTGGACTCCAACGTTTTCTGTTCTGTTTCATTTTTTAAAATTTTTTTAGCTGGTTGCAACCCATGAATTTGAATTCATAATTACCAATGGGTCATTAGTAATGACCCATTAGTAGGAAAAACATGGCATTATTTCATTAATTCCCCACAATCATGCTGTGAAACGAGTGTTCTATTAGATGAGGAAGTTGAGGCACGAGAGTAAAGTCACTTCCCCAGGACGGCACAGCCACTCAGTCAGACGCACACTGGGTCTTTGACCCTAGAGCCCATGTTCTTAATCGCTGTGCCACACTACTTCCTGGGGAGGATGAGAGAACTGAGGGCAAGGTCGGAAGAGCCCAGAAAGTCAGAGCTCGGGGGAGGGGCCAAGCGGCTCACCTGTCGTGTGATGAGCCACAGCCTTTGCCAACATGGTCTTCCCGCAGCCGGGCGGGCCATACATGAGGACGCCTCGGGGAGGGTCGATGCCGATCTGAAGCACAGAGGTGGAGAAGAGCATGAGCCAGGGAGTCCATCACCAACTGGAGACATGGTGGGGACGGCCTCTCCCTTCCCTGCCAGCTCCAGCTCCTCACCTGCTTGTAGAGCTCAAAGTGCGTAAGGGGGAGCTCCACGGCCTCCCGCACCTCCTGCTTCTGGATGTCCATGCCCCCGATGTCCGCGTACATCACGTCTGGCTTCTGATCTGGTGGAAGAGCAGAGCTGGGGCTCCCAGCCTGGCCCGCAGGGTCCCCTCAGGCCTCCCTGGCCCTGGGCTCCCCCTCACCTGAGGTGAGCATCATGATGCTGCTGTCGGCCTCAGGAGGCAGCACGTCCACCAGGGCGTTGCTGTGCTTGTGGAGGGCCACCGAGGCATTGGGCTTGAGCAGCTCCCGGTCGATGGTGCTCAGGATGCGCACATAGTAGTTGGAGCCTTTGGGAAGAGGACAGAAGGGAGAGGGGAAAATGAGAAGTGCCAGAACCTCAAAACTGCCGACCTCACAGCTGTACCTCCAGGCCGACAGTATCTCTCACTCAGACCCCCAATGGCCCTCCTGGCTTCTAGTCTTGCCTCCTCCAGTCCACCCCGGCATCCATCCACACTAACAACTTCCCTGTCTATCCCTGCCTCTTGAGCTCCAGCCCCAGGTGACCAGCAGCCTCCTGGAATGCCTGCCCGTGGACATCCCCACGGCATGTCTCACTCACCATGTCTCAGTGTGTTCTCAGTATCTTCCCCCCATTTATGCTGCTCCTCCTGGGTCTCTGTCTCAGGGAGGCCCATGGTGCCGAGTTACTAGCGAGAGCTCTAAGCCTCATTCTGGACTTTTCTCTGCTTCCCTCCACAGCCTGTCAGTCACCATGGCGGTCCACCAGCCTCCTAAAATGTCTCTCTGACTAATCCCTTCCCTCCTGCCCAGGAACCCTGCCCTGATTCAGCACCATCCTCTCCCATCTAGGTCTCTGCAGCAGAATCCTTCTTGCTTGCCCAGCCTCCAGTCTCACATCCCCAGTCCACCTTCTACATTTATGGTAGTGACACACACATCTCTTTCTGGCCTCAGTCTCTCTCCTGACCTTCAGACCTGGCTGTCCAGTGACCTCCCAGACACTTCCCTGTGATGTCCCAGACTGCCCTCACTGTCTCCCTGCAAACCTGCTTTTCTGCCCATGTCTCCATCTCAGGGATAGCCACTGTCCCCCTAAGTCCTAAAGATCAAAGACACAGGCCTCATTGTGGATATCTCCCTCCCTTCACTACCTCACTACCAGCCCATCAGTCCAATTCCAGGCCCAGTCACACACCTTTCCCCGCAAACTTGATAAGAATATGGCTTGGTCCAGAGGAGCAGAGGCCAGAAGCACGGAAAGACAGATAAGATGCAGAGACAACACCCATCATGAAGGCAGAGCCTAGACCCACGGTAGTAACAGCAGCTCCCGTATACTGGGTCCTCACCAGAGCCCAATCTCTTAACACTTCACCTGTGCTTTCAAATTGTAGGTCCCAACCCAGTAGTAGTTGTGAAATCATTTGAGAGTCATGACCAGAACGTTGTTTAAAACAAAACAGACTAGAACAAAATGGGAAACTAGTTAGAGTATGTCACACATAGTGTGGCTAACTATCGTTTGGTCAAACTTTTACTACATGAGTTATATACACACACATAGAGAAAGAAAGAGAGAGAGAACGTAAAATATATTTCCACTTTTGCATCAGACTCAAAAATACGCTGAAAAACACCATTACACTGTCTTGCCTCATTTGCCATTGTAAGTTCCTGGCACGTGGCAGGAAACAGTTAACAGCTGTTGAATGAACAGATGAGTAAACAACCCCCCACGCACCTGTGGTGGAGCCCACGATGGCTGTATTCTGATCCACAGCCTCCAGAAACTGCCCAATAACCAGTGGGATGCTCTGGATTCGCTTCACCTCCTCCTGGGCGTGGAGGAATTCCTTCTTCAGGTTCTTTTGCTCATCCTTGATGTACTCCTCCTGCACCTCCAGGAACTCCAGCTCTTGCTGCAGCTTCTGTGAGCAGAGAGGGAAGAGGTAGGGGATGGCTCCAGGCCTTGCTGAGCCAAGGAGCAGTGGAAGGTGGGGGAAGTATGGGATGCTGGGCCCTGTGCAGGGTCCGGATTGGGTTTGAATGTACCTTGTAGCGGCTGTACAGGTCCTCAAGGTCCTCAGGCTCAGGCCCCAGGAAGGACAGGCCAGTCTGGGGCCGTGACACAGACAGGGCTGGGATCTCATCCTAGACCATGGAGGGAAACTCAGGTTGGAAGAAGAAGGTCCCCTTATGAAAGTATCTAGAGCCCCCCTCCCAATTCACCATGAAGTCACTTGGCCCCTAACAGGCTCCTGACATCATTCAGCTCCCTAAATAGATCCTGGAAACCTCTCAGTCCCCTAAACAGGTTTCTGAAGTCACCCAACTCCTCACAGGCCCCTCGGTCAAACAGCCTTCCAAACAGATCTTCTGGTGTCATATGGCACGTGTCACATGTCTGCAATGTCACCCAACTCCCATCTAGGGCCTAAATGTCTGATCAACTCCTTACTAGACCCCAATGCCCTCCAGGCCCCCTCAACAGGTTCCTAATATCACATGGCTCTCTCAATTGACAAAGTCACCATGCCTTCATTACAGTCCAGGCGTTACTCAATTACCTCCCGAAGACGCCTCATGTCACAGAACTCCAGCTCACACTAGACCCTTATGTCATCCAGCTCCCAGGTAGTCCCCAAACATCACTCGGCCAGACCACATACATTACTCGGCCCTCCAACACCAGCTAAGACCCGAATGTCAGTCAGCTCCCCAGCCCAGCCGCAGATATCATTCGGCCCCACGGCCGAATCCCATACATCACTCACTACCGACCCATCCCCAGTGCCGCCGGGTCACCGATGTCACAGCATTCCCAGCTAAACCTCGAAATCATTCAGTCCCAAAGAACCTCTGATGTCACTCGTTTCCCCAGCCCAGCTTTCCGAGCCCTACTGCCCTCCCAGCATCACTCAGCCACAGCCCAGGCCTCGGGACGGCACGAAGCTCTCCACTGAGACCTCCGAAAACACTCAGACCCAGGCCTGGATCCCGAAGTCGCTCAACATCCCATTCAGGTCGGCTTCGCCCTCTCGGACCTGAGCTTTCTCCACCAGGATGCCTATCTCCTCCATAGCGACCAAGCCGGCCTCTGTGCAGCCCGGCCTAAGCCAGTCACCGCTTCCGCTGATGCCACCGGAAAGCCAGGGCCTGGATGGATTCTGGAAAACGTAGTTTAAGACACCAAGGAGAGACGGCCGGATGGCCCGGATAGGCCGGATAGGTAAAGGGCAGGGCGACCTAGTCCTGAGCTCCTCCCCCAAGATATGCTCATGCGCACTCCGTACCGCGCGAGCGCGCGGGCGGGCCCGGGGCGGTGCGCGTGTGCAATAGCGCGGCTTGGCGCAGTCTCGCACGGCGTTCTCGCTCGCGGGTTTTCTCGCCGGCGCGCTGCCCTCGTTGCTCTTTGACCTGAAGAGTCTCCCAGAGATTTGTCAGAGTCTGATGGCAAAGTGCTCTTTTATCTTTCGTGGCGGGCCTGGAGCTGCCTTTGGCCGGGTTTCGCAGAGGGGCTCTTTTAGGGGGTTTCCAAGTAGGCTGCAGCCGAGGATTGCTCCCCGCGCGGGGGCGGGAAGACGGGGGCTGCCCCTGAGAATGACACTTCTTACCGGGCTCCATCCCGGGGGTGAGGAGCCCCAAGCCTGCCATTACCAGGTACTTCATTACCGTGAATCAAGTAGAACCCACGCGTTAGGGCTGGAGAAGGTGAGGCAGCGGTGCCAGGAGTTGGGTCACGCAGGAGAACTGCAGGCCTATATAGACCAGGCCCTGTGCTTAAGTCTTACATGCTCACCTCATCGAATCTTGACAGACATTATGTTCCCTCTTTTACAGGGAAAGAAACCAGAGCGCGGGGCCCCAGATCTGTCTGTCCTCAAAGCCTGTTCTTCTGGCCGCTGTTCATCACACCAGCTACAGTTTTGTCAAGTAAACTTTTTATTCAAGTATAAGTACAGAGAAGTATACATATCATTAGTGTGCAGTTCAACGAATTTACACAAAGTAAACACACCCATATAACCAATACTCAGATCAAAAAACCAAACAGAGAAGCCCCCAGAAGCTCTGCACATGCTCTTTCTGCCACCCTCATCCCCTCTGAAAGTTATCATTTACCTGATTTCTAACAGCATGGATTACTTTGTCTGTTTCAAACTCTCTAGGGACCCATACAGTGTGTACTGTGTTTTTACCTTCTTTTACTTAACATGTTTGTGAGATTCATATTGTGTGTAGGGATAGTTCTTTCATTTTCATTTGTGTATGGTTTCCATTGTGTGAATATGCCTAAAACTGGATATTTTCCTGTTTGGGGCTATACTGATGCTATGAATATTCTAATACATTTCTTTGGTAAACATGGGAATATACTCCAGGGCAGGTATGTGTTTAGCTTTAGCAGTCACTGTCAAACGATAGTACTAACTTACACTCCCACCAGTGGAGCATACATTTGATACAGTCTGTCATAAAAATTTTTTTTTGTGCAACGTCACTAATTATTAGAGAAATGCAAATCAAAACTACAATGAGATACCACCTCACACCGGTCAGAATGGCCATCATTAAAAAGTCTACAAATAACAAATGCTGGAGAGGGTGTGGAGAAAAGGGAACCCTCCTGCACTGTTGGTGGGAATGTAAGTTGATGCATCCACTGTGGAAAACAGTATGGAGGTTCCTCAGAAAACTAAAAATAGAATTACCATATGATCCAGCGATCCCACTCCTGGGCATATAACCAGACAAAACTATAATTGTAAAAGATACATGTACCCCTATGTCCGTAGCAGCACTATTCACAATAGCCTAAACAACATAATGTCCATCGACAGATGACATTATCCACAGATGACATGGATAAAGAAGGTGTGGTACATATATACAATGGAATACTACTCAGCCATAAAAAGAACAAAATAATGCCATTTGCAGCAACATGGATACAACTACAGACTATCATACTAAGTGAAGTCAGAAAGAGAAAGACAAATACCATATGATATCACTTATGAGTGGGATCTAAAATATGTCACAAATGAACCTATCTACAAAAGAGAAACAGACTCACAGACATAGAGAACAGACTTGTGGTTGCCAAGGGGGATGGGGGAAGGGAGAGGGATGGACTGGGAGTTTGGGGTTGGTAGATGCAAACTATTACATTTAGAATGGATAAACAACAAGGTCCTAATGTATAGCACAGAGAACTATATTCAGTATCCTGTGATAAACCATAATGGAAAAGAATATTAAAAAAGAATGCAAAAAAATTTTTTTCCGCCATTCTCAGCGGTGTGTGGTGGGTTGTCACACTAGACACCGTTTTGTGTGAGTACTTTTAGCCAGGCAATATCCAAACCGTGATCTCTGAATCCTTACAACACTTTCAGGGGTCGGTTTGCGTTTCCTCATTTTACAGATGAGGACACTGAGGCTCAGACAAGAGAAAGTCACTTCCACTAAGTCAAAGAAAGTCAGTGGTTCCTGCTCAGTGTCAGCCCTACACAGGGGGAACCCAGAGATTAATCAGATCTGGTCCCTGTCTTCCTAGTTTAAGGTCCCAGTGTTTTTATTTCCACAAAAAAGGGAAAACAATGGCAACAAGTCCTTCCTTTTTTCTCTGCATTGACAACCCTCAGTTCCATCTTTCATATCTCTGTCTAACACCCAGAAGGCATCCCAGATTTCTACTTGAGTCTTAGAGTCTATGAGTTATTCCCCCAAGCCCAGTCAAATTGTCTCCAAGTTCTCTTTGCTACCTTTGGCAATGATAAATCAATGTATCCCTTTGGAATCTTTATGGAGAATAATCATAAGTAGCCATTTCCTGAACACTGACCATGTACCTGGTTCTTTGCTAAGCATTTTACCTCATTATCTCATTTAATCTTCACAACAATCTTAGGGGGTAGTAAAAGTAACCACTTATACAGAGTCCTTACCTTGTGCCAGGGACTCATGCGTGTCTTATATATATCATGATTTAATCTCAGATTCAAGTGGGATTTGAAATGGGAGCTGTTGTCTTCTTTCTTTTTCAGGTCCTACATGAGAAACCAGGCTCAGAGAGGTGAAGTCACTTGCCCAAGATTACACAGCAAGTAAATGGTAGAACCTGGCATTCAAATCCAGAGCCTATCATTTGGATTTGCAGATGATCTTTGACAGGTAAGCCAGTTGTTTTCAAAAAGGAGGACATCAAATCATTTAGGGAGATTTTTCAAGCTAGACCCACCTTTCCTAGCACCCTATCATTATGACCCTCCCCTCCATCTCCCAGTTAAGAACCACACTTCTAGGTCATTTCACAGTGGGCATATTAAAGCCAGGACCAGCCCAGCTGACTAAAATTTAACTCTCCTGGTTTAAGGCCAGGGCTTTCTTCCTCTCGACTATACTGCCTTCTAACAGAAGTCCTGAGCAGCTCTTGTTTTGAGTGAGGGGATTCATGAATCTGTGTCTTTAGAGCCCTGGGTGAGGCTAAGTGCATACAGGAGCCAGCAGACAGGTCTGTAAAGATAGCTGGGCTGGCAGAGAACCTATTCCTCATCTACAGAGAGTGGTTGAAACTCAACTCCAGCCACAATAGCCATGCCAGAGTGTTGGCCTATTGTTGCCAGATCTGGTGTTTCAACAGAAGTCAAGAATCTAGAGTTTCAAGTGAAGTCCTTTATTTTTTTGGCCGCACTGTGCAGCATGTGGGATCTTAGTTCCCGGTCCAGGGATTAAACCCGCACACCCTGCAGTGGAAGCGCGAAGTCTTAACCACTGGACCTCCAGGGAAGTCCCTGTCAAGTGAAGTCTTCTAATTTTTAAATGTTGACAACAAATTCAAACACAAAAACACCATGCAAGCCAAATAAAACACATCTGGGGGCTTTGTATAGTAGATAGATGACACCTGGTCTAGGTTTATATCCTGTCCCCAGTATTACTATCAAAGGCCCAGGAAGGAAGAGATTTACTTAGTCCCAGGGTAGAAGTGGAGGGAGGGGTCTGAACTATTCAGAAGGCAGCAAAAATATGGAGTAAAGGTTAGGTAAGTATTAAACTCTGGGAAGGAGCAAATGTAAATGTCTAACAATAAATGATTGGTTAAATAACCTTTAAACCATCCATCCATTATAGGCTATCACAATTTTAAAAAGTGGTATAGAATATTTAATGATATGCCCTATGTTCACAAAATATGTAACACCTAAAAAAAAATAGACAACAAAGCAATACAGTATAAACCCTTCTCAAAAGTCTTTTTATTTCGAAATTTCAGAAACTTCTCAGACTGGTAAATACTCTTTACCCAGATTCCCCAAATGTTAATATTTGAACACATTTGCTTTATCATTCTCTTTTTCTCTGTATGTTCATTCTTATATATGTGTGTATGTGTACACATACATGTTATACATATAGCTTATGTATATTATACATATGTCTATATAATTTGTTTATTTTAACTGCTACTGGGACTTTTATTTGGATTGCATGAAATCGATAGATCAATTTGGAGAGAACTGGCACCTTAACAATATTGTCTTCCCATTCATAATAGTGGTATGTCTCTCCATTTATTTAGTTCTTTGATTTCCTTCTTTAGTGTTTGTCCCTTTCAGTATACAGACACGGCACATATTTTGCTAGACTTATACCTAATACAATTTTTCAAGCTATTTAAAATAGTGCTTTTTAAAAAAACAGGTATAATTGATATACCATAAACTGCACATATTCAAAGTATACAATTTGATAAGTTTTGGCATACATGTACACGCAATACCATCACCAGAGTCAAGATAATGAACATATCTATTACCCTCAAAATTTTCTTCACGTCCCTTTGTACTCTCTCCCTCCTGCCCTCTCCTTGCCTCCATGTCCAAAAACTCTCATTCATTTGCACATTTTAGAATTTTATGTAAATGGAATCATATGGTATGCACTCTTTCACTCAGCATTATTCGCACATCCATGTTATTGTGTGTATCAAGAGTTCATTCCTTTTTATTGCTGAGTGTTCCATTGTATTGATTGACAGTCTTTGGCTATTACAAGTAAAGTTGTTATGAACATTTATATACAAGTTGGACGTGTGCTTTTATTTCTCTTGGGTAAATACCTAGGGATGGAATGGCTAGGTCATATGGTAGGTGTACGTTTAACTTTTTAAGGAGCTGCCAAACTGATTCCCAAAGTGGTTGTACCATTTTACATTCCCATTAGCAGTGTGAGAGTTCTCAGTGCTCCACATTCTCACCAAATACTCCCTGACTTTTGAATCAGTCTTTTCAATTTTAGACATTCTAACAGGTATAGTTTACATCTGAATTTACCTAGTGACTAACAGTGTTGAGCCATTTTTTTTCTTACCATCCATACATCTTTGGTGGAGTGCTTCTTCAAATCATTTGCCCTTTTTTTTTTTTTTTTTTTTTGCGGTACGCGGGCCTCCTCTCACTGTTGTGGCCTCTCCCATTGCAGAGCACAGGCTCCGGACGCGCAGGCCCAGCGGCCATGGCTCATGGGCCCAGCCGCTCCGCGGCATGTGGGATCTTCCCAGACCGGGGCACGAACCCGTGTCCCCTGCATCGGCAGGCGGACTCTCAACCACTGCGCCACCAGGGAAGCCCGATGTTCTTGATTTTTAAATCCACTTTATCAAATTTTTAATGGATCATGCTCTCAGTTTGCCTAAAAAACTTTGCCTAATGGAAATTCACAAAGATTTTTCCTCTATGTTTTCTTCTAAAAGTTTTGTAGTTTCATATTTTACATTTAGATCTGTGATTCATTTTGAGTTGTTTTTTGTATATGGTGCAAAGTGTTGATCAAAGTTTATGTTTTTGCATATAGATACCCAGTTGTTCCAGCACCATTTGTTGAAAAAACTCTTCCCAGTGAATTACCTTGAAACTTTGTCAAAATTCGATTGACTATGCATGTGTGGATCTCTCTGTGGACTGTTTTTACTCCTGATCTATTTTTCTATCTTGACACCAATACCACATTGTCTTAAGCTTTATACTATAGCTTTATAAATCTTAAAGTTCAGTAGTGGAAGTCTTCCAACTTCATCCTTATTTTTCAAAGTTATTTTGTTTATTCTACATACATAGCATTTCTATAAGAATTTTGGAATCTGCTTTTCAATTTTTGTAAAAAATTCTTACAGGATTGGATTTGGGAACGTATTGGATCTATGGACTAATTTGGAGAAAACTGACATCTTAGCATTGTATTTTCCAATCTATGAGCTCAATATATTTCTCTACTTATTTAGGTATACCTTAATTTCTCCCAGCACTGTTTTTTAGTTTTTAGTGTACAGATCTTATACATGTTTGGTCAGAATTATCCCTATGTATTTCATATACTTAATGATCTTACAAATGGTATTTAAAATTTTTTTATTTTTAATTTTTGCTTCCTAGTATATGGAAATATGATTTACTTTTGCACATTATCCTGTGACCTTGTCAAAATCACTTACTAGTTTTAAGAGTATGTAGATTCCTTGGGATCATCTACACATCATGCCATCAATGAATAGAGATTGTTTTCTTTCCTTTTTTTTATAAATTTATTTTTATTTTAGTTTTATTTATTTTTGGCTGTGTTGGGTCTTCGTTGCTGTGCTCAGGCCTTCTCTAGTTGCAGTGAGCGGGGGGCTACTCTTCGTTGTGGTGCGTGGGCTTCTCATTACAGTGGCTTCTCTTGTGGAGCACAGGCTCTAGGTGTGCGGGCTTCAGTAGTTGTGGGACATGGGCTTAGTCGCTCCACAGCATGTGGGATCTTCCTGGACCAGGGCTGGAACCCCGTGTCCCCTGCATTGGCAGGCGAATTCTTTTTTTTTTTTTAATCATTACAATCGCTTTATTTTTTATTATATTAAATACAACATTTGCAGTATTAAATGCATTTTTTCCTCCTCAGGCTTGCTTTTGGAAGATAACCCTTCAATTCGTGCCATCACTTTGGGACATGGACATATCCTGGTGGGAACGAAAAATGGAGAGATCCTGGAAATTGATAAGAATGGCCCAATGACACTGCTCATTCAGGTACTGTGTTTGCACACATCCTAAACCACAATTCACACCAGAGCTGGAACCAGGGTGAGGCAACGGGGGGGCGCTTAGGGCGCAAAATTTAAGGAGACACTCACTATCAGGGTCAGGCAAATGCTGTATTAATCATCTATTGCTGTATAACAAATTGTCACAAACTTAGCAGCTTAAAACAAAAACATTCCTCATCTTATGGTTTCTGCAGGTCAGGAGCCTGAACACAGTTTAACTGGGTCCTCTGTTTAAGGTTTTCTAAGGCTGCAATAAGGGCCAGGGCTGTGGTCTCATCTGAGGCTTAACTGTGGATCTGCTCCAAGGTCACTCGAGTTGTTGGCAGAGTTCAGTTCGTTGGGGATGCAGGTTTGAGGGCTTCCGTTTCTTGCTGGCTATTGGCCAGAGGCCACCCTCAGCTCTCAGAGGCTGCCTATAGTTCCTCATCACATGGGGTTTCCCAACATGGCTGCTTGCTTCCTCAAAGAGAGCAAGGGAAAGAGGAAAAACAGGTACTACTGTGCCTTTAAGTAACTTTAAATAACATAATCATATCATCATATATGTGTAATCATGAACATCCGTCCCCTTTGCCATATTTTATTGGTTGGTAACAAGCCACAGGCTATACCACACTCAAAGGGAGGTGGTTACACAAGAGTGTGAAAACCAGGAGCATCATGAGGGTCACCTGTCCAGCACAGTCTGCCCTCTGGCCACCAATTATCATGTCTCTACCACATGCAAAATACATCCCCCCTCCCAAGGTCCCCAAGAGCCTTATCCCATCATAGTATCTGTTCAAAGTCCATAATCTCATTGTCTAAATCAGGCCCAGGTGTGGGTGGGGCTGCTTGGGTGTATTTCCTCTTGATCTGTCAAAATCTGGCAGGCGGATTCTTAACTACTGTACCACCAGGGAAGTCCCGAGATTGTTTTATTTCTTCCTTTTCTTTTTTAAAATATATTTTTATTGTGGTAAAAGTCACATAATATAAAACACTATTTTAGCCATATTTAACTGTACAGTTCAGTGGCACCAAGTACATTCACATTGTTGTGCAACTCTCATCACCATCCATCTCCTGAATTTCTCACCTTCCTAAACTGAAGCTTTGTCCCCATTAAACAGTAATTCCCCTGGACTTCCCAGGTGGCCCAGTGGTTAAGACTTCGCCTTCCAATGCAGGGGGTGTGGGTTTGATCCCTGGTCAGGGAGCTAAGATCCCACATGCCTCAGGGCTAAAAAACCAGAACATAAAACAGAAGCAATATTGTAACAAATTCAATAAAGACAAAAAAAAAAAGGTCCACATCAAAAAAAAAAAAAAGATAGGAACACTAACTCCCCATTCCCCCTCCCCCTCGAGGGGGGTCCCTGGCATCTACCAATGTACTTTCTGACTCTATGAATTTGACTGTTCTAGGTACCTCGTATATATAAGTGGAATCAAACAGTATTTGTCTGCACCTACTGTATATTGGAATGCATTTTTAAGGTTAATTTAATATATGTCCTTCAAACAGATTGTACCTTCTTTTTTTTCCACTCTGCTATACAGTAGGTTCTCATTAGTTATCTATTTTATACATATTAGTGTATATATGTCAATCCCAGTCTCCCAGTTTATCCCACCCCCCTCTTTCCCCTCTTGGTGTCCATACATTTGTTCTCTATGTCTGTGTCTCTATTTCTGCTTTGCAAATAGGTTCATCTGTACTATTTTTCTAGACTCCACATATATGCGTTAATATATGATATTTATTTTTCTCTTTCTGACTTACTTCACTCTGTATGACAGTCTCTAGGTCCATCCACGTCTCGGCAAATGGCACAATTTTGTTCCTTTTAATGACTGAGTAATATTATTTCTTCCTTTTCAATGTGTGTATTTATTTATTTTTTCCTGCCTTCTTGCACCAGCCAGGACTCTCAATACAGTATTGAATAAGAATGGTAAAGCAAACATTCTTTTCTTGTTCCCAAAATTACATGGAAAGCATTCTGACTTTCTAACATTAAATATCTGTCTAAATGTCCTTTAGCAGGTTAAGGACGTTTCTATTCCTAGTTTGCTGAAGTTTTTTGTTTGTTTGTTTGTTTTTTACCATGAATGGATGTTCAATTTTGTCAAATGTTTTTTCTGTATCTATTGAGATGACCATGCAGTGTTTATTCTCTAGCCTGTTAATATGATGAATTTCATTGATTGCTTTTTTTTTGTTTTTGTTTTTTTTGCATTACGCGGGCCTCTCACTGTTGTGGCCTCTCCCGTGCAGAGCACAGGCTCCGGACGCGCAGGCTCAGCGGCCATAGCTCACGGGCCTAGCCGCTCCACGGCATGTGGGATCTTCCCGGACCGGGGCACGAACCCGTGTCCCCTGCATCAGCAGGCAGACTCTCAACCACTGCGCCACCAGGGAAGCCCCATTGATTGCTTTTTGAATGTTGAACAATCTTTGTATTTCCAGAATAAACCCTACTTGGCCTTTTTATATGATATCCTTTTAAATTTATTCTTTTTATATATATTGTTGGATTCGATTCACTAATATTTTGTTAGGGATTTTTGTGTCTAAGTTCATGGGGGATATTGATTTGTAATTTTCTTTCTTTGTAATGTCTTTTTCCGGTTTCTGGTATCAAGGTAATGCTGGTCTCATAAAATGAGTTGGAAAACGTTTCTTCCTCTTCTATTTTCTGGAAGAGATTTTTTAGAATTCACGTTATTTCTTCTTTAAATATTTGATAGAATTCTCCAGTAAAACCATGGGCCTGGAGATTTATTTTTGGAAGATATTTAACTATAAATTCAATTTCTTTAATATTGATACTTATAGGAGCTCTCAGGTTATCATTTTCATCTTTGATGAGTTTTGGTAGTTAACGTATTTCAAGGAATTGGTCCATTTCATGTCAGTTGTCAAATTTATGAGCATTGAGTTTTTTGCAGTATTATCTAATTATCCTTTTAATGCCTATAGGTTCTGTAGTAACATCTCCTCTTTCATTCTTTTTTTTTTAACTAGTTTTCATTTAATGGTGGCATATGTGTTATTTATTTATTTATTTTTGGCTGCATTGGGTCTTAGTTGCGGCATGTGGAATCTTCGTTGAGGCATGTGGGATCTTTCGTTGTGGCATGCGGGTTTTCTCCTCTCTAGTTGTGGTGTGCAGGCTCCAGAGTGTATGGGCTCTGTAGTCTGTGGCACATAGGCTCTAGTTGAGGCGCGCGAGCTCAGTAGCTGTGGCCCGCGGGCTTAGTTGCCCTGCGGCTTGTGGGATCTTAGTTCCCTGACCAGGGATTTACCTGCAATCCCCTGCATTGTAAGGCGGATTCTTTACCACTGGACCACCAGGGAAGTCCCTCCTCTTTCATTGTTAATATAGGTAATTTTTGTCCTCTCTCTCTTTCTCTCTCTCTCTCTCTCTGGTCAGTTTAGGTAGAGGTTTATCAATTGTATTAACCTATCAAAGTGCCACTTTTTAGTTTTATTGATTTTTCTCTACTATTTTTCCCTCTTCAATTTCATTGATTTCTGCTCTATTATTTTTTCCTTCAGTGCTTTGGGTTTCATCTACTCTTCTTTTTCTAGGATCTTAATGTAGAGAGTTCAATTTGAGAACTTCTTTTATAATATATGTGTTTACTGCTATAAATTTACCTCTAAAAACTTCTTTAATTGCACCCACAAATTTTTATATGTTTTCCTTTCCATTCAGTTAAAAATATTTTCTATTTCCTCTTAAGTCTTCCTCTTTGACTCAGGGATTGTTTAGAAGTGTGTGATTAATTTCTAAATATTTGAGAATATCCTAGATATCTTTCTAATATTGATTTCTGTTTCAGTTACACTGTGGTCAGAGGATATACTTTGATGTGTATAATTTGTGTGTATGTGTGATGTGTATACTTTGATGTGTATATAATTTTGCATAATTTGAATTATTTTACATTTGTTAAGGTGTTTTTTTTAATGATCCAGGATATGGTCTATCTTGGTGTGAATATTCTAAGTGCACTTGAAAAGAATGTGTTTTCTGCTATTCTTGGGTGTAATGTTTTGGAATATCAATTAGGTCAAGTTGCGTGACAGTATTGTTCAAATCCTCTCTATTCTTGCTTATCTCCTGTCTACTTGTACTATTGATTGTTGAGACAAAGGTGTTGAAATTTCCAACTATAATTGTGGATTTGTCTAGTTCTTCTTTCAGTTCTATCAGTTTTTTGCTTGATGTTTTGAAGCTCGGTTGTTAGGTGCATGCACATTTAGGATTATTAAATCTTCTTGGTGAATTTATTTTTGTATCATTATATGATGTCTGTGGTAATTTTTCTTGTTCTGAAATCTACTTTGTCTGATATTAATAGGATGACTCTTGCTTTCTTTTGATTAGAGTTAGAGTGGCATATCTTTTTCCATACTTTTACTTGTAGACAGCTTATAGTTTTTTAATTTAAAATTTTTAATATAGTTTATTGGTTTACATCATAAGTTTCATGTATACAATATAATATTTCAACTTTTGTATACACTACAACATGTTCACCACCAAAAATTTAGTTTCCATCTGTCGCCATACAGTTGACCCCCTTTACCCATTTAGCCCTCCCACCACCCTCTTTCCCCTCGGGTAACCACTACTCTGTTCTCTGTATCAATGTGTTTGTTTTGTTTGATTTGGTTTGTTCATGTATTTTTGTTTTGTTTTTATATTCCACAAGTGAAATCATACAGTATTTGTCTTTCTCCATCTGACTTATTTCACTGAGCATAATAACATCAGGGCCCATCCATGTTCTCACAAATGGTAAGATTTCATTTTTTTATGGCTGAGTAGTATTCTATTGTATATATATACCACATCTTCTTTATCCATTAATCCATCAATGTGCAGTTAGGTTTTTTATATATCTTGGCTACTGTACATAATGCTTTGATAAACATGGGGCACATATATCTTTTTGAATTAGTGTTTTCCTTTCCTTCAGATAAATACCCAGAAGTGGAATAGCTGGATCATATGGTAGTTCTATTCTTAATCTCTTGAGGAATCTCCATGCTGTTTTCCATAGGGGCCACCCCGATTTACATTCCCACCAACAGTGTGTGAGGATTCTCTTTTTTCTACATCCTCCCCAACACTTGTTATTTCTTGTCTTTTTGATAATAGCCAATCTAATGGGCATGAGGTGATATCTCATTGTGGTTTTGACTTACATTTTCCTAATAATTAGTGATGTTGAACATATTTTCATGTGCCTGCTGGCCATCTGTATGTCTTCTTTGGGAAAGTGTCTATTCAGCTTCTCTGTCCATTTCTTTTTTTAAAAAAATTTTATTTATTTTTTAAACAACAGGTTCTTATTAGTTATCTATTTTATACATATTAGTGTATATATGTCAATCCCAATCTCCCAATTCATCCCCCCACCCACCCACCCCGCTTTCCCCGCTTGATTTCCATACGTTTGTTCTCTATATCTGTGTCTCTATTTTTGCCTTGAAAACCAGTTCACCTGTACCATTTTTCTAGATTCCACATATATGCGTTAATATACGATATTTGTTTTTCTCTTTCTGACTTACTTCACTCTATATGACAGTCTCTAGGTCCAACCACGTCTCTACAAATGACCCAATTTCGTTCCTTTTTATGGCTGAGTAATATTCCATTGTATATATGTACTGCATCTTCTTTATCCATTTGTCTGTTGATGGGCATTTAGGTTGCTTCCACGACCTGGCTATTTTAAATAGTGCTGCATTGAACATTGGGATGCATGTGTCTTTTTGAATTATGGTTTTCTCAGGGTATATGCCCAGTAGTGGGATCGCTGGGTTATATGGTAGTTCTATTTTTAGTTTTTTAAGGAACCTACATACTGTTCTCCATAGTGGCTGTATCTATTTACATTCCCACCAACAGTGCAAGAGGGTTCCCTTTTCTCTACACCCTCTCCAGCATTTGTTTGTAAATTTTCTGATGATGCCCATTATAACCAGTGTGAGGTGATACCTCATTGTAGTTTTGATTAGCATTTCTCTAATAATTAGTGATGTTGAGCAGCTTTTCATGTGCCTCTTGGCCATCTGTATGTCTTGGTTGGAGAAATGTCTATTTAGGTCTTCTGCCCATTTTTTGATTGGGTTGTTTGTTTCTTTAATATTCTATTTCTTTTCTTTTTCTTTTTTTTGCAGTACGTGGGCCTCTCACTGTTGTGGCCTCTCCCGTTGCGGAGCACAGGCTCCGGATGTGCAGGCTCAGAGGCCATGGCTTACGGGCCCAGCTGCTCCGTGGCATGCGGGATCTTCCCGGACCGGGGCACGAACCTGTGTCCCCTGCATCGGTAGGCGGACTCTCAACCACGGCGCCACCAGGGAAGCCCTGTTTCTTTAATATTGAGCTTCATGAACTGTTTATATATTTTGGAGATTAATACTTTGTCTGTTGATTCGTTTGCAAATATTTTCTACCATTCTGAGGGTTGTCTTTTTGTCTTGTTTATAGTTTCCTTTGCCGTGCAAAAGCTTTTAAGTTTCATTAGGTCCCATTTGTTTATTTTTGTTTTTATTTCCATTACTGTAGGAGGTGGGTCAAAAAAGATCTTGCTGTGATTTATGTCTAGGTGTGTTCTTCCTATATTTTCCTCTAAGAGTTTTATAGTGTCCTGTCTTATATGTAGGTCTTTAATCCATTTTGAGTTTATTTTTGTGTATGGTGTTAAGGAGTGTTCTAATTTCATTCTTTTACATGTAGCTGTCCAGTTTTCCCAGCACCACTTATTGAAGAGACTGTCTTTTCTCCATTGTATATCCTTGTTTCCTTTGTCATGGATTAATTGACCATAGGTGTATGGGTTTATCTCTGGGCTTTCTATCCTGTTCCATTGATCTATATTTCTGTTTTTGTGCCACTACCATATTGTCTTGATTCCTGTAGCTTGGTAGTATAGTCTGAAGTCAGGGAGTCTGATTCTTCCAGCTCTGTTTTTTTCCCTCAAGATAGCTTTGGCTATTCGGGGTCTTTTGTGTATCCATACAAATTTTAAGATTTTTTGTTCTAGTTCTGTAAAAAATGCCATTGGTAATTTGATAGGGATTGCATTGAATCTGTAGATTGCTTTGGGTAGTATAGTCATTTTTACAATATTGCTTCTTCCAGTCCAAGAATATGGTATATCTCTCCATCTGTTTGTGTCATCTTTGATTTCTTTCATCAGTGTCTTATAGTTTTCTGAGTACGGGTTTTTACCTCCTAGGTTTATTCCTAGGTATTTTATTCTTTTTGTTGCAATGGTGAATGGGATTGTTTCCTTAATTTCTCTTTCTGATCTTTTGCTGTTAGTGTATAAGAATGCCATGTATTTCTGTGCATTAATTTTGTATCCTGCAACTTTACCAGATTCATTGATTAGCTCCAGCAGTTTTCTGATGGCATCTTTAGGATTATCTATGTGTAGTATCATGTCATCTGCAAACAGTGACAGTTTTACTTCTTATTTTCCAGTTTGTATTCCTTTTATTTCTTTTTCTTCTCTGATTGCCATGGCTAGAACTTCCAAAACTATGTTGAATTATAGTGGTGAGAGTGGACATCCTTGTCTTGTTCCTGATCTTAGAGGAAATGCTTTCAGTTATTCACCATTGAGAATGATGTTTGCTGTGGGTTTGTTATATATGGCCTGTATTATGTTGAGGTAGTTCCCTCTATGCCCACTTTCTAGAGAGTTTTTATCATAAATGGGTGTTGAATTTTGTCAAAAGCTTTTTCTGAGTCTATTGAGATGATCATATGGTTTTTATTATTCAGTTTGTTAATATGGTGTCTCACATTGATTGATTTGCGTGTATTGAAGAATCCTTGCACCCCTGGAATAAATCCCACTTGATCATGGTGTAAGAGCCTTTTAATGTGTTGTTGGATTCTGTTTGCTAGTATTTTGTTGAGGATTTTTGAATCTATATGCATCAGTGATATTGGTCTGTAATTTTCTTTTTTTGTAGTATCTGTGTCTGGTTTTGGTATCAGGGTGATGGTGGCCTCGTACAATGAGTTTGGGGGTGTTCCTTCCTATGCAATTTTTTGGATGGGTTTAAGAAGGATGGGTGTTAACTCTTCTCTAAATGTTTGATAGAATTCATCTGTGAAGCCATCTGGTCCTGGATGTTTGTTTGCTGGAAGATTTTAAATCACAGTTTCAATTTCATTACTTGTGATTGGTCTGTTCATATTTTCTATTTCTTCCTGGTTCAGTCTTGGAAGTTACACCTTTCTAAGAATTTGTCCATTTCTTCCAGATTGTCCATTTTATTGGCATAGAGTTGCTTGTAGTAGTCTCTTATGATGCTTTGTATTTCTGTCATGTCCATTGTAACTTCTTCTTTTTCATTTCTAATTTTATTGATTTGAGTCCTCTCCCTATTTTTCTTGATGAGTCTAGCTAAAGATTTATCCATTTTGTTTATCTTCTCGAAGAACCAACTTTTAGTTTTATTGCTCTTTGCTATTGTTTTCTTTGTTTCTATTTCATTTATTTCTGCTCTGATCTTTATGATTTCTTTCCTTCTACTAACTTTGGGTTTTGTTTGTTCTTCTTTCTCTAGTTCCTTTAGGTGTAAGATTAGATTGTTTAGTTGAGATTTTTCTTGGTTCTTGAGGTAGGATTGTATTGCTATAAACTTCCCTCTTAGAACTGCTTTTGCTGCATCCCCTAAGTTTTGGATCATTGCATTTTCGTTGTCATTTGTCTCTAGGTATTTTTTGACTTCCTCTTGGATTTGTTCTTTCTTGGTTATTTAATAATGTATTGTTTAGCCTCCATGTGTTTGTGTTTTTTACTTTTTTTGCCCTTTAATTTATTTCTAATCTCATAATGTTGTGGTCAGAAAAGATGCTTGTTATGATTTCAGTTGTCTTAAATTTACTGAGGCTTGATTTGTGACCCAAGATGTGATGTATCCTGAAGAATATTCCATGTGCACTTGAGAAGAAAGTGTAATCTGCTGTTTTCAGACGGAATGTCCTATAAATATCAATTAAATCTATCTGGTCTGTTGTGTCATTTAAAGCTTGTGTTTCCTTGTTAATTTTCTGTCTGGATGATCTGTCCATTCGTGTAAGTGAGGTGTTAAAGTCCCCCACTATTATTGTGTTACTGTCGATTTCCTCTTTTATAGCTGTTAGCATTTGCCTTATGTATTGAAGTGCTCCTAGGTTGGGTGCATATATATTTATAATTGTTATATCGTCTTCTTGGGTTGATCCCTTGATCATTATGTAGTGTCCTTCCTTCTCTCTTGTAACGTTCTTTATTTTAAAGTCTATTTTGTCTGATATGAGCATTGCTACTCCAGCTTTCTTTTGATTTCCATTTGCATGGAATATCTTTTTCCATCCCCTCACTTTCAGTCTGTATGTATCCCTAGGTCTGAAGTGGGTCTCTTGTAAACAGCATATAGATGGGTCTTGTTTTTGTATCCATTCAGTGAGCCTGTGTCTTTTTGTTGGAGCATTTACATTTACCATTTTTGTTGGAGCATTTACCATTCACATTTAAGGTAATTATTGATATGTATGTTCCTATTAGCATTTTCTTAACTGTTCTGGGTTTTTTTTTTTGTAGGTCCTTTCCTTCTCTTGTGTTTCCCACTTAGAGAAGTTCCTTTAGCATTTGTTGTAGGGCTGGTTTGGTGGTGCTGAATTCTCTTAGCTTTTGCTTTATCTGTAAAGCTTTTGATTTCTCCATCGAATCTGAATGAGATCCTTGCCGGGTAGAGTAATCTTGGTTGTAGTTTCTTCCCTTTCATCACTTTAAATGTATCGTGTCACTCCCTTCTGGCTTGTAGAGTTTCTGCTGAGAAATCAGCTGTTAACCTTATGGGAGTTCCCTTGTATGTTATTTGTCTTTTTTTTCAGTTGTTGCTTTTAATAATTTTTCTTTGTCTTTAATTTTTGTCAATTTGATTACTATGTGTCTTGGCATGTTTCTCCTTGGGTTTATTCTGCCTGGGTCTCTCTGCACTTCCTGGACTTGGATGGCTATTTCCTTTCCCATATTAGGGAAGTTTTCAACCATAATCTCTTCAAATATGTTCTCGGGTCCTTTCTCTCTCTCTTCTCCTTCTGGGACCCCTATAATGCGAATGTTGGTGCGTTTAATGTTGTCCCAGAGGTCTCTTAGGCTGTCTTCATTTCTTTTCATTCTTTTTTCTTTATTCTGTTCCGTGTCAGTGAATTCCACCATTCTGTTTTCCAGGTCACTTATCCATTCTTCTGCATCAGTTATTCTGCTACTGACTCCTTCTAGTGTGTTTTTCATTTCAGTTATTGTATTGTTCATCTCTGTTTGTTTGTTCTTTAATTATTCTAGGTGTTTGTTCTTCTCAGTCTTTGTTAAACATTTCTTACATCTTCTCAGTCTTTGCCTCCTTTCTTTTTCTGAGGCCCTGGATCATCTTCACTATCTTTATTCTGAATTCTTTTTCTGGAAGGTTGCCTATCTCCACTTCATTTAATTGTTTTTGTGGGGTTTTGTCTTGTTCTTTGATCTGGTACATAGTCCTCTGCCTTTTCATTTTGTCTTATCTTTCTGTGAATGTGGTTTTCGTTCCACAGACTGCAGGTTTGTAGTTCTTCTTGCTTCTGCTGTCTGCCCTCTGGTGGATGAGGCTATGTTAGAGGCTTGTGCAGGCTTCCTGATGGGAGGGACTGGTGATGGGTAGAGCTGGGTGTTCCTCTGGTGGACAGATCTCAGTAAAACTTTAATCTGCTTTTCTGCTGATGGGTGGGGCTGAGTTCCCTCCCTGTTGGTTGTTTGGCCTGAGATGACCAAGCACTGGAGGCTGCAGGCTCCTTGGTGGGGCTAATGGTGGATTCCAGGAGGGCTCATGCCAAGAAGTACTTCCCAGAACTTCTGCTGCCTGTGTCCTTGTCCCCACTCTGAGCCACCACCTCTGCAGGAGACCCTCCAACACTAGCAGGTAGGTGTGGTTTGGTCTCTTGTGGGGCACTGCACTTTCCCCTGGGTCCTGATGTGCACACTACTTTGTGTGTGCCCTCCAAGAGTGGAGTCTCTGGTTCGCCCAGTCCTGTCGAAGTCCTGCAATCAAATCCCGCTAGCCTTCAAAGTCTGATTCTCTGGGAATTCCTCCTCCCAATGCCAGACCCCCAGGTTGGGAAGCCTGATGTGGGGCTCAGAACCTTCACTCCAGTGGGTGGACTTCTGTGGTATAATTGTTCTCCAGTTTGTAAATCACCCACCCAGCGGTTATGGGATTTGATTTTATTGTGATTGCGCCCCTCCTACCATCTCATTGCAGCTTCTCCTTTGCCTTTGGATGTGGGGTATCTTTTTTGGTGAGTTCCAGTGTCTTCCTGTTGATGATTGTTCAGCAGTTAGTTGTGATTCCAGTGCTCTCGCAAGAGGGAGTGAGCACACTTCCTTCTACTCCAGCATCTTGAACCAATCTGTGTCCATTTCTTAATTGATTGTTTTTTTGTTGTTTGAGTTGTATGAGTTCTTTATATATTTTAGATATTAGCTGTCTGCTAGCTCACTGTTAATGTATAGAAATTAAACAGGTTTTTTGTATATCGATTTTGTACGCTGCAAGTTTACCATATTTGTTTATTATTTATAATAGTTTTTTTGGGTGTATTTATGGTTTTCCATGTGTAAAATCATGTCTTCCGTGAGTAGTGACAGTTTTACTTCTTTCTTACCAATTTGGGTGCCTTTTATTTCTTTTTCTTGCCTAATTGCATTGGTTAGACTTCCAGTACTGTGTTGAATAAGAGTGATGAGAGTGGGCATCCTTGTCTTGTTCCTGATCTTAGGAGGCATAGTTTTCAGTTTTACACCCTTAAGTATGATATTAGTTGTGGATTTGTCATATATGGCCTTTATTCTGTTGAGGTATACTTTCTCTATACCCATTTTATTGATAGTTTTTATCATAAGTGGGTGAATTTTGTCAAATTTTTTTCTGTATCTACTGAGATGATCATATGATATTTATCTTTCATTTTGTTAATACGGTATATCACAGTGATTGATTTGCTGATGTTGAACCATCCTTGCCTCCCTAAAATAAATCTCACTTGATCATGTTGTACGATCCTTTTAATGTATAATGTTGTATTCAGTTTGATAATATTTTGTTGGGAATTTTTGCATCCATGTTAATCAGAGATATTGGCCTATGATTTTGTTTTTTTTGTATTGTCCTTGTCTGTATTTGGTATCAGGGTGATGTTGACTCATAAAATGAGTTAGGAGGCATTCCCTTATGTTTGAGTTTTTTGGAAGAGTTTGAGAAGGATAGGTATTAAATCTTCTTTAAATATTTGGTTGAATTCACCAGTGAAACCATCTGGTCCTGGACTTTTGTTTTGGGGAGGTTTTTGATTACTGTTTCATCTCCTTGCTAGTGATCGATCTATTTGTGTTTTCTATTTCTTCATGATTCAGTCTTGGAAGGTTGTATGATTCTAAGAATTTATCCATTTCTTCTAAGTAGTCCAATCTGTTGGTGTATAACTGTTCATGATATTTTCTTATAATCCTTTGTATTTCTGTGGTTTCCATTGTTATTTCTCCTTTTTTTCCTGTTTTTATTTATCAGTCTTCTCTCTTTTTTTCTTAGTGAGTCTAACTAAAGGTTTGCCAATTTCTAACATCTTTTCAAAGAACCAGCAATCTCATTGATCTTTTCTCTTGTCTTTTTGTCCTTATTTCATTTATTTTGCTCTGATTTTTATTATTTCCTTCCTTCTTCTGACTTTAGGCTTTGTTTCTTCTTCTTTTTCTAGTTCCTTTAGGTATAGAGTTAGATTGTTTATTTGAGATTTTTCTTATTTCTTGAGATGGGCCTGTATTGCTATAAACTTTTCTCTTAGTACTGCTTTGCTGCATCCTATAGATTTTGGTATCTCATATTTTCATTTTCATTTGTCTTCAGGTATTTCTCCATTTCTCCTTTGATGTCTCCATTGACCCCTTGTTCAGTATCGTGTTGTTTAGTCTCCACCTATTTGTGATTTTTCCAGCTTTCTTCTTGTAGTTGACCTCTAGTTTCATACCATTGTGGTTGGGAAAGATGCTTGATATGATTTCAATCTTCTTAAATTTACTGAGGCTTGTTTTGTGGCCCAACATATGATCTATCCTTAAGAGTGTTCCATGTACACTTGAGAAAAATTAGTATCCTGCTGCATTTGGATGGAATGGTCTCTACAAATCTGTCAAATCCATCTGGTCTAATGTTTCATTTAAGGTCACTGTTTCCTTTTTGACCTTCTGTCTGAATGATCTATCCACTGATGTAAGTGGGCTGTTAAGTCCCCTACTATTATCACGTTGCTGTCAATTTCTCCCTTTAGATCTGTTAATAATTGCTTTATATATTTTGGTGCTCTTATGTTAGGTGCATATATATTAATAACTGTTAAGTCTTCTTGATGCTTTTTCCCCTTTATCAATATATAATATCCATCTTTTCTCTTGTTACCTTTTCTGGCTTGAAGTCTATTTTGTCTGATGAGTGTGGCTGTATCTGCTTTCTTTTGGCTTCCATTTACTTGGAGCATCATTTTCCATCCCTTCACTTTGAGCCTGTTTGTCTTTAGAACTGATGTGGGTCTCCTGGAGGCAACATATAGTTGTTTTAATTTTTAATCCATCCACCTATTCTGTGTCTTTTGATTCGTGAATTAAATCCATTTACATTTCGGGTGATTATTGATAAATGAGGACCTAGCACTGCCATTTTATTTTTTGTTTTCTTTGCACTTAAGAAATTCTTTAACTATGGCCCTCAGTTTGGCCTTTGACCTGAAGAAGATCACCTACAGCCTCAGGTGGTCCCATTTCTAAAGGTAACCTTTTTTTTTAGTAGTTCTTTTAAAATTGAAGTATAGTTGATTTACAGTATTGTGCCAATCTCTGCTGCACAGCAAAGTGACTCAGTTTTATCCATGTATGCATTCTTTTAAAAAATATTATTTTCTATTATGGTTTATCCCAGGAGGTTGGATATAGTTCCCTGTGCTATACAGTAGGACCTTGTTTATCCATTCTAAATATAATCGTTTGCATCTACCAACCCCAAATTCCCAGTCCATCCCTCTCCCTTCCCCCCCCCCACCTTGGCAACCACAAATTAAAGGTAACCTTTTTAATAGTCTCTTCAATTCAGTGAGAGGTTTACTAGAATTAGTAGTCAAATAAAGGAGGATAGAGGGGAGCTATGTCAGTCTTACAGTCCTTTGTTTTAGGTACTATTTATATCTTTAATCATTCATTAGCCTTCTACAGCAAATCCTTCCATCAAGCTATTTTGGAATTTTGAAGCCTTGGGGCTTCTGCATACCAATTAAAATAGGTACAATTGTTGAGGATAAGAACTCTCTAAAACTTTACCAGTTTCGAAAATTTTCCAATTCAAATGGCCATCATTTGGCCATTGACGAGTAGGATCTTAATAGTAACTCAAACCAATAAAACACAAGAGACAGCCCCACAAGAGAGTGCAAAGGATGCAGCCCTCACAAGATCCAGAAAGTTCACTCCCCAAAATAGTCTAAGAACTCAAAGACCTTCATTGTACAAGTGGTAACAACAAAGGTTGAGATGACAAAGGCCCCTTATGGACTGAGACCCTCATGACAAACTCCTCTGAGAGCTGACCCAGTTGAACACTGCAAACACTCAGCTTGGAATCCCAGTCTATTCAACTGACTGCCAAATATGTGTTGGTACGTGCACTTTCCAGATGGAGGAGATCAGAAAGAATATTCTCACTGGTCAATGAGTGAGGTTCTCAGGACATATAACAAAAAGAAAGGAAAACCTAATCTGGCCAGTGGTTTTCCTCCTTATGACAGAGGACACAAAAGACAGACAAAGAAAAACAATGACCATCTTTGGGAGGAAAAGGATCCACAAACCAGGAATATTCTACCAAACTTCAAACCAAGAGTCACGGAGTCCAAGGAGCTAGATCTACAAATATTTTCTCCTGTGAATCTAGTTTTTAAAAAAGAGGAAAATCCTCAAAAAAAAAAAAAAAGAGGAAAATTCTCACGACTCTTGGTTTCTACAGATGCTGCAGGCAGAGATCTGGGAGACTGACTGACATGGTAAGAATTCTTACCTTTTGCCTGCTTTTGTCAGGTGTCCCAGGATCTCTTAACTGTAGTAGCCTTAGGGCGAGTAGTGTCCAGCCAGTAAAGTTTCATTCCATCCTTGTCATCAACTACTGGGGAGGAATTAATGTCCCTCTATCCTTCTAGGTTCTTCTGGCTGCTCTAAGAATTAAATTGACATGGGATAGATTAACAGGAGAAAATCAAATTTTAATAACATGTATACATGAGAGAGACCCAGAAAAACTGAGTAATCCGTTAAATATCTTAACTATCTCTCCTCTTCTACCTGTATCATTTCTAGATTTCTATCTTCGAGCTCTCTTCCATGTGGTCTGCCCTATTTCCAATGCTTTCTAAAGGTTCTTCATCTCATTTATCGAGTTCTTCAGGTCTAGTCTGTTTGGTTATTTTTTTTAAGTTTCAATCTCTTTAGTAAAGTATTCCTTCTGTTCATTATTTTTATTCCTGAGTTCATTGAGCTGCCTTTTTGAGTTTTCTTGCAGCTCACTGAGTTTCTTCATGACAGGTATTTTAAATTCTCTGTCAATTAGATCACAATATTCTGTGACTTTAAGTTTGGTTTCTGGAGAATTGCCATTGTCTTTTTGTGATACCGTGTTACCATGGTTCTTCAAGGTGCCTGATAAGTTGTTCCTTAGCTGGAGCATTTGGAGTAGTGAACAACCTTCTTCCTCAGGTAAAGCTTTTTTTTCCCCCTTGAACTTGAGGCTAAGGATTCATTAGCAATAAGAGGCCTTTCTTGTGTTTTCCAGTAGGTGGCGCTATAGCAAAGCTTTTGGGTTCTCTTACCAGAGCTACCCCCGGTTATACATGTTTGAGAAGGAGTACTTTCCGCTCTCCACTGCCTCTGTCAGAGGGGTCCCTTGGTGCCCTCAGTGTAGCTGCTTGGTGCCTTGATGCCGCCAATGTGGCATCACCACCTGGGGCACTGGGATGGTGCACGCCTCCACCATATCTGGGGTGTCCTGGTTCTGTCAAAGCGGGGAGCCAAGGGGGAGCCAGGGTGGCAGGCATCTCTGTCATGACCAGGCTTTCAGGTTGGTGGGCTCTGCTGCTGCAGACAGGGCAGGGCTGGAGTTGTGGGTCCCTTTGTAGCTGGACCCTGATGGACAGGGTCACAGGCCCTGCTGCTGCTGCTGTGTGGTTCCCTGTGGCCAGCAGCATTGCTGCAGCCGGGAGGCTGGTGTCATGTACACTGTCTCCCTGATGCTACTGGGTTCTCTGCAAGATCAGCCACCATGGCCAGGTTCCAGGGGTCAGGTCACAAACCACCTCTGCTGTTCCCCCTGTTCTGCCTCCTCTATGTGTTCCAATCCACCCACCTTTAGATGTACAGATGTGAGGAGTTCTCTGGCATCCTGATGTGTTGGGATGAGGCACCTTTGTTGAGTTATGGATGTTTCACTGGTTGTAGATTGAAGGGGAGACACAAAGGAGTGTCACGCTGCCATGATGCTGAAGTCACTCTAAAGTCAGACAGCATATAGTTTTTTTTTAAGATTATTCTTTTTTTTTAAAAAAAGAGGTGCATTTCTTTTTTAAAATAATTAATTAAGGCTGCATTGGGTCTTCATTGCTACGTGCGGGCTTTCTCTAGTTGTGGCAAGCGGGGGTTACTCTTCATTGCGGTGCTTGGGCTTCTCATTGTGGTGGCTTCTTTTGTTGTGGAGCACAGGCTCTAGGTGCACAGGCTTCAGTAGTTGCAGCACACGGGCTCAGTAGTTGCGACACGTGGGCCCTAGAGCGCGCGGGCTTCAGTAGTTGCGGCGTGTGGGCTCAGTAGTTGTGGCGCACGGGCTTAGTTGCTCTGCAGCATGTGGGATCTTCTCAGACCAGGGATAGAACCTGTGTCCCCTGCATTGGCAAGAGGCTTCTTAACCAATGTGACACCAGGGAAGTCCCAGCATATAGTTTTAACCTAACCTGACAATCTCTGCCTTTTAATTGGTATGCTTAGTTCATTTAAGTGTAATGTATTTATTGATAAATTGGACTTAGGTCTATCATTTTATTATTTGTTTTCTGTTTGTTCCCTCTGTGTTTTGTTCTTATCTTTCCCCCTTTTTGTCTTCTTCTCAGTTTGAATTTTTAAAATTTAATTTCTCTGTTGGCTTCCCCAACATCTCCCTGCCCCCCACACATACACTTTCTGCTTATAGGTGATCCTTTCCTGTCCTCTGACTGAAAAGAGAATTTCTTAAAATTTTTCTGCCTTCGTTTGCCTCCCAGATCTGGGATTTGGATCACCATCTGGTTAAAGTAGGGAGATATAGGAGCGGGAAAAAACCCACAGAAACTTCACTACCATATCAGTAATTTTTCGAATTTTGACTTCCCTCCCCAATATGCCTGCCCTCAATTACTTTTCAGGGTCCTCAGGTAGTTGCTTTATCTATTCTGGCCAGAGCTTTTAGTTGTAATCAGTGAGAAATTATGTACAGTAGGCTTAATCAATCTTAATGAGAGCCATAAGCAAACACACACAAGAGAGTCTGTTGAGAAGACTGACATTGTTTTGAGTTTTTCAAATATCTTTAATGTCCCACTTAATAGAAAACAACTGGATTCTGATAACTGCTTCTGCATTCAGTGTGTTGTGAAATGTTGTTTTGGTTGAAGTATATGAGGAAAGTCTGGAGCAGTTACAATAGAGGGGTATATTTCATAGTCTCTCTAGATAAACGTGGATCTTTATTTTTAACACTACAGCAAAACTTTACAAATGGTAGTTTCTTAAAGGTTAGTTGCGATGTGCAGTCTGAAACCATATCAACAAACTTTTAAAAATGTGTTGGTCTGGCTTGCATTTTGAATAGCTCTTTTACCTATCTTGAACAGATCCTTTACCTATTCACTTTTTAATAACATCACGCATCACATATCTGGAAAATACTGGTTTACTGAGTTATTCAGATTTCCAAAAATGTTGAAACATTTCCATTATATAATATCAAAAATCATAGTCATAAGTATCCACAATGATCTCATCAGAAAATCTATAAATATTTAGAAAATTGTTAAGCACATGGTGGCAGATATGTTTTTCCCCTTTAAGGTTCAGATTTTATCATTTGTCACAAATTCTGTCAGTTATTCTCCTTAAAGGGAAAGCTCACTTTGTTCTTTGTGAGAAAATATCTGCCAGATACTTAAGTCTATAGTTTTTAAATTGTTCTTTCAATGTAAAAATAAAATTACACTATGACAAAAGCTGCTAGTACAGTTCATAACTCAAATAAACAAAAGCTTTTTCTTGAGACAGTCATCATATATCATTATGCAGCTTTATACATACCTTGCATTTTGTCACATAGGATATTAAAGTATACAAGGGTAGAGGTTTAGTGGAATTAATAATTTTTACTGCTTCATGAAGGATTTTAAGTGAAACTGGTTTTTGTTGTTTGTTTTTAGCTATGAGTGGTTGTATAGAATACAACAACTTCTAGGATGTTCAGTGCCACTGCCTTGATGCGGGACAAGGGCCAGGAGTTTTACCCACCATTGTTTTTGCACCATCAGTGCAAATTTCAACATAATAAAAAATCTGAATAGCAACTTACTTTTATTATGAAAATAATTTTGACCTCAGGGACCCTCTGAAAGGGTTGGGGAGATGCAGGGGTCTGCAGATCCACTTTGAAAATCACTCTAGTAAGAGAAAAGATAAGGGAAGCATTGGGGTTCTCCTACAGGAATAAAAGTAGATGGCACTTAACCCAGGCAGGAGGTTATAGCCAAACAGACATGAAGAATAAGTAGGATTTAGAGCCGTGAGGGAGAAGGGCATTCCAGACTAAAAGAAGAAACAGCGCAAGTGAGCGTCTGTGTAGGAGACATAGGGGGGACCAGGAGTGATGAGCTGAGATAGGAAAGGAGAGCTGGAGGCATAATTTGCAGAGTCTTGAATGTCATCCAAGGAGTTTAAGATCTCTCCTAAGTGTAAGGGACAACCACTGAAGGGTTTTAAGCTGGGGGATGATTTGACAAGATTTTGTTTGTTTAGGACAATCACTCTTACTACAGTATAGATATGGATGCAAAGGGAATAAGACTTTGAGCAAAAAAAAAAAAAAAAAAAAAAAACCCAGAAAGCTATTGCAATAATCCAGCTAAGAGATGGCTACCTGAATCCCTTGGAAAAATGGCAGTTGACTTGGAAATAAATAGATGAATTTGAGAGATGTAAAGGAAGTATAAGTAATAAGACTAAGTGACTCATTAGAAGTGGGGATGAAAGGAAGGGAGAAGAACCAAGCTTGGGCTACTGGATGATGACGTATTGTTCACTGAGAAGATACAGGGGGAGAAGCAGATTTGGAAGGAGGGTTATGATGTTGGGTTAAGGTACCCATGAAACATTTATGTGGGAATGTCCCAGAGTCAAATGGATATATGGAACTGGAAGTTACTTAATGTCTCATTCCATTTATAAGACATTCTTGAAAAAGAACTGTAGGAACAGAGAACATATTCAGTGGTTGCCAGGGGTTATGGGGAGAGCATGGGTGGGACTACAAAAGGACAGCATGGGGCTTCCCTGGTGGCGCAGTGGTTAAGAATCCGCCTGCCAATGCAGGGGACACGGGTTCAAGCCCTGGTCCTGGAAGATCCCACATGCCGCAGAGCAGCTAAGCCCGTGCGCCACAACTACCGAACCTGTGCTCTAGAGCCCATGAGCCACAACTACTGAAACCTGTGCGCCTAGAACCCGTGCTCTGCAACAAGAGAAGCCACCTCAGTGAGAAGCCTGTGCACCGCAACGCAGAGTAGCCCCCGATTGCTGCAACTAGAGAAAGCCCACACGCGCGCAGCAATGAAGACCCAATGCAGCCAAAAATAAATAAATAAAATTAAAAAAAAGAAAAAGGACAACATGAGGAAGGTTTGGGGAATGGTGAAACTGTTCTGTATCTTGATTGTGGTAGTGGTAACAGACATCCATATATGTCAATTCTACTGTATATTAATTTAAAAAATTAAACAGGAAAATTACTCTTGGGTTTCTGGCTTGTAGAACTGGTGCCAGTGGTGGCATCGTTCACTGAGATTCAGAATAAGAAAAAGACCTGGGTAGGTGGAGGGAGACAATGAGATTTGGGATATGCTAAGTTTGAGGTGCCTTTGAGACATCCAGCAGGTATCAACTAGACAATTAGACACACCATCTGGAACTCAAAGGAGAACTGTTCTTAAAATTTTCAAAATCCTCACTTGGTGTAGAATCATGGATTTTTCTCCTGAACTTGTACCCGTGTTATCAAGAACTACTGTGCCATGTTTCTTATCACTGTACTTATATTGGCCTAGCACCATCAACTTAGTTTTTACATCTCAGCCATTATATGGTGGTAAATAATGAATATTGATAACTGCTGTGTGGGATCTTATTTACAATAAGAAATATAACAAAAGCAGAAGGTCATTAAAACCATTATAGGGTATGAGTCACCTTATGGTGGTATCTGAAGCCAGGAAAGGAGAGAAGGCTCCTCGAGACGGTTTAGGAAGAGTATGGAATGTAAGAAGAGGCAGCAATGACAGAGGCTCGAAGATGAGAAGTGACAAAGGATTAGGAGCTTGAAAGTCCAGCCTGAGTGGTTAGAAGCAAACCAGGTGTGTGTGTGTGTGTGTGTGTGTGTGTGTGTGTGTGTGTGTGTGTGTACATAAGTATGTGCTGTCAGAGAAGCCAACAGAAGGAGAAAATTCATAAAAGAGGTGCTTGTGAGAGATCACACCAGAGCAGGAAAATGTTCTCTGGATATAATTACAATGATTATTGGTAACCTAGGCTGGCATAAACTCAGTGCAGTGGTAGGGGTGGGAACTAGACTGTAGGGGCTGAAGAATGTAGAAAGAATGAATGTAGAAAGTGGAAGAATATAGAAAGTTGAGCCAGAGAGTATACATAGCTCTTTCAAGAAACTTGACTCTGATGGAAAGGGGAGTAAGAGGGCTGTAGTTAGGGCAGAACGAGTTGTTAGAAAGGTGTGTGTGTGTGTGTGTGTGTGTGTGTGTGTGTGTGTGTGTGTGCGCGCATGTGCATATGTATTTTAAAGAAGTTTGATCGTCATTATAAGATGATGTGCGGAAGCAGAGATTTAGAGAATGGGGTTAATTGATAGAGCCAGTCTCCTGTCACAGAGGGAGGGAGATAGTATTCTGATTAGGGTGCACTCTATCTTCAGTCCCTTTAACTTTATGCTGGAGCCATTAGCCAACACTAATTAGAGGCATAAGAACTGGAAACTGTCTCTATTTGATGATTATATGGTTGTAAAAGAATCAGCAAAGAGCAACCACAAATAGGAAAATTTAGTTAAGTAACATGACATACAATTAATGTACAGAAATCAACGGCCTTCAACAGTATCCAGTTAGAAGAGATAATAGAAGAGCACACCCTATTCACAAGAGCAAATAGTAATGATAATAAAATACCCAGGCAGAAACTTAAGAAATGTGTAAAACTTATATGAGGAAAACTATAAATACTCATGAAGGACACAAAAGTAAACATGAACAAATGGAAGGGCAGTGTGTTTGGATAGAAGTCTCACATAATAAATATAGTAATTCTTTTTTTAAATTTTATTTATTTATTTGTGGGTGGATTTATTTATTTTTGGCTGCATCATTGCTGCACACGGGCTTTCTCTAGTTGCGGCGAGCAGGGGCTACTCTTTGTTGCAGTGCATGGCCTTCTCATTGTGGTGACTTCTCTTGTTGCACGGGCTCTAGGCGCACGGGCTTCAGTAGTTGCAGCACGTGGGCTCAGTAGTTGTGGTGCACGGGCTTGGTTGCTCTGCGGCATGTGGGATCTTCCGGGACCAGGGGTTGAATCCGTGTTCCCTGCATTGGCAGGTGGATTCTTAACCACTGCACCACCAGCAAAATCCCAAAGATAGTAATTCTTTCAAAGTTAATTTATAAATATAATGCAGCTCCCTTAAAAATACCATCAGGTTTTAATCTAGAATTAGAAAAGTTGACTATAAAAACTTATTTGAAAGAATAAATAAGAACAGCTAGGAAAACTCTGAGAAAGAGGACCATGATAGAGAGGCACTACCAGAGAGTTATACATACTATAAAACTTCTGTAATTATAACTATGAGGTATTAGCATATGAATGGATAGACCAAAAGAACAGCCTAGAAAATTCAGAAATGGACCCACGTGCATATAGAAATTTAGTAGATGATAAAGGTTGCATCTCAAACCATTGGAGGGAAGAAGGATTTTTAAAATAAGTGGTACTGAGGTAAGTGGAGAATCATATGGAAAAAGATCAGATTAAATCTGCTCCTCACACCATACACCGGATAAATTTTAAAAGGGTTAAAGGTCAAAAAAAAAAAAGGGTCAGAGATCTGTATTTTAAAAGACGAAACTATAAAAATACTAAAAGAAAACATAATGGATTCCTTTATAATCTTGAAGTGGGCAAAATTTTGCTAACCATGATTCAGAATATAGAAGCAGTAAAAGAAAAGATTGATACATTTGACTACATAATAATAAAGTTTTGCATGGCAGAAAACACAACGAGAAAAGTAAAAAGACAGAAGAACAGAATTCACAGAAAACACAAGTCCTTAAACAAATGAGCAGGTGGTTGACCTCATTTATAATACTTGAAATGCAAACTAAAACTACATTGAGATATAATTTCTCACCTACCGGATTGACATCATACTCTGCTGTCACGTTGTGGGGAAACTGGTATTGCTGGTAGGAATGAAAACTAGTACAAGCCGCAGGAAGGAGGATCTGGCAATTTCCAGCAAAGTCACATACATGTGGCTTTTTACCTATCAATCTCACTACTAACCAAATTATATATTCCTTTTGATCCAGAAGTTCTCATTTTAATATAATTTCTAGGGTTCTATGACAAAGATACAGTGGCAAAAATACAAAATAATGAATGCATAAAGTTATTTGTGATATGAGTTTTTGTAACAGAAAAATACTTGAAACCAAAATATCCATCAGTAGCGAACTGATTGAATAAGCCTAAGGTATATTTATACAGTAGAACACTATGCAACTCTAAAAAAGAATGGAGATGATCTTTACATGTTGTTATGGTGTGATCTCCATGATGAAGTGTTACGCAAAAAAGTAAAGTGAAGAATGGTGTATATGATATGCTACCTTTTGTGTAAGAAAGAAGGGAAATGAAAATACACACATATATATTTTCAAAAAGAAACAATGGAAAGATGAATAAAAATGGTTTCATATAGGGCAAAAGAGGAAATATGGTAGAGGGCACAGAGATGGCAGTGAGACCTCTGTGAAGATACCTCATTATAAAGTTTTGGCTTTGGAATCATACAAATGTTCTATAAAATTTTTAAAAATTTAAACAAAAAGACAGTTCCCCTGCTAGTGCCCAGATTATGGTCTCTAAATACAACTTGGTAAATTCCTGATAGGAATCAAAGCTCTCTGAGAAATGGTTGATTCCGAATTTGGTCAAGAAATGTACAAAGATGAGCCTGGAACATCTTGCCATACCGTAAATTAAGGAGGCTCCTACTGGTCTAGCGTGGAAATTGAAAGAGCAAATATGTTCAAAACCTATATATTCATAATAATATTAAACACAGACACACACGCACACACACACACACACACAATGTTTGTTTACCTTCAGAGAGAACTGTCTAAATCTGAAAATTGAAGCATTTAAGTTGTTTTTTTCTGTATTCACTGCAACTCAGGATAACCAAAGAATTAATGAGAGATGTTTCTCTGTATAGTAGTATATGTATATATTAGTATACAGATGTTTCTCTTTTAGTAGCTAATAAATGAAGAAAGAATGATAAATTAGAAATCCCCATTTTGTAAACCCCTAAAGAAATAATGAATCTAGGTACGTTGCCAGATTTAGCATACAAATTTCAGGGGACATACTTACAAAGTTATAGTAGCATTATATGGAAAATGCTTATACTGAAAATTAATTTTGTTTATCTGAATTTCAAATTTAACTGAATGTCCTGTGTTTGACCTGGCAACCCTAGATCTAGGAAATACTCAACAATGGATGTTAACATCACTGAGATAGATGCAGAAGAATCATTTAATAAACTAAACATTCATTTATGATTTAAAAACTAAAAATAGAAGGAACTTTTAAAATATAATGATGTGTACCCACAAAAATACTATGCAAGCATTATACTCAGTAGCAAAATGTTGAAAGTTTTTGCTTTCTGTTCAGGAGCAAGACTAGGATACCCCCAATATGCCCTTTTTTCTACTGTGTAATAGAGAGCCTAAAGAAAAGATATAAAGATGAGAAAGAAAGTATAAACTCATTATTCGTAAACAATATGATAGTGTACATAGCAAATCCAAAAAAAAAAAAACCCTACAAATAAATTATTAGAATAATAAGTGGAGACTTCTGGTTCCAGACAAGATGGCAGAGGCTCATTTCTCCCTACCCCTTCCTGATAAATGCAATGAAAAACTCTGGAAATAATACAGCAGACATTCATAAGAGGTCTTTGAAAGGTAGAAAGTAGAAGGCTAGCTGGCTGGGGACCTTAGGACTTGAGGAACAACACAGTGAACCAGCATTTCTCAACTTCTGACCCAGTGACAGGAGGTGGCCCAGGCTCAGTGGCTCTGTAGCCTCCTTCCAGCAACAGAAGGCACTCAAGTATGTGCTTTTCTCTCCCATATCAGTAGTGATCAAGCAGGAGCCCCACTGGCACTGGGCAGTACAGGAAAGCGCTCTCCACCCCTTTATGCTAGTGTCTCCTACCCCTAATCTAGCAGCACCATCTGGACGCTAGGAAATGCTTTCAGTTTCCATTCGTGGTAACAACATGAATTGGGTGCAAGTGCAACCAGAACTGGGAAAAGGAAAAAGAACAGAATAACACTACAAGTCCTCTGAAAATTAAAGTGTCATTGGAACCACAGCACACAAAACTAGGCCAGGACCTACCTGCTAAACCTAAACATGGTAACTGCCTGCTAAAATGGAAGAGTTAAATAAGATCCAGAGTTTTCTATCAAAATATTTAAAATGTTCAAGACATAATAAATAATCACATATCATAACAAAAACCAGGAAAATCACAACTTGAATGAGAAAAGACAATCGACAGATGCCAACACTGAGATGAATTAGATGTTAGAATTATCTGACAAAGATCTAAAGTAGCCATCATAAAAATGCTTCATCAAGCAATTACAAATACTCTTGAGACAAATGAAAACAATAGAAAATTTCACCAAAGATATAGAAAATGTAAAAGAGAATTAAATGGAAATGATAAAACTGAAAACTACCATAACTGATATTAAAGACTCACTGGAAAGACTCAAGAGCAGGATGAATATGATAGAGGAGAGCATAAGTGATTCTGAAGATAGAACAATAGAAATTACCCAATCAATAAAAAAATCAGAGAGAAAATTGACAGGAAAAAAACCCCCCACCAAATCCTTAGATAACCTGCAGAACAATTACAAAAAATCTAACATTTGTATCACAGAGTATCAGAAGGAGAGAAGAAAGAGCAGGACCAAAAAAGTATTTGAAGAAATAATGACTAAACCTTACCAAATTTGGCAAAAGACATAAACCTACAGATTCAAGAAGCTAAACAGAATAAATCCAAAGAAATACACACCAAGACAGAGCATAATTACCTTATGAAAACTAAGGCAAGAAGAATATTGAAAGCACTAGAGAGAAATGATACATTATCTACAGGGAAACGCTGATCAAATTACAATGGATTTCTCATCTAAAACCATTGAGAAGAAAGCATGGCATAATATGTTTCAAGTGCCAGTAGAAAAGAACTGTCAACTGTGGATCCTATATCCAGCAAAATTACCCTTCAGAGGTTAAGGGGAAATAATGTTTTCATTTATTTATTTTATTTTTATTATTTTTATTTTTAATTTTTTTTGGCTGTGTTGGGTCTTCGTTGCTGCTCATGGGCTTTTGCTAGTTGTGGTGAGCAGGGGCTACTATTTGTTGTGGTGCACAGCCTTCTCATTGCAGTGGCTTCTTTTGTTGCAGAGCACAGGCCGTAGGCACGCGGGCTTCAGTAGTTGCAGCATGCGGGCCCTAGAGCACATGGGCTTCAGTAGTTGTGGCTCATGGGCTCAGTAGTTGTGGCTTGCAGGCTCTAGAGTGCAGGCTCAGTAGTTGTGGCACACGGGCTTAGTTGCTCCATGGCATGTGGGATCTTCCCAGGCCAGGGATCAAACCTGTGTCCCCTGCACTGGCAGGTGGATTCTTAACCACTGTGCTACCAGGGAAGTCCATCTAAGTTTTTAGATGAAGAAAAACTAGAGGCTTTGTCATCAGAAGAACCACCCTTAAAGAATGGGTAAAGGAAGTCCTTCAAACTCCAAATAATAAGAGAAGTCTCAGAACTTCAGAAAGGAAGGAAGAATAGCAGAATGGGTAAAAACAGGGGTAAATATAATAGGCTACCTTTCTCATGAGTTTTAAAAATCATATATATAATTTAAAATCAATTATAACATTGTTTGATGTGGTGCTTACTGTAGATGGAGGAAACACTTGAAACAATTATATTTTGGAAAGTGAGGAAGGTAAAAGAACCTACATGGAAGTAAAGTTTCAGCAGAGTGGTAAAATACTGATGTTAGACTTAAGTGATAAGTTACATATTAATTTGTAATACCTAAAGCAAGTGGTAAGAAATTTATCCAAAATAATGTATTCAAAAATAATATAAATCAAAATGGAATTCTAAGACATGCTCAGATAACCCACAGGAATATTAGAAAAATGAGAAACAGAGAGGACAAACGGAAAATGAATAATAAAATGGCAATCTTAAGCCCAAACACATCAATAGTTACTTTAGATGTAAATTTCTATCTAAATACACAAAATAAAAGAGTGAATTTAAAAAACATGATTCAACTATAAAGCTGTCTCCAAAAAAACTCACTTCAAATATAATAACATACGTAGGTTAAAAATAAAAGGATGGGAAGAAATATGCCATGCAAATATTGACTTTAAAAAGCCACAAGTTATTATATTAATATCAAATAAAGTAGACTTCAGAGCAAAGAAAATTGCTAAGAATAAAGAGGGACATTACATAATGACAAAAAATCATTCCACCAAGAAGACATTGCAATTCTAAATGTATACTTACAATAGAGATTCAAACTACATGAAACAAAAACCAGTAGAGCTGAAAGATGAAATAGACAAATCCATAATTATAGTTAGGGAATTCAAAACCTCACTCTCACCATTCATAGAACATAGAGAGGAAATAAGCAAAGATATAGAAGAACTGAATAACACCACTGATCAACAGGATCTAATTGACATTCATAGAGTACTCTATCCAACGACACCAGTATGCACATTATATATATTTATATACATCAAAATATGTGGATGTGCTACAGCAGTGCTGGAAGGGAAATTTTTTTTTTTTTTTTTTTTTTTTCTGTACGTGGGCCTCTCACTGCTGTGGCCTGTCCCGCTGTGGAGCACAGGCTCCGGACGTGCAGGCTCAGCGGCCATGGCTCACGGGCCCAGCCGCTCCGCGCATGTGGGATCTTCCCGGACCGGGGCACAAACCCGTGTCCCCTGCATCGGCAGGCGGACTCTCAACCACTGCGCCACCAGGGAAGCCCTGGAAGGGAAATTTATAGCACTAAATGCTTACATTAGAAAAAAGGCAAGTCTCAAACCAATAATCTAAGCTCCTACCCAAGAAACTAGTAAAAGAAGACCAAAATAAACACAAAGCAATCAAAAGGAAGGAAAAAATAAACAGCAAAAATTAATAAGATTGAATAGAGGAACATAATAGAGAAGATCAATGAAACAAAAAGCTGGTTCTTTGAAAAGATCAATAAAATTAATTAACATAGAGCAGAACTGACAAGGGTAAAAAAAGAGAAAACCCAAATTACCAATATCAAGAATAAAAGATGATACATCACTACAGACCCTGTAGCCATTACAATGGTAATAAGGGGATACTATGAACAACTCTACACTCACAAATTTTACAGCTTAGATGAAATAGATAAATTCTTCAAAAATCATAAACTATAAAAACTCAACCAATATAAAATAGATAACCTGAATAGGCATTAAAGAAATTGAACTTGTAATTAAAAGGCTCTAAAGAAAGGAATATCCAGGTACAGATGGTTCCACTAGAGAATTCTATCAAACATTTGAAGAAGAATTAGCATCACTTTTATGCAATCTCTTCCAGAAAATAGAAGAGGGAACACTCTCCAACTCATTCAATGAGGCCAGAATTACCTTGACACCAAAACCAGGCAAAGACATTACAAAAAGAAGAAAGAGGAAGAGGAAGAGAGAGAAAGAAAATTAGTATCCCTCGTGAACTTAGATTCAAAAACCCTTAAAAATATTAGCAAATCAAAGCCTTCAAAGTGTAAAAAGAATTCTATACCATAACCAAGTGGGATTTATTCCAGGTATGCAAGGCTGCTTCAGTATTAAAAAATAAATCAATGTAATCCACCATGTCAACAAGGTAAAGAAGAAAAATTATATGATCATATCAATTGACATGGGAAAATAATTTGGCAATAACCAACACCATTTATGATAAAACCCCAACAAACTAGGAATAAAGGGGAACTGCTTCAACCTGATAAAACAGCATTTACCAAAAAACTACAACTAACAGGGACTTCCCTGGTGGTCCAGTGATTAAGACTTTGTGCTTCCACTGCGAGGGGAATGGGTTTGATCCCTGGTTGGGGAGCTAAGATCTGCGTGGCACGGCCACAAAAAAAAAGAAACAAGAAAAAAAACACCTACAGCTAACATGTTTAATGCTGAAAGGCTGAACGTTTTTCCCCTTATTAGGAACAAAGTAAGGATGTTCACCTCTTATTTGACACAGTACTAGAAGTTCTAGCCAGCTAAACAAAGCAAAACAAAGATTAAAAAAATACTGATTGGAAAGGAATAAAATTGTCCTTATTTTCAGATGACATGATTACATAGAAAATCCCAAGGATTCTAAAAAAAAAAACAAATAATAAACACACAAAAATCAGATGCATTTCTATACACTAACAATGAAAATGTAGAATCCAAAATTGAAAACACAATGCTATTTACAATAGATCCAAAGAAAAATAAAGTATTTAAGTATAAATCTAACAAAACATGTTCAGGATCTGTGTGTTGAGAAAACACACTTTTTGGGCTTAGAATAGAAATGCATTGTCTCACAGTTCTAGAGGTCAGAAAGTCAAGACCAAGATGTCAGAAGGGTTTGGAGAAAGGTTAGTTCCTTTGTGAGGAAGAATATGTTCCATGCCTTTCTGCCAGCTTCTTATGGTTTTACTGGTAATTTTTAGCATTTCTTGGCTTGTAGATGATGCATCACCTCAATCTCTCCCTTTATCTTCATGCGGTGTTTTCCCTGTGTGCATGTTTAACTCTGTGTCCAAATTGCCCTTTTTATCAGGACACTAGTCATATCGGATTAGGGGCCCACCCTACTCCAGTATGAGCTCATCTTTACTAATTATATCTGCAGCAAGCTTATTTCCAAATAAGCTCACATTCTATGGTATTGGAGATTAGGGGTTCAACATATGAATTTTGCAGGGACACAATTGAACCTATAACTGATCTCATTTTTCCTTATTAGAAGAGCTATGTATGTGTACATATGCATATATGTATATAAGTATATATGAATATATAAAGGACTGAATGGTATACATCAAACTGCTAACTGGAGTTATCCTCTGGGAAATGATGGGGAATGAGGAGGGTAGGTGGGCAATACTTATACTTTTTATCTCCACACTTTGAATTGGTTGAAAAATGTTCAACAAGTATGTATAACTATTGCAAATTTAAGCAAACAACTTAAGAGCCTTTAAGGCACCTTATAGATGTCCTTCAAGGTAGATACTGGGCTTCCTTGGAGAGAAGTGGGAACTACAACAATTAAGTGATCCAGAATTGTTTGACTACTTTTTCATGTGCAAAACAGTAATATTTTATATGTCCCCACCAAAAGGACTTGTGAGTCAGTGGCAGAGTGGAAATAGCACTGCACCTGGAGCCCAGAGAGCCAGATGGAATTCCATTTCTGGCACTAGCCAGCCAAGTGACTTTAGGTTCTTAACCACCAGGGCATTTGCATTTTTCTCTTTAAATGTTTCTGTAAATTTCAGATATGTAGTCCTATGGTCTATATTTATTCAGATCTGGCTAATACATATATGTTGTGTGTCACAGCAATATTTGACTAAGCTTAAAAATAGCCAACATCACTTTTCCTAGAAAAAAATATGAACACAGAGACCATTGATCTGAGCTGTGTACTTGAAGTACAGTGTATCCATGTTATATGACCAGGCAGCCTGATTCTCCCACTCTGCCTCTAAAAAGTATCTATACCACCCTCCATTATCGCTATGGGAAGGACAACTTCCACCGAAGGGCCATACAACAGACAGAGCTGAACCCCACAAACCTGTGTCACCCCTCCAGAGCTTCTCTTCATTTCTCCATTCAATCAGGAAATAATTATTAACTACCCACTATGAGCCAGGACTATACCAGGCCCTGGGGATCCACTGATCAGCAAAATAAACACATCCTTATTCAGATTAAGGAAGTCAAGAAAACAATTACAAGACAATGTGAAATGTGTTTTGGTAAAGGAATTACAGGGTGCTGGGGGTGGAGAACCCAGCTCTCTGAGTTAGGGTCCCCTAACTCAGTCTTAAAGGTTTTCCAAAAGCTTCTCTTCATAGAATTGCATCAACTCAGCTCTGAAATCTTGAGTTAGATAATTTTGCCCACTACCTGCTGCTTTTCCTTTTTCCTTTCAGTTCCATCTGTGGTTGCTGGAGAAGGGCATGGCTCAGGCAGGAAGTTGTCAAACCCCTGTAGTTCACCTATTCAAGGAAGAGAAAAATGGCCTCTCTGACTGGGAGGCATTCTTTCAACTTCCTGGATGGTGTCATGTTTTCACTCTAGGTAGGAGGATCCACTCTGCAGAGTCCAGGTGTAAAAGGGTTTGATCACAAGTCCTAAGAATGATGAGAAATACCTATTCATTCCTCATCAGAGTCAATATCTACCAGAGCCCACTCACTCTCACTAACCATTACATCAAGCACAAAGTGTCCCTTTGAAAGTCTTCAGAGTGCATGTTTATTAGTTTCTTCAGACAGAGCACATGCCAAGGTGGCAGGGTTCACATCACTTTTCTATTTTCTCTAAGTCCCCTCAGAATTCTTACTTCCTGTCCCCATAATATTTCTGGAAAAAATTTAAATACTGGTGAAATAAATCCAAGAAAATCTACATAAATAGGAAAAATAGAATGTTTCTGGATTAGAAGAATTCAACACAGAAAAAAAAAGGCCAGCCATGAAATGTTACAGATTGATTAAATGAACTACATTAAAATTAAGAATTTTTTCATCATTAAAAAAGTGAAAAAGGGGACTTCCCTCGTGGTCCAGGGGGCCGGGGTTCAATCCCTGGTCAGGGAACTAAGAGCCCGCATGCTGCAACTAAAGATCCCACACGCAGCAACAAAGATCCCACACGCTGCAACTAATACCTGGTGCAGCCAAATCAATCAATATATTTTTAAGTGAAAAAAGGGAATTTCCTGATGGTCCAGTGGTTAGGACTTGGTGCACTTTCATTGCTGTGGGCCCAGGTTCGATCCCTAGTTAGGGAACTAAAATCCCACAAGCTACACAATGTGGGCCAAAAAAAAAAGTGAAAAGATAAGTCACGGAGTGGGAGAAAAAAAATTGCAAAACATTTAACAAAAAATGACTTGTATCCAGAATATATAAAGAATTTGTACAGATCAATAAGAAAAAAAACCAGACAACCCAATTTAAAAAATGGGCAAGAGGGCTTCCCTGGTGGTGCAGTGGTTGAGAGTCCTCCTGCCGATGCAGGGGACGTGGGTTCGTGTCCCGGTCCGGGAAGATCCCACATGCCGCGGAGTGGCTGGACCCGTGAGCCATGGCCGCTGAGCCTGCGCGTCCAGAGCCTGTGCTCTGCAACGGGAGAGGCCACAACAGTGAGAGGCCCGCATACCGCAAAAAAAAAAAAAAAAGGGCAAGAGACTTCAACAAATAGATTACTAAAGTGAACAAGTACATTCTTGATTTTTTCACTAAAAAATCAAGGAAATGCACATGAAAACCACAACCCAATACCACTACACCTCTAGAATGGCTAAAATTACAAAGTCTAACAAGGCCAAATATTGGTGAGGCTGTGGAGCAACCAGATTGGTCATACACTGATCATGGGAGTTCAAACTGAAACATGTTTGGTAGCATCTACTAAAGCTGAGCCAAATGACCCAGAAATGACCATTAGGAACTCCACAGCACATCCCAACAGAAACTGTGCACATGTGCGTCAGAAGACAGTATTCATTAGCCCAAAGTGGAAACAGTAGAATGGGTAAATATGTAGTGATTTTTTTTTTTTGGCCGCGGCATGAGGGATCTTCGTTCCCTGACCAGGGATCAAACCCGTGACCCCTGCAGTGGAAGTACGGGGTCTTAACCACTGGACCACCAGGGAAGTCCCTGTAGTGATTTTTAAACAAGCAAGTACCATATGGCAACGAAAATGAACTATAGTTATGTACACAGGATAACACTGAGTGAAAGAAGCCAGTCACAAAACAACATAGACATATGATTCCATTTGTGTACAGTTCAAAAACAAGCTAAATAATCTGTGGTGTTAGAAGCCAAAATAGTGGCTCCTTATGGGAGGTAGGGAGTGGATAGTGATTAAGAAGGAGAATGAAGAGGGCTGCTGGAATGCTGGAAACATTCTCTTTCTTGACCTGGGTGTAGGTTATAAGGATGTATTCATTTTGAGATCATTCAATGAGCTACATACATTTATGATTTGTGCACTTACTAACATGTGTATTTTATTTCAAGAAGACATTAAAAATATTCTCATGAATCACATTAGAATGGTTGCCTACAAGGGGGCCAGGAATGTAAAAATGGGTATAAAAGAGAATAAATAGGTTGGTAGGTGGGTGACAGACATATAAGCAGCTGACTAGGTAGATGAAATGGAGCCTGGGCTAGCAACAATTCTAGAGTTTTGTCTTGTCTAATATGGACACAAGTTACAGGTGGTTACTTTAATTTTAAATGGGTTAATGAAATTAAATTAAAAATTCAGTTCCTCCATTACATTAGTCACATTTCAAGAGCTCAGTAGACACGTGGAGCCATTGCCTTCCACAATGGACAGCACAAAACACAGAAAATTTTCATAATCACACAAAGTTCTATTAGACAGCATAAATGGACATGGATAAGATCTCCTGGAGAAAAGAGGTAGTTAGAGAAAGAAGCAGAGAAAGAGAATCTAGGACCACCAGTTTTTTAAAATTGCAGTATAGTTGATTTACAATGTTAGGCCAATCTCTGCTGTACAGCAAAGTGACTCAGTTATACATATATATACATTCTTTTTTTATATTCTTTTCCATTATGGTTTATCACAGGATATTGAGTATAGTTCCCTGTGTTATACAGTAGGACCTTGTTGTTTATCCATTCTAAATGTAATAGTTTGCATCTACCAACCCCAAACTCCCAGTGCATCACTCTCCCTCCCCACCTCCCTCCTGGCAACCACAAGTCTGTCCTCTATGTCTATGAGTCTGTTCTGTTTTGTAAATAGGTTCATTTGTGCCATATTTTAGATTCCACATATAAGTGATATCATATGGTATTTGTCTTTCTCTTTCTGACTTACTTCACTTAGTATGATAATCTCTAGTTGTATCCATGTTGCTGCAAATGGCATTATTTCTGAGGACCACCAATGTTAAAGGGGTTATTATAGGAAACAGACCAAAGTAACACAAGATTCAGAAGAAAGTGACATCATGGAAACCAAGACATTAGAAATTTTTGAGGAGGAAGCATTCATGTCAAATGTTAAAGAGGAGTTAGAATCAAGTGGCAAGTAAGAGGTGACTGGAGGATTTAGCAGGACAGTTTCGATACACATGGAAGTCAGATTGTGGTGGGTCAAAGAGAGATGGGTGGGGAGGTGAAGAACAGGAACATAGCTGTAGCAGGTCTGAAGTTTCAAGAAGGTAAAACAAATAAAGGGAATTTCCATAAAGCAAGGGAGCAGATGGCCAGTGCCGTATAGGAGGAATAAAAGAGATTAGCCTCAGCTCGGGTTCTCAGGAAATGACACATGCAGGAAATGATGTCTGGATTCCAGGCATGGAGTTAGCAGGTAGAATATGAAGAAGAGTGTTCCAAGTGGAAGGAACTGCACAGGCAATGACAAGGTGGAAGGTGCAGGAAATGGAGCGTTAGGGCTTGAGATAGTCCTGCCAAGAGTGTGAACTTGCTTTCACAGGGACAGGGAAGCATGGAATTTCCTTGAGCAGGGGAGGAACAAGATCAAGCTTGAACCTCAGGGAGGTTAGTGGCAACTTGTGGAAGATGAAGGAGCTCCCCAAGGGGGTCCAGAGACCCTTGTGGGATCCAGAGCATGAAAGAACAAAGTTCAAAATTGCCAGAAAATCTGAATTGAGCTGCAGAGTAAATTGTCTCCACCTGTACCCTGGATCTCTAAAACCCAGACAAGCCAGAGGGTCCCAGTGGTCTCAAGTCATATGACCAGTACAGACCTGTCCCCTACAGATCTTGTCAGCAGGGAGAGGATAGAGGGCTTGGACACACAAACGCCCCTTGTTTGGGCTCAGAGCAGGGCTGCCAGTGGCAGGATGGATGTGATTTCGCTGACCACAAAGAAGTGTCCCCACAGGTTATCTCGGTGGGTTCTCAGTGGGGTTTCTGAGAATCGATATGATATGGAGTAGGGTACAGGGTGCGTCATACCATACCCACCCACCACATTCACACCCCCTGGGCTCTGAAAGGAGGGAGAAGGTCCCAGGGGTGTCAAATATTAAATTGTGAGGTTTCCCACCACCGCCGCCCCACTTCTGGGGACTCTGGCCGCAGAATGCAACAATGGGTTTTGAGGAGGGGGAAGGCATCTCTCTGGGGTCAACCAGGGGAGACCTCAAGGCTCAGAGATTGGGGGGCAGAATCACCTCTCAGTCTTACTCTAATTTTCTGCTCCCTCATCCCTTGTTTCTCTGAGTGTCTCAGGCTAAACAAGGTGTATCCGACAGAAGATTTTGACATCTTGGTTTGCAATAGCTGTTTCCTCCTTAGGAATCCCAGCAGCCCCTCCTCCCGGTCCTTTTCCTCAGGTACTCAGGCACCACTCCCCACAAAGCTCTCACTCCCCATTGGTCCCCTCACCCCTGCCTGTTTCTTAATATGTCTGGCTCTTATCTGATCTCTGGTTTACTCACCTCATTTTCCTGGTTGACCTTGGGGCCCATTCAGCTCTGAGCCTTTCTCTCTCCCTCTGGGGACCTGCCCTGGGTGGGGCTCTAACAGCCCCCATCCACCCCGACCATGCAGAGGCCCAAGCCTTGTGATAAGAGAGGAGAAGTCCTGGGGGCAGCAGCTGCTGGGGTGTTGTCCAAGAGGACACCCAGGCTTTGCAGCTGCTATTTCCAGGGGAGACTCCCCAGGCAATGAGTCCTGGGACTGGGCGGAGGAGAGCAGGGCATGGGTTGGGTCAGCCCCTCAGGAGGAATGGACTCCACCTCAGAATGCCCACACCACCTCTCAGCTGTCTCTGCTTCTGCTCCCTGTATGTGACCTACACCCCCAACTCCCATCCCAGGCAGATTTTGGGGTGATGGGGGCACAGAATCACCCAAAACTTGTTCAGCGAATCCCGTCTCAGGAAAAAAAAAACACCTCCCAGAAAACAAATTCTCCAGAAAGTGAAGCCCAGTGTCTGCGTGGAACCAGGAAACAGGGTCCTGCATCGTTCTTTACACACAGCTCCAGCCCCCAGGTGCCACCTGCTCCCCACCTCGAACCACACCAGAAGAGCCTGCCTCCCACCTACACTCCTTGAGAGTTTACAGAGTGCCCTCTGGGAGACAAGGAAGCCCAGTGAAGCTAGTTTTGATGTTCCTATTTTGCAGATTAGGTACCCAGGAGGCCCTGTTGGTCTGGGGGTGGAGGTATTGTGTCCCACAACAAAGTCCTGAGTCAGGCGCTCAGGTTCCTGCACACCTCAGACACCTGCGCCCCACCCTGAGTGGTTGGAAAGAGGATATGTGTGGCTGGGGACCAGGGAACAGCTTGTGGGGGGTGGGGACCCGGATGTGGGTCCTTCACTGTTGTTCCTGGCAGGAGACAAAGGAAAAAAATGTAGCCATTGAACCAGCAAACAAGACCAAATGCCACCTTTGACTCCTGCTCCCCACCCCCTGGGGACCCAGCTCCAGGCTGTCAGCACCCTGCTCCCCAGCTGTTTCTCTCAGGGACACCACCCTTCCAGGACTGACGTTTCCAGCAGGCTCCCCAGGCACAGCCACCAGCTGTTCTCACACCCCTCTCAGGACTCAGGCATTCAAGCTTGCCCTCCACCCTTCTCAGGCCTTCAGGGGCCCCATTCCAGCTGGCCCTGGGATCAGCAGCCTCCTCCGAGAAGTTGGCATCATCTGCCTGGCAGGTGGCCCAGGGCGTGGCCTGAGGAGTCCAGAAACTCCACTATATAGCCCAGCCCAGGGAACCTGGGGCTAGTCCTGCAGCTCCGGGAACCTGCAGGTGAGAGAGGCTGCATCCCCTTTGGAAGTGGGACATCAGGTCCCCTACCCTTGCCCCTGGCTCTAGGCCTCCCCATCCCACTCCCCCCAGACCCACTGGACATCCAACTCCCTATCCTACCTCTGTCCTGCCCTCCCTGCCCAGCCCCCAGGCCCACCAGATGTCCAATTCCCCTTACACACACACTGGCCCTTGGATTCAGCCCACCTCAGCCTTCCTGGTGCCCAGGCAGCCCTTGTCCTGAGACTGGGCCCTTTTGTCCTCTGGCAGGAGGGGCAGACCGCCTCCTATGACCCCCTCTCTTTCTCCACTGCAGACATGGGTTCTCTGCGGAGCTGGTGGCTGCTCTGGGCCGGAGCAACCCTCCTGTGGGGTAAGTCAGACCAAAATCCCATCTATGTCCTGGTTCCAGTCTGAAGAACTCTACCTGCCTGGGTCAGCACCCTCCATTTGAGCCCCCTCCACAAACACATCTCCCAGTGTCACCCCAGGCTAGCTGAGATGGGAGAGAGACCCTTTAAGTCCTGCAGAGAAATGTGGTGGAATTCACCCATTCTCTCTCTGTTCCAGAGGGAAACAGGTAAAAACTTTAGTCCCCATATTCAAGTAGGTAAGAACTACTACTTTCTTGATTTTCTGCAGCTCAACTAAAGTTTTGACTTAGAGCCTCATTCTGCTGAGGCGATGGAAAATTTCACTAAAGTCTTTCTTGGCGGGGGGCTGGGGGGATTTGGTGCCCAATTATAGAGTTATGTCCAGAACTAGAGTCTTAGGTAAAGCCAAAGTTTGGGGGGAGAGATGGGACATGCCGGCCCTCTTTAGCAGTGAACATCTATTTAGGTTACTTTAGAAACATTCATTGCCCCTGATCCCCTGGCCCCATGGGACACTGGGATGTCCTTCAAGGCTCCCCTTATTCAGCAGACAGTCCTATAACCACCACAGCTCTCTCCAAGATCCTGTAAAGTGATCTCTCTCCCTCCCCCTCTCTCTTCTCAGCCCTGGAGAATCTTTTCCTAGATTGAGGTGTTGAAAAGTCCCCGCTCCTCTCTATTTCTAGGAGACATTTTGTCCATACTCCCATAATCCCCTTTTCCCCTTCACATACACCCCTAATCCTATGAAGACAGAAATCACAAACTGGCACCTGAATCCAGCCAGTTTGGGCCCCATAGTGCTTACTTAAAACCGTTTTGGATTGGAGATTTCACATGGAAATTCTGATATCCAATTTCTCTTGAAAAAATGGTAAGATCTGACATTTTTAAGAAAGAGCCCATAAGCCATCATCATAACAACAGATTAAAGCTAATAGCAACACCCCACTTTCCATGGCATGTGAATGCTCTAGCTGCACAGTTCTGTTTCACACATTTACATCACTTGCCTGGCCCCGTCAGTGTTTGAATTTGAGATCCCTGTCTGAAGTGTTCAGGCTTTTGGAAGGCAAAAGCCAGAAAGGCTGGTAGGTGAACACTGCATGAATAAGGGGAAAGGAGAGAGAAGAGAGAATAGAAACCCACGTTAGTATTTCAACATGCGACCCAGGCACGGGGTATGAGGTTACTTCTCTGATGGGGAGAATTGGGTAAAGCAGACCCACAGCTGCATTTTCTCACCCCAGGTTTGACCCAGGAGGCCTCAGTGGACCCCAAGAACAGCGGGGGGGAGGAATTCCTCATGGCCTTCCTGCAGAACTATAATCGCGGGTACAGCAAAGCCTACCTCTACCTCCTCCTCTCCAGTCTGTCGGACAACCTCACCTCAGTCTCCATCCTCAGCCAGGTAGACGGCACCTCACAGAAGGTCACTGTGAGGCCCGGGCAGTCAGTCATGGTCAACATCACTGCCAAGGCTGAGATGGTCGGCAGCAGTACCTTCCAGCGTGCGGTGGTGGTCCACTCTGACCGCACCATCTCTGTGCAGGCAATAAACGCTAAGCCCAACACAGCAGATGCGACACAGCTGTGGCCTGTCCGCGCCCTAGGCACTGAGTACTTTGTGTTCACACCCTCCAGCGCTTCGTCCCAGAATCTCAAGGAGTTTGCTGTGGTGGCGGGTGCAGACGGTGCCTCTGTCAGTATACAGCTGAAGGGGTCAGTGACATTCCAGGGCAAGTCCTACTCAGCGGGCAATGTCCTGAGTGTGACTCTGGACCCCTACCATGTGGCCCAGGTGCAGAGCACAGCTAACCTCTCAGGGTCAAAGGTCACCGCCAGTAGCCCCGTGGCTGTCCTCTCTGGCCACAGCTGTGCCCAGAAAAACACGAACTGCAACCATGTGGTGGAGCAGCTGCTACCCACATCTGCCTGGGGCACCTACTATGTGGTGCCCCCTCTGTCCTTGCAGACCCGCTCCGACCTGGTCTATGTCGTGGCCAGCCAGGCCACGAAACTGACCTACAACCTCGGGGGCACCAATGGCTCCCGTGAGCTCCAGGCAGGTAACGTGGCAGAGTTTGAGATCCAGCAGTCCCAGCCACTCTACCTGTCTGCAGATGTGGGCATCCAAGTCCTGCTGTTTGGCACGGGTACCACCAAAGATGGAGTGACCTATGACCCCCACCTGGTCCTGATCCCAGACGTGGCAGCCTACTGCCCTGCCTATGTGGTGAAGTGCGTGCCAAACTGTAAGTGCGTGGCCCTGGTAGTGGCACCGACAAAGGCTGCTGGTGAGCTGACCATAGATGGGCAGAGGCTGGGGGCCAATCTCACCTGGGCCGTTGTGCCAGGCAGTGAGTTCTCATATGCTGAAGTGGACCTCGGCACTAAGGACAGTATCCATGTGGCTGAGGCTGCTACCAGCTTTGGGCTGCTCACCTTTGGGCTGAACCAGGACGTGAGCTTTGGGACAGCAGCTGCGTGCGGCCGGAGTAAGTGATCAGAAATGACCTCTGGCCCTGTCCACCTGGGGACCCCTTTGCCAGCTCGCTTGCCTTTTCCCCATTCCCACCCTCTCTGTGCTCATCTGTGGCTTCCTGGCTCAGCTGGGCTGTCTCCCACTCACCTGCATCCTCCCTGCCATCCTTCTTTTCCTTAAGGCTTCCCAAGCCCTCCCTGTCCCCCCACCCCCCTGCACGAACAATACTCTAAGTGTTTAGCAACTGGTATGATCCAGGGTCCCAACCAGTCTGAAGAGATGCCAGTCAGAGCACTGCAGCAGGGTCCTAGAAGCCCCCAGGGTGTCTGGCATCAGCCCTTTGTCTGTTGCTTTTGTGGGGGGTGGCATTGCGGTAAGGTTCCTGCGGAGAGCCAACGTGCCAAGAGAGAGGATCTTTGTCGGGGGTCGGGTCAGGTCAGCAGCTTCTCACCAACCAGGTTGGGAATATTTTGTTATTTTAGCTACTGACACACAACCATACCAGTTGCTAACTGCCACTCCCCCAACACCTCATACAGGAATGCCAAACTCAGGAGGTCTAGAAGTATAATAATGATGGCTACCATGTGGGGGGAGTATTTCTCAACATACCAGGGTCCACTCTAGGTGTCTTGTATGTGTTAACATAGTTAATTTCTAGGACCTGGCCCTGTGTGTACTTTTGGGCCCAGCCTGTCGAGGAGTTGCCTCCAAGCAGTGCCGCGTTTGAGGGCACAGATGCTAAAGCCAGACTTCCCAGGTTCAAATCCCACCTTTGCTTGTGTGACCTTGGGCATGTGACTTCACCTCTGTGGACCTGTTTCCACATCTGTAAAATGGGGATCATAACTGCACCCCTCACAGGGTTGTTAAGTGACAGTGCAGTGAGTTAACATTTGTAGCTCATTTAGAGGGTATCGGGCAAGTGAGTACGGCTACATAAGGGTGAGCTATTATTATGAGCAGACAGAAGGCAAGAGCCTCTGAAGACTAGGAGGCAGGGGAGGAAGAGCTGTCTCTTCCTACGTGGATCCCCTTCCCGAAGCAAGGATCCTAGACAGTAGGGTTCCCAGCACTGGCAAAAATGCCCCTCCCATCCATCCTCCAGGGCATGGAAGCTACCCAACTTCAAAGGGCCACTTCAGGCTTGAATAGTAATGTGGAAGAGGTGGGTGATTGATTGTAATAGGTAATAATTAACCTAATTAACACCTGGGATCAGTTCCAAACCCTGCTTATATTTTAGCTTATTTGAGCCGGGCCACTTCCCCCTCCCCAACTATCCCTGTGAAGAAGGTATTATTATCACCCCCATGTCACAAGTGAGGAAACGGAGACATACAGAATTATAAATTACTTTCCAGTGTCACACAGCTAATTGACTGTGCCAGGATTCTAACCTAGGCGGCCTGACGCCACCGTTTCCATTCTATTGAACAGTCTCTTTCTTCCATTTTCTATCTTTAAAAAAGATCCCTTGGGAAATTCCCTGGGGGTCCAGTGGTTAGGACTCCACGCCTCCACTGCAGGGGGCATGGGTTCCATCCCTGGTCAGGGAACTAAGATCCTGCATGCTGTGTGGTGCAGCCAAAAATTAAAAATAAATAAAAAATAAAAACGATCCCTTAGCCTTTTAGCCTGATTGGGAAGGTAGGGGCAAGGGGGAAACAGGGAGAGAAAAGCCACACATTAACCTTTCCATGACTGTTCCTGCCTGGTGGTTCTTCACCACCTTCCAGTTCTTCTGGGCTGAGCTGTGTTTTCTGGGGAACCAGAAAACCTAAGAGAAGTCAGGCCTGAGCAGCTCTCTCCCTCTGAGATTCCAGACCTCAGTCCCCCCACTTCTAGAATGGGTCGTTGTGAGCTAACTGCCCAAACTCCCCCGGGTGGGAGAGCTCCAGGATTCCTGGTAGGGTGGACACTCCTGACTCTTTGTGGCCACCCCTCTTCCCTCCCCAGCCCTGCAGACCCAGGAGCCCTCCTGCGAAGGCAAGCAGTGCGGTCCCAAGCAGCTCTGCAAGGTGCTGGATGGGCAGGCCAGGTGCTTGGCAGACTCCGCGGCCACCTGCCGCGCCCAGGGTGACCCCCATTACACCACCTTCGATGGCCGCCGCTATGACATGATGGGCACGTGCTTGTACTCGATGGCGGAGCTGTGCAGCAACGACCAGACCCTGCCTGCCTTCAGCGTGGAGACCAAGAACGAGCACCGGGGCAGCCGCAGCGTCTCTTACGTGGGCTTGGTTACCGTGCGCGCCTACAACCACGCGGTGTCGCTGGCCCGCGGGGAAGTTGGCTTCGCTCGGGTAAGGATCCAGGGGAGGCTTCCGGGTTAAAAAGAAACCCATGAGCCACCCAACAAGCAGAAGGAGGAGGCAGTTCCTGGGTGTCAGGCCCCAAACCCCAGCCCTTTGCCAAGGGGTGGAGGGTGCAGAGAAGTGGGCCGAGGGCGTGGGGGCTCGGGAGGGGGGATTTGAGAATCAGTGGCAGAACCTTAAACCCCTTTTGTCCAGCAGTTCGATTTCTAAAAATTTTTAGAATGCTCAGAGATATGGTTAGGGGAAAAAAGTTTATGCCGATGTGTTTATAATAGCAAGAAGAGGGGGCGGGCAGAGAGAGAAAGAAGACAAAATGTCCCGCAGTGGGTAATTTCTTAAGTGACCAAACGCTAAAAATGTAGTGAGCACCTCCTATGTGCCGGGTTTGTCTCTTAGCACTTTCCATGTGTTAACGCATTTAATGCTCACAGCAATCTACGGGGGTAGGCGTTATTATTATTAACACTTTTGATGAGGAAACTGAGGTCCAGAGAGATGAATGACTTCCCAAGGGCTTAGGGCTAGTAAGAGATGGAGCTGGGAACGCCCCCAGGCTGGCTCCTGAGTCTCTGTCTTAACCTCTAGGCTATTCTGCCTCTGGTGAATGGATTACTACTCAGCCAATATAAATTACAGAAATATAAGAACAGCAAAATAAATAGAAACAATAATTTCCCTTTTTCCTACCGTATTATTATGAACATGTTCAAACACCCAGAAAAGCTGTACAGTGAACATTGTACGGTGAACACCATTTGCCAATCACCTGGATTCTAAACATTTTACTCTGCTTAGTTCATCACACATCTATCATCTGTCCATCCCTCTGGCCACTCAACAATCCCTCTTACTTTTTATTTATTTATTTTTTTTTTGCGGTACGTGGGCCTCTCACCGTTGTGGCCTCTCCCGTTGCGGAGCACAGGCTCCTGACGCACAGCCTCAGCAGCCATATGGCTCACAGGCCCAGCCGCTCAGCGGCATGTGGGATCCTCCTGGACCGGGGCACGAACCCGCGTCCCCTTCATCAGCAGGCGGACTCCCAACCACTGCGCCACCAGGGAAGCCCACCCTCTTACTTTTTATGCACTTTAAAGTAAGTCCTAGACATCAATACACTTCACCCCTAAAGATTTTAGCAAGCATACCGTTAACTAGAATACAATATTTTCACACTTCTTTTTGCTTACTTTTGAAACAAAACTTAAATGTAATAAAATCCACAAATCATAAATAAATCCACAAATCAAAATTTAAACATAATAAAATCCACAAATCACTGTTCACTGAGTTTTGACAAATGTGCAAACCAAACCTCTGTTAAGATATAGAAGGTTTGCATCCCTCTAGAAAATTCCCTCATGCCCCTTCCCAAACAATGGCCCACACACTCCTAGAGGCAATCACAGTTCTGATTTTTTTCCACCATAGATTAGTTTTGCTGGTTCAAGAACTTCATAGTAAAGGAATCATCCAGTGCAAGAAGCCTTTTGTGTAAGGCTTCTTTTGCTCAGCATGATACTTTCGAGTTTCTTCCATGTTGCTGCGATTAATTTTTTTAAATAGGAAAAGAATTTACAGCTCAAAACAAAAAGGCATGTTATGAAAGATCCTGCTTTTACGCCTATCTTTACCTGCTTTCCCTGCTCGCCACAGGTAATGGCTTTTACTAGTTTCCTGAGTATTCATCTAGGGTTTCTTTATGCCAACACAAGCAATACATTCTTACGTCTCCCCTCTCTTAGCAAACAGTACCGTGCTTGTGCTCTGTTCTGAACTTGACTTTTTGCACTGAACAGTGCATTCTGAAGCTGTCTCCTTGTCAGTAGGAAGGGGGCCTCCTCTTTCCTTTCTACAGCTGCACAGTTTGTCATCGGCTGGATGCATCATAGTTCATTTAGCTCAGGCCCCTGTGGTTGGATGCCTTGTTCATGCTAGCAAGCAGTACTGCCATGAATATTCTTGTATCTCCCTCGTTTTGTGAGTGTGCAGGTGGATCTGTGAGATTAATAACCAAGTGGATTAAAGGAGTGTTCTTGAAGGCTAGAGAGGTTGAACACAAGCTCAGGGGGACCTCAAATCCCTTGAACTTATGTGCAGAATCTTGCATATGCTGTGTAGTTTTTCAGGGAGAGGGTCCATTACTTTGTCAGATCCTTACAGAGGTCAGTGACCTGACAAAGGTTTAGAGTTCCTGGTAGGATCATGGTAGGATGTCCACAAGAGCTTCTTAGGAGAAAAGAGTTCATGAAATGGTGACTTCAGCATGGTCTCCTTATTTTTTTTTAAGTATAAATATATTTAAAGGTAGAAAAAAACCTGGCATGATTCATAAATGTGAGTATTTTTTTAACATCTTTATTGGAGCATAATTGCTTTACAATGTTGTGCTAGTCTGCTGCACAACAAAGTGAATCAGCTATACGTATACATATATCCCCATATCCCCTCCCTCTTGTGTCTCCTTCCCACCCTCCCTATCCCACCCCTCTAGGTGGTCACAAAGCACCGAGCTGATCTCCCTGTGCTATGCGGCTGCTTCCCACTAGCTATCTATTTTACATTTGGTAGTGTATATATGTCCATGCCACTCTCTCACTTTGTCCCAGCTTACCCTTCCCCCTCCCCGTGTGTATGTGTACAGCAGTATGGGTGATTTTCTCTTTTCTCATTTTTGCTTGTGCATATTTTGTAAGTTTTCTGTACTGAACAGGCACTACTTGTGTCATTTAAAAATGAAGATCACTGGTCTTAGGGGAAAGACAGATTTGAACAATGGTCCCTGGACTGAGAGCCTGTGAATGTGGGCTGTCTCGGTCACTGCCTGGCAAAGACTTGGACACACAGGTAGGCTCATGGAGGCGTTGCTGACTGAATGAACGATCTATCTTACCTTTGACCTTGCTTATGCTGTCCCCTCTGCCTGTTACTCCTTTTTTCATATCCCATCCTCTCGGCTAAGACAAGACTTTGTGACGAAAGTATAAGAAAGACATGCTTAGGAAGAGGAAAATGGGCCCAGGGGACAGAGAGATCACACTCCTTATCTCCTGGCTGGACTCTCTCTCCACTCAGGACATTTGCAGAGGAACACCACTCCCCCTCCTGGTTTTCGTGGCTATCTCTCACTGGTCCTTTATGGCTCAGCTCAGCTGTCTCTTCTTCCAGGAAGCCTTCCCTAACCTGAAGGTTTGGGTCTGGCTCTTTTTCTAGGTTCCTGCAGCCTCCTGTGCCTCCACTATCCCAGCCCTGATCACTCTGATCTGTCATTGTCTAGTGACAGGTCTGTCTCCCCTATTGGACTGGGAGCCCCATGACAGTAGGGTCTGGGGTTGTCTTTGTCATCAGTGTATCTCCAGGATCTCCCAGGCCAGGGCCAGGCACAGGGTCAGTGCCCAGTGGATGTTTATTTAATACAGCAGGGGCTTCCTTCACTTCCTGAGCACCTGCTATTCTACTAGGTACAGTTCTAGGCACTGGAGATGAAGCAGCTGCCCTGTCTTCGTGGAGCTGACAGCGTAGTCAAGTTAGAGAGGTGATAAACATCAGATATTTGCAGATGACATTTTAGAAGGTTAGACACTCTAGGGAAAAAAATAGAGCAGGGAAGGGGAATAGGGAGTAGGGAGGAGTTGCCATATAAAATAAGGTGGTCTGGGATGGCCTCCCTGAGACGGTGACATTGGAGCAAAGTTTGTATAAGAGGTGAGGGAGTGAGCCAAGTGTATATCTAGGGAAAGAACATTTCAGGTCATGGGGAAGGCAGGAGCAAAGATCCTGAGGCTTGGTCAGTGGCACTAATGGGAGGAAGGAATCCTCACGCAGCTAGAGCAGGGGAAGCAAGTGGGAGGAGATGAGGGGCTGAAGGCCAGACCACATGGGGATCTGACCCTCCTCTCCTGACTCCCTCTGCAGATCGACAGCCAGCGCTCACGCCTGCCTGCCTCCCTGGCTGAGGGCCGCCTGCGCGTGTACCAGAGTGGGACACGGGCCATGGTAGAGCTGGACTTCGGGCTGGTAGTCACCTATGACTGGGATGCCCAGCTGGCACTGAGCCTACCCGTGCACTTCCAAGGCCAGGTGTGCGGTCTGTGTGGCAACTATAATGGTGACCCCACTGATGACTTCCTTACACCTGACCGGGAGCAGGCTCCTGATGCTGTGGAGTTTGCCAGTAGCTGGAAGCTGGACGACGAGGACTACCTATGTGAGGACGGCTGCCAGAACAACTGTCCCTCCTGCACCCCAGACCAGGCCCAGCACTATGAGGACAGCCATCTCTGCGGCATGCTGACCCAGCTCGATGGCCCCTTTGCCGTCTGCCGTGATGCCCTGGACCCCCAGCCCTTCCTGAAGGAATGTGTATATGACCTATGTGTGGCCAGTGGGGACCGGGCCAGCCTGTGCCGTGCCCTTAACGCCTACGCCCAGGCCTGTCTGGAGTTTGGCATCTCTGTTGGGAACTGGAGGTTGCCAGCCAGCTGCCGTGAGTGATACCCTGGTGGGGGCTGGGAGCACATGGTGGGAGGCAGGGGACCCCTTGCATCTGCTCAATATCTGAGCATTTACTGTGATCCAGCCTGGAGCTGGACCATGCCAGGGACGGAGCAATGGCCAAGATGGCCAGGCTGTGCCCACAGTGAGCCTAAGGTTGGGGCAGATGTATCACACTAGACAGTGACAGTCCAGAGTGGTCAGGGCTGGGATGGGGGAAGTTCAGAGGGGCTATGGGAGACCAGAGAAGCTTCCTGACTCAGTCTGGGGAACCAAGTGGGATCTCCTAGAGAAAGGGATGCCCAATCTGAAGGCTGTAGGAGGGATTCGAGCTAGATAGAAAAAAGGGGGGGCAGGAAGTGGGTTCCAAGCTGAGAGAAGGGCATGTGCAAAGACTTGGCATGAGATGTCCCAAAGCAGACATGCGAACATCTCTTCATTTATAACTCTTCCATGATTCCCCGATGTCTTCTGGATAAAGTCCCAGCTCCATAGCCAGGTATCCATCCACTGAATCATTCATTCACTCATGTATTCATTCATCCAACATGCATTCCCTGAGTCCCTATCTGGCCCCACCCCTGTGCTGACGATGGGCACAGTGGGGACCAAAACACCTGTCTCTGCCCTTGTGAGGCTCCCAGAGAAACGTTCAGGAGGCAGAAAGGCTAGCACAGGAAGGAGGAGGAGGCTTCCAGGCCCAGGCCCGTTGGCTTGGGACAGGAACTCCAGAGAGGGGTAAGTCGAGGGGAGACACTGAGGCCATTTGGGGATTGTCTTGGTCACTGCTGTGTCCTCACTGCCCAGTGAACACCACTCCCCACCACCGCCGAGTTCCCCAAAGCCTGGTGCAAAAGAAGCACGAGTGCATTCACTCATCTACCCATTCATTTTCGAGGTATTTACTGGGCATCTTCTGGGGGCCGGGCCCCCTCCATGGTGCTGCAGATTCAGCCATGTTGGAGACAGAATTCTCCCACAGAATTTGTCCCAAAGAATTTATGTCCCACTCCCACAGAATTTATAATCCTAGGAGGGGAGACAGAGAGTAAGCAGTAACCTGTGGAATAGCTTCAGAGAGCAAAAGAAACAGAGTTCATGGGATAAGAGCAAATGGGAGACTCATGAAGAGAGTGCTCAGGGAAGACCCTTGGGAGAAGCTGCCATTGGAACAGAGACCAGGATTAGGCAACAGTGTGAGCTCATAATGATGCTCTACATGGGGGTGTCTCTACATAGATGAGTCTCCTGTGATACTGGGACTATTATTATCCCATTCTACTGATGGGGAAACTGAGGCACAGAGAAATTGGAGTTGTTTGCTCACAATCACACAGCTAAGAAGGGGAGAGCTGGGATTTGAACCCAGGCCATCTACATTCCAGTAACCTTCTCTTAACCACATGCCATGTGAGGAAAGGCTAATACAGGCACAGGGAAAAGCCAGTGCAAAGGCCCAGAGGAGGAAGTGTGAGGACCAGAGAGGATGCCACTGTGGCTGGGGCGGAGTGAGCCAGAGGGAAAGTGAGAGGACATGAGGACAGGGAGGTGATGGGGGCAGATCGTGGATTATGGGAAGCCTCATGGACCAGTAGGAGGGCTCTGGCTTTTACCCTGAGCGAGACAGAGCTACAAGAGGCCTCTGAGCAGGAGACGGATGTCATCTAACTCAAGTGTTCACAGGATCCCTCTGGCTGCATGTGAGGAATAGAATGGGATGCAGGATGGGAGCAGGGGGGAGACCAGGCAGGAGGCTGCTGGGGTGAACAGGACAAGGGTGGGGACTGTGGTGAAAGGGAAAAGGGGCAGATTCTGGATAGATCTTGAACGTGGAGCTCACAGGATTTACCGACATGTTGGTTGTCCAGTGAATAAAGGGGAAGGAATCAACTATATCTCTGAGGTTTGGGGCCTTCGCACCCAGAAGGGTGGAAGTGTCCTTAACTGAGATGGGGAGCTCTGAGGAAGGAGCTGGGTTGGGGAGGGAAGTCTTGGCACGTTCTGACTGTGCTGGCCTGACCCCGCTCCCGCTCCCGTGTCCCCGCAGCCCTGTCCTGCCCCGCCAACAGCCGCTACGAGCTCTGCGGCCCCGCCTGCCCGGCCTCCTGCAACCCCGCCGCGGTGCCGTCCAACTGTTCCTCGCGCCCGTGCGTCGAGGGCTGCGTGTGCCTCCCGGGTTTCGTGGCCAGCGGCGGCGCCTGCGTTGCCACCTCGTCCTGCGGCTGCAACTTCGAGGGCCGCCCGCTCGCGCCCGGCCAGGAGGTGTGGGCCGATGAGTATTGCCGGCGGCGCTGCACCTGTGACGCCGCCACCCAGCAGGTGCGCTGCAGCGACACGCAGGGATGCCCAGCTGGAGAGCGCTGCCGCGTCCAGAACGGTCTCCTGGGTTGTTACCCCGACCGTTTCGGGAGCTGCCAGGCGTCTGGGGACCCGCACTACGTGAGCTTCGACGGCCGGCGATTCGACTTCATGGGCACCTGCACGTACCTGCTGGCCGGCTCGTGCGGCCAGGCCGCGGGGCTGCCTGCCTTCCGGGTGCTGGTGGAAAACGAGCATCGGGGCAGCCAGACGGTGAGCTACACGCGCGCCGTGCGCGTGGAGGCTCGTGGTGTGAAGGTGGCCGTGCGCCGGGAATACCCTGGGCGAGTGCTGGTGAGTGATGGGTGCCCAAGGCCGGGTGGAGGGGCAGGGAATTCCCCTTAAAGAGTAGGGGTCTGGCCACTGGGGGAGGGTGGGGGTCTGCTAGAAGACCTTGTGGCCAGTGATTAGGCTTGGGGCCCCCCAGCCAGGCGGTGCTGCCTCTCCCTGGCTGTGTGACTTTGTCTCTCAGTGCCTCAGTTTTGTCCTCTGACAAATGGGATAATAAGATGGTGCCTCGCCAATGGGAGCCGCTTCACAAGGTGGTTGTGGAGGTTTGACGAGTTACTATTTGTAGGATGTTTAAACTGTTTTTTTAAAATTAATTAATTTAGTTTTGGCTGTGTTGGGTCTTCGTTTCTGTGTGAGGGCTTTCTCTAGTCGTGGCAAGCGGGGGCCACTCTTCATCGCGGTGCGCGGGGCTCTCACTATCGCGGCCTCTCTTGTTGCGGAGCACAGGCTCCAGACGCGCAGGCTCAGTAGTTGTGGCTCACGGGCCTAGTTGCTCCACAGCATGTGGGATCTTCCCAGACCAGGGCTCGAACCCGTGTCCCTTGCATTAGCAGGCAGATTCTCAACCACTGCGCCACCAGGGAAGCCCTGTAGGATGTTTAAAAGAGACATTGGTGCCCAACAAGTGTTCAGTAAATGTTGACTCAATGTTTTATTGTTATGAACCCTCCAAAGTTAAAGATTGGTGCATTTTCTGGAGGAAAATTGATATACAGAGAGTAAGGTGACATGTGAAAAGTCGGGAACAAAAGGTGTTGGGGGGGTGTTACAGGGGTGTGGGGGTACTTGCAGATGGGCCCACAGGGTTCTGGACAGAGGGTTCTTACAGGGTCCACCACCCAGTAAATTATATATATATATATATATATATATATATAAATATAATTTACTTCTATGTGTTAAATGCTTGACATACAGTAACTCGTATGTTAATCTCTATAAAAACAACCCTGTGAAATAGGTAATCTTGTTAGAGGAGAAATCTGGGCACAGAGAAGTTAAGTCAACTATTCAAGGTCACACAGCTAATGAGTGGCAGAGCCAATATTTGAAGCCAAGCTGTCTGGCTCCAGAGTCCATACTCTTAACCTCTGCATTCTATTGCCTTTCCTGAAGAAAGAGATGGAACAGGCAGGGATGGAAGTGGATGGAAGACTGTTCCAGGCAGAAGGAACAGCAACTGAAAGGCTCTGAGGCAGGAACAAACATGAGGGGTAGAGGAACAGCATGGAAGCCAGTGGGCCTGGAATGGAGAGAGGGAAGGGAGAGCGAGGTAGGAGATGATGTAGGGGATGGCTATGATAGAGGCTTTTGATTTAATCTGAAACCTGAAGGATGAGGAAGAGACCACCAGGTGAAGAGTAGTGGTTGCTAGGCAGAGGGAACAACAGGTGCAAAGGCTGAGGCTGGACTGAACTTGAAGAGTTCAGGAGAACAGCACGGGGCCAAGGAGGCTGCACCTGAAAGAGTGAGCCTGGGGAGATGGGATAGAGAGGTGGGTAGGGGATGAAGTCAGAAAAGAGGGGACACGCAGGGTCTAGTGGGTAGAGGATTTGATTTTAAGCTGAGATGTGAAGGGTGATGGGGAGGCAGCCAGACAAAGAATAAAGATGTGGAAGAGGGTAGGTATGTTGCAAGCATAGGGTACATAGGGTATAGCAAGTGCAAAGGCCCTGAGGCTGGGCTGAGCTTGATGAGTACAGGAGAATATCAAAATGCCTGCATGGCTGGAGTTCCAAGGGTGGGGAAGGAGGCAGTCCTGAAGAATTAAATTGGAGAGCAGTGAGGCTCAGATCATGTACGGTCTTTTAGGCCATCGTAAGGGGTTTGGATCAAAGCTGATGCCTAGAATACGAAGTAGAAGTGGCCAACTAAAGAGTGATGAGAGGTATCCCGGGAAGAGGTCACAACAAGTGCAAAGGCCCAGAGGTGGGAGTGCACTTAATATGTTGTGGGAGACAGCAAGGAGACAGCAGGGAGCCTGAGTGAGTGATGTGGGAGGTGGTGCAGGCACAAAGGTGGACAAGAGCTGAGGTTAAGCAGGATGTTCTAGGGAAGGGGCTTAGAATTAAGCCAAGTCCTAAAGAATGAAGGGGAAGCAGCCAGGAGAAAAGTGGTAGGCGGTGTTCTTGGCAAGGTGAAAAGGCCCTAAAGTTAGACTAAACTGGGAGAGTTGGGGGAATCTCAAGAAAGCCAGGGTAGCTACAGCAGAATGAGTGAGGGGGAGAGTGGGAGGAGGTTAGGTCAGGGAGGTAACAGGGAGACAGATCCTGTAGGCTTTGAAGGCCATGGGTTAGGGATTTGGATTTAAGCAAATACTTGAAGGATGAAGAGAGGTGGATGATTTGCCAGGCGGTGGGAACAGCAAGTGCAAAGGCCCTGAGGTGGACCAAGCATAATGTGCTCAAGAGGATAGCAAGGAGCCCAGAGTAGCCAGAGCTGAGTGAGTGAGAGGTGAGTCACAGAGCCTTGAATACCCTGACCTCTTGGTCCTCCCGCATCTCTACCCAGGTGGACGGCATCCTTCAGTACCTGCCCTTCCAGGCGGCAGATGGGCAGGTGCAGGTGTTCCGCCAGGGCCAAGATGCTGTCGTGCGCACAGACTTTGGCCTGACTGTCACCTATAACTGGGATGCCCATGTGACTGCCAAGGTGCCCAGCAGCTATGCGGGGGCCCTGTGCGGGCTCTGTGGGAACTTCAACGGGGACCCGGCTGACGACCTGGCTCTGAGGGGTGGAGGCCAAGCTGCCAACGCACTGGCCTTCGGGAAGAGCTGGCAGGAGGAAACAAGGCCAGGCTGTGGAGCAGCTGAGCCAGGCGACTGTCCCAAGCTGGACAACCTGGTGGCCCAGCAGCTGCAGAGCAAGAAGGAGTGTGGGATCCTTGCCGACCCCAGTGGGCCCTTCCGGGAGTGCCACCACACACTGGACCCACAGGGTGCTGTGCGAGACTGCGTCTACGACCGCTGCCTGCTGCCAGGCCAGTCTGGACCACTGTGTGACGCATTGGCCTCCTACGCTGCTGCATGCCAGGCCGCCGGGGCCACTGTGCACCCCTGGAGGAGTGAGCAACTCTGCCGTGAGTACCGAGAGTGACGACTGGGGGACTCAGCCTTACGTATATTCATTAATGTATAAATATCATTAAGTCATTGAATTCTTATAACAGCCCCATGAGGTAGGGGCTATGGTTATACCCATTTAACAGATGAGGAGCCAGAGGCTCAGAAAGTTCGTTACGTGCCTGGGATCACGACAGCTAGGAAGTCACAGATGCAGTAAATATTTGTAAGATGGCTGGATACAGCTGGTGGCCCCAGGTCTGATCCCCATTCGGCAGGTGTCATTCAGAGATGAGCTCCTAAGGATCCCTGCCTGCACATCTGGCAGTTGTCAGGCTGGTTGGTTTGGAGGATCTCGGTCAGGACTGCTTGTCTCTGCTCTGCTTGGTCTCATCTTCCAGCCGGCTAGCACAGGCTTCTTCACACAGTGGTCTCAAGGTTCCAAAGAGCAGCAAGGGCGGACAGCCCCCAGTGGGCAAGCACACTCCAGGCCTCTGCTTGACGTCACATTTGCTAATGTCCCATTGGCCAAAGTCAGTACCATGGCCAAACCCAGAGTAAGGGGTGGCCAGCGTCCGTCTGTCACAATCCCCATCATACATCTCTGCCACAAACATATGCACGAGTGAGCAACATTTAATAAGTTTTAGAAATGCCTGAGACCATAGACCCTAAGTGTTAAAAAAAAAAAGGATAGAGAGTTATCATTGCAAGTCTCGTTAGTACACAACTGATAAAAAATATTAAACACGGGGCTTCCCTGGTGGCGCAGTGGTTGAGAGTCCGCCTGCCGATGCAGGGGACACGGGTTCGTGCCCCGGTCCGGGAAGATCCCACATGCCGCGGAGCAGCTGGGCCCGTAAGCCATGGCCGCTGGGCCTGTGCATCCAGAGCCTGTGCTCCACAACGGGAGAGGCCACAACAGTGAGAGGCCCACGTACCGCAAAAAAAAAAAAAAAAAAAAAATATATATATATATATATACATATATATATATATATTAAACATGTATTGGAAAGACATCTCTTAATGAGATGGATGGGTTTTTCCCCCAGTAGTTCATGTCTGTTGTTGGAAGGAGACAGGGTGTAGCATCAATTCTATTTTTCATTTTGTAGATATGATATTACTAAGTGGATGGAAGTGGCAGGAGTTCTGCTAGAGCAACGTCACTCCGTTCTTTGAACCCCTTTTGAGTTGCAGGGAAGTTAGTCGCACTGAGAGATGCCATAAAACTTACTTTTTATGACTCCTAAGCAGCTGATTCTATGAGGCCCTCCTTCTGTTTTGTCGGGAGCAGAGCTGGAACTGATTTGATATCAGTAATGATTTGTCACCAGTAATGATTTGTCATCCATTGTCTCCACGCTTATGGTAATATTTGAAATTGTCCCTTCGTGTCCCTGGAAGTTTTCACATCCCCACGGCAGCACACTGTGTTAAGATTCGGGATTGTTCTCTTCTGTAAAGTGGGAGAAGCACACTTGCAAAAGGGACAGTGGGAAAGCAGATGCAACTCCATCAGAGGCGCATTCTCAGGCCGATCGTTTTTAGGAAGAACTCGCATAATTAGAGCCAGGACTTGTGTGGCACACTTCCCACTGGGCAGGTTCTGTTCTAAGGGCTTAACAGCTCTCATTTCATCCTCACCACCACCCTGTGAGGTGGGATCATCAAGGAAATGGAACCGCAGAGATATTAAGTAACTTGCCTGGGGTCACACAGCAGGGCAGCATGGTTTGAGCCCAGGCCAGTTGACTCCTGAATTTGTACAGTTAATTGTTGCATTCTATGGCCTCTGTAGTAATTGAGAATCTCTCATTTCCTTAAAACTACTCTTTCCCTTGGACCCCTTGGAAGTTCTAGAAGACTGGGTTGTGAGGACTCAGACACCAGGCAGAGGGAGGCCTGGGGGGGTGCCTGAACTCATGTTCCCAGCACCAGCTTCAGCTCTTGTGGGTATTTTGCTATTCTCATTCATCTATCTCCTTCACCACCACCCCTTTCTTTTTTTATTTTGTGGAAATATTTTAAAGCAAATTCTAGACATGAATTTTGCCACAAATACTTTAGTAAACGTCTCCAGCAGATAGGACTTTTAAGCAACATGACCACAGTGCTGTTATTACCAACAAGAAAAATAACACTAATTCTTTAACATCCTCTAATACCCAACCTGGGTTCGAATTTCCCCAACTGTCTAAAAAATGTGGTTTTTTCGCTTTAATTGAATGAGGATCCAGACCAAATCCACACTGCACTGGGTTGATTTTTCTGTATTCATTTTTATCCTGTAATAGCCCCCTCCTTTTTTTCTCCATCATATTATTATGAAAATTTTCAAATATACAAAAGAGTTGAAAGAATTTTACAGTGAACACACGTATACGTACCATCTACATTCTACGATCTGTGTTTTACTATACTTGCTTTATCACATGTCTATCCCTCTATCCACCCCTTCCTTTGTTCATGGAAAAAACAGGTCATTTATTCTACAGAATTTCCTACTTTCTGGATTTGGCTCGTTGCTTCTTCACAGTGTATTTAATTTGTCCCTCTGTCCCCTGATTCTCTTGTAAACTGGATGTTAGCTCTATAATGGTGCTGTCCAATGGAACTTTGGTGATGGTGGAAATGTTCTATACCTAAGCTGTCCCATCTGGTCACCACTAGTCATGTGTGGCTATTGGGCACTTGAAATCGAGCTAGTGTGACCAAGGAACTAAATCTTCAATTTTACTTAATTTTAATTAACTTACATTTAAATGGCCACATGTGGCTATCGTATTGGATGGTGCAGATAGAGGCTTGAGTGAGTTCCGTTTTAGGGGGGGGGGTTTGTTCTTTTTTTGTGAGGAAACCACCTGTTTTATAATCTGGGATGACTGGAGTTTGGAGAGAGAAACAGGGGTTCTTTTTCATTTTTTTCTTTACCACCCTGGCCAAATATTTTAATTTACTATAGAATTATTACCACTACTACTGCATTACTGCTATAGAGTGAAGAAGCTAAAAATACTGCATTCACAAATACACTGCATAGATTACACACACGCACACACACACACGCGCATTTGCATGGTTAAAATATGTACCACGGATCCACAACTTGTTACCAACTTGAATAAGGTCATTAAAGACATTACAGATAAACCCAGACCACCGTTAAATTGGAATAGTATCTTAATTATCAGGAGTAGATTAACTGTGATATGTTTGCCAGGCCCCACTGAACAGAGGGTCTCCTTGCCGCTGTACCACTTATACGTGTGAGTGTGTGTGAGCATGTGTGTGTGCATGCGTGTGGGTGGGGGGAGGTCCACGGTGTCCCCAGGGAGCAGGGATTCTTGATCCTGATGGCTGCTCTCCCTGCAGCCCTGAGCTGCCCGCCCCACAGTCACTACGAGGCGTGTTCCTACGGCTGCCCGCTGTCCTGCGGAGACCTCCCGGTGCCTGGGGGCTGTGGCTTCGACTGCAAAGAGGGCTGCGTGTGTGATGAGGGCTTCGTGCTCAACGGTGAGTCCTGCGTGCCGCTGCCCTCCTGTGGCTGCGTGTACGAGGGCACCTACCACCCGCCCGGCCAGACCTTCCACCCGGGGTCGGGGTGCAATTCCCTGTGCCACTGTGAGGAGGGTGGCCTGGTGTCCTGTGAGCCCTCCAGCTGTGGCCCACACGAGGCCTGCCAGCCGTCCGGTGGCGTCCTGGGCTGTGTGGTTGTGGGTTCTGCCACCTGCCAGGCATCGGGAGACCCCCATTACACCACCTTCGACGGCCGCCGCTTCGACTTCATGGGCACCTGTGTGTATTCACTGGCTCGGACCTGCGGGACCCAGCCTGGCCTGGCCCAGTTTGCCGTCCTGCAGGAGAACGTGGCCTGGGGCAATGGGAAAGTCAGCGTGACCAGGGTGGTCACTGTCCAGGTGGCCAACTTCACCCTGCGGCTGGAGCAGAAGCAGTGGAAGGTCACGGTGAGAGCAGGGCTGGAACGTGAAGGGAAGGGGCCTGGGGTAGAGGGTGATCTGTGGGTGGAGCATGTGTAGCACTCAGGCCAGGGGCAGGGGGCACAGAGCTCTGAGTAGATGTGGGAGGCATGGGGTCTGCAAAGAGAGGGGGTGCCAGTCAGAGCCTACAGTGGGGGACCAAGACCTTCTCCCATGTAGCTCAGTCTCCACCTCCCTGCCCCTTGATTATCCCCTCCGGACATCTACCCCTTCCACTCCATCTTCCCCTCCCTCCTGGTCCCTGCTTTCATAAGGGTGTTATTACATTGAGACCTGTATTCATTTCCTGAGGCTGCTGTAACAAATTACCACCAACTTGGTGTCTTAAAACCACAGAAATTTATTTTCTCACAGTTGTGGAGGACAGAAGTCCGAAATCAAAGTGTTGGCAAGAGATGCACCGCCTCCAAAGGCTCTGGGGGAGAATCCTCCCTTTCCTCTTGCAGCTTCTGGTGGTTCCAGGTGTTCTTGGCTTGTGGCCACATCACTCCAGTCCCTGTCTTCATTTTCACATGGCCTTTTCCCCTGTGTGTCCCTGTATCTTCTCCTCTTCTGGCTCTTTTAAGGACACTTGTCATTAGATATAGGGCCCGCCCTAATGCAGGACGATCCCATCTCAAGATCTTTACCCTAATTACATCTGCAAAGACGCTTATTCCAAATAAGGTCATATTCTGAGGTTCTAGATGGACATATCTTTGGGGAACCACCATTCAACCCACTACAAGACCCTATTATTAGGCCCATTTTGCAAATATGGAAACCAAGACCCTGAGAGGTGAGGTCACACAGATCTTCAGTGTCAGGCAGGGGCTTGATCTAGGGTCTGACCTCTCAAAGTGTACCCTCTGAAGCACGGCATCTCCCACCTCCCAGGTGAATGGTGTGGACAAGAGGCTGCCTGTGGTGCTGGCCGAGGGCCAGGTCCGCGCCTCCCAGCATGGCTCAGACGTTGTGATCGAGACTGACTTTGGCCTGCGCGTGGCCTATGACCTCGCGTACAATGTGCGGGTCACCATCCCAGGCAACTACTACCAGCAGCTGTGTGGCCTGTGTGGGAACTACAACGGCGACCCCAAGGACGACTTCCAGAAGCCCGACGGCTCACAGGCAGGCAGCTCCAATGAGTTCGGCAACTCCTGGCAGGAGGCAGTGCCAGGCTCTCCCTGCCTGCCCACCTGCAAGCCCGGCGAAAGCTGTGACACGGAGCTGGAGTGTAAACCTGAGCTGCAGGAGAAATACGAGCAGCAGCAGTTCTGTGGGCTCCTCACCAGCCCCACGGGGCCGCTGGCTGCCTGCCACAAGCTGGTGGACCCCCAGGGTCCCTTGAAAGATTGTGTCTTTGATCTCTGTGTGGGTGGCGGGAACGAGAGCATTCTCTGCAGCAACGTTCATGCCTATGTGAGTGCTTGCCAGGCAGCTGGAGGCCACGTCGAACCCTGGAGGACCGAATCTTTCTGTCGTGAGTGAGGGGCAGAGAGAGGGGGAGGTAGAGGCACAGAAGGGGCAGACCCTGGGCCCTGCAGCCTCTCACTCCCAGGGGCTCTGACCTGCACCCCCTCTTTGCAGCGATGCAGTGCCCCCCTAACAGCCACTACGAGCTCTGTGCAGACACCTGCTCCCTGGGCTGCTGGGCACTCAGTGCCCCCCCGCAGTGCCCAGATAGCTGTGCCGAGGGCTGCCAGTGTGACTCCGGCTTCCTCAACGACGGCCAAGCCTGCGTGCCCATCCAGGAGTGCGGCTGCTACCACAACGGTGTCTACTACGAGGTAGGGACCTGGTCATCCTGGGCAGAGCTGGGGACTGCAAGCTGGACCCCCCTCCCACTGCCCATTAGCCCCACGGCCTGTCCGCTTGGCCTCCTGAACGTCTCTCCCACCCACTCCTCTTCCCCTCGCCATGGCCCCACCGTGGTCCAGGTTTGTCCTCTCCCAGCTGTCTCCCTTCCAGCCCTCACTTTTGCTCCCTCTCGTCTACCATCCCCAAGGTAGCAGGTAAGACCCTTCCAAATATGACCATAGGTCCTGCAACTTGAAACCATCCCCTGGCTCCCCAGGTCAAGTTTCGGCTTTGTATCCAGGTATAGATTTCGTCTCTGTGATACCAGAGGCTAACTCCCTCTGCTTCCCTCTGCCACTCTCTGAGAGTTACTCCTTTTCCTTTGATTTGAGTGTGTGTTTATCTAAAGTTTGTCTCCCTCAAAGGTCTGAGAGCTCTGTGAGGGCAGGAACCCTCTCTGTTTGCCTCCTCATACGAATAATAATCGTACTACAGCAAACAGGCGTATGGTGCTTACTGTGTGCCGGTTACTGCTTTAAGTGCTGTATGTACAATATATATGAATTTATTGATTTCTATATAATATATATACTTTTTATATAATGTTATATATAAACTTTTTATTATAAAAATTTTCACACAGGCAGAAGTCAAGAGAAGAGTATAGTAAATCTCAACGTACCCGTCACTCAGCCTTCAAAAATAATCAACATTTTCCCAATCTTATTTCATCGCTACCCACGCTTCCTCTCCATTCTGGGTCTTTAAAGGAAATCCTTTTTCATTTCATCTGTACTTTATATGGATTATTAACTCAGTTATACTTTCATAAGTTGGTGCCATTATTACCTGAAACTTACAGATGAGGAAACTGAGGCATAACGGGGCTAAGTAATTTGAGCAGAGTGGTGTAACTTGGAAATAGCAGAAACAGGCTTCAGACCCAGGCAATCTGCTCCAGAGCCTTTGCCCTTAATTCCTGTGTTTCTCCCATACAGCAGACGTTTAGTAGCTATTTTGGAATAAATAAATGAGTGAGTAAATGAATGAAACTGAATGAATGAATAAATTGGGCCCCAAGGCCATGCTGTGCCTTAGACAAGGGGCCACCCTGCTGGAAGATGTCCCTTTTATGTCCTCCAGACCCCTTTATGCCCGGAACACCAAAGTTGCCAGAGTCAGCTCCCGCCCTGATAGCTGTGTCTCCTGTCCCCACAGCTGGGGCAGACTGTACTCATTGACAACTGCCAGCAGCAGTGCGTGTGCCACGCTGGAAAAGGCCTGCTGTGCCAGGACCACAGCTGCAGTCCAGAGCAGGTGTGCCACGCCTCGGGAGGCGTCCTGAGCTGCGTCACCAAAGGTGCTGGGCTGGGGCCAGGGCCGGTGTGGCTGGGGTAACAGAGGACGGGGACTCTGCAGCTGAGGGTGATATGACCCGGCTCTTCACGGTGGGAGGCACAGAGGACTAAGGATTGAAGTCTCAGACCTGGGGACCCCTATGCTGGGATTCCCAAGGCCAGGGGCAGTAGCCCTTCAGACTGGAAGGCAGGGACTCTTATGGTGGAAACCAGGCTGTGGGAACCCTCAGGGATAGGTTTCCCAGGGCAGATGGCAGAGACCGTCAGTGTAAGGCAGGGACCGGCAAACTTTTTCTCTAATTGGCCAGATGGTAAATATTTAAACTTGCAGGCCATATGGTCTTGGTCACAACTACTCACCTCTGCCTTTGCAGCATGAAATCAGCTGTGGACTTTGTAAGTGAATGGGGTGTGGCTCCAATGAAATTTTATTTACAGAAACCGGCAGCTGGAAGTGTATAGTTTGCTGGCCACTGGTATGCGGGTTTAGGCTTAGGGTTTCAGACACCATCCCCAAGGGGTAGAGGAGACTGGGACCCACAGAGTCCTGAGGTCTAAGGCAGAGACCTCACCAAAGCCAGGGTCTTGAATACAGGACCCACCTCAAGTGAAAGATCAGGATTTATAGGGACACACTCTCAGACAGGGGACACCTCTCAGGATTAAGTCTAAACCACAAAGCCACCCCACAGGACTGACTTCACGGGGTGGAGGGCAGAGAATTATTCCTGAGGATAAAGGGATATACCTCCAGAACTGACTGAGATCTCAGGGCTGATGGGCAGGATATCAGGGACTCCCAGGGACCAGAGTATCTTGGTCAGAGTCCAACAGGAGACAGAAGCCACACAGTAGCTTAAATAGGGAAAGTTTAATAGAATTCTTTGCTTGTAATAGGGATTGACTACTAAGGGATAAAAAGAACGCCGACGAACACAGGAAGAGCAGATGTAGGGAGCAGCCCCTGCCCCCAAAGGTTACAGCAGAGCACCTAAGGAAGGGAGGAATTGGGAAGACGGCCCCCACTCCAAGGCTGAGAGGCAGATCTCATTGGAGGGTGGCAGAGAGGTTGTGCAGGCTGAGCTGGAAGGTGGGAAAACCCCCACTGGGGTGCTGGCAAAACTCACTGGGAAGCCACCTGCCGGGGTGCCTGAGTGACTCGCTGGGAAACCAGCTGGGGCCAGTGAACCTCACCGAGTGGGTGTCCACCAGGCTGCTGGCCCTGCTTGCCACCAGGAGCCTGGAGAGCAAAGCCCACTGGAAGCAGAGCAGCCCCTTCCTCCTGCCGTGACCCTCCAGCACCTTCTGCTGACAAAACCTAACTTTACTGGTGGATTTGGAGCTAAGGGGCAGTCAACTGAAAATTGTCACGGGGGAGAGAGAAGGGAGTTTTAAGGCTGGGGTCTTGGGCACAGGGGTTCCAAAAGCTGGGTTCACAGATTCAGTGGCCCTAGGAACAGTCTTGGACAAAGAGACCCTCGGAGGTAAGGCCTGAGAAATGAGATCCCCAAGGCCAGGGTCTTAGGCACAGCAACCCCAAGGAGATAGAATCTTGCACAGAGGGATTGCCAGGCTATGAGACTCAGATACAAGGACCCCAGGGTCAGGGTCTCAAATGGTGGGACCTCTGGGGTTAGTTTCTCACCAGAAAGTTCCTGAAGTACCTTGGTCTTGGGCACAGAGACCTCCAGGACCTGGGTCTCAGGTGTGGTGGCCCTCAGGAGGCTGGGAGCTCAGGTGTGGGGGAACCCGGGCCCGAGGTCTTGGACACAGAGAACCCTGGGCTGTGGATGTCCTCATGGATGCCCACAGGGCTAGCATCACAGACAGAGGGACTCCTGTGTCTCTGGTCTCAGACCTCGGTCCTCTGGGGCTGAGATCTCAAGCAAGGGGACCCCAGAGCCTGGGTTTCAGATGTAGGGACCCTAGGACCTGTGTCTTGGCTGCAAGGACCTCGGGGCCTGGGTCTCAGACAACAAACAGCAGGGCCTGGGTCTCAGATGTGGGGACCTTTGACAGGGTCTTGGACACAGAGTTTCAGACGTGGAAGGGTACCCAGGGCCTGGTCTCAGAAATGGCAGACCGTAGGGCCTGCATCTCAGATGGGAGGAACCTGGAATCTGGTCTCACCCCCAGTTGCCCTTAGAGCCAGTATCCCTCGCACAGATTGGGGCAGATGCTGGGAAGTAGCTGGCCGTATGCTTGGCAGCCCCTCAAGGTCCTCTCTCCTCTGCCCCCAGACCCGTGCCATGGTGTGACGTGTCAGCCACAGGAGACATGCCAGGAGAAGAATGGCCAGGGTGTGTGCGTGCCCAACTACGAGGCCACGTGTTGGCTGTGGGGCGACCCACACTACCACTCTTTCGATGGCTGGAACTTTGACTTCCAGGGTACTTGTAGCTATGTGCTGGCATCAACCAGCTGCCCAGGGAGCAGCGCCCAGGGCCTGACATCCTTCACTGTCACCACCAAGAATGAGAACCGGGGCAACCCCTCTGTGTCCTACGTGAGGCTGGTCACCGTGACCATCCTCAACACCACCATCTCCATCCACAAAGGCGAGATCGGCAAAGTCCGGGTAAGGATGGCCCCTGAGCCCCCAGGTAGGGTGGGAAGGGTCCTGCCAGCCACAGTTAGGAGCTCAGTGCTCTCTCTCTTCACTTAGGCCTGAAACAAAATGGCAGCAAGAGCAATAATAATTACAACAAAAACATCACCCCTCTATTGGGAATTAAATGAGTCTAGCCCTTTGTTAAGGGCTTTAATGTAGGACTTAAATTTTGCCTTTTTAGAATTTGCCTTTTTAGAGATCTGGGTTTGAATCCAGGCTCTCCTTATGAGCTGTGTGATGTTGGGCAAATGACTTGACTTGGTGGGCCTCAGTTTCCTCATCTGTGAAATGGGGATCATAGCAGGCCCTGCCCCACAGTGAGGTGATGCATGTAAAGTGCTCAGCTGTGGGTCTGACCCAGGTAAGCACCCTTGACTGTTTGTGAGGGAACAAATGAGAGGCCCAGAGCCTCCGACATGAAGAGAAATTGAGAGAGATGGAGAGAGAGAGAGATGGACTGCCCAGAATAATGGAGATGCAGATTAATGTCAGCTCACAGGGAGAGAATGAAGTACGGAACAGAGCAGGCCCTCAATAAATGATGGTGAGTGAGTGGAAGAAATGCCCAGACACACAGAGATGCACAGGAGATGATGAGAGGGGGAGGGACTAGGTGAATGAGACCCAGAGAGATGGACCTAGAGAGAGAATGTCACACACACACACACACACACACACACACACACAGATGCAGAGAGAGAGAGTGCACAAGTGAGAGAGACACAGAGAAGGGAGGGGGCCCAGAGAGAGAGACAAATGAGAGAAACTCATAGAGAATCCGGAGAGAGAGAGAGAGGTCTAGATGTAGAAAGAGGGAGAGAAACAGAGAGAGAGAGAGAGAGAGAGAGAGAGAGAGAGAGAGATGAGGGAGGGAGACAAAGATCAAAAGAGAAACCCAGGGCTTCCCTGGTGGCGCAGTGGTTGAGAGTCCGCCTGCCGAGGCAGGGGACATGGGTTCGTGCCCTGGTCCAGGAAGACCTCACATGCCGCGGAGTGGCTGGGCCCGTGAGCCATGGCCGCTGAGCCTGCGTGTCCGGAGCCTGTGCTCCACAATGGGAGAGGCCACAACAGTGAGAGGCCCACATACCGCAAAAAAAAAAAAGAGAAACCCAGAAAAAGCAACAGAGTGGGCTTTCATTCTCCAGGGCCTGGACTAGAGCAGATGTCCATAATGTTTGTCAAATGACTATATGACCAGCAGTCACGGGGAAGGCCTTGGCAGCTCCCAGCCACGGCAAGACGAGCAAGGGAGGCAGGGGGCCAGAGCCGGGTCTCGGCATCTCCAGTGACCTATGTTTGCCTCCCTTCCCCCTCTTCCCCCAGGTGAACGGCGTGCTGACGGCATTGCCTGTCTCTGTGGCCGGTGGGCAGCTTTCAGTCACCCAGGGCGTATCGAGAGCGGTGCTGGCCACCGACTTCGGGCTGCGGGTCAGCTATGACTGGGATTGGCGAGTGGAGGTGACGCTGCCCAGTAGCTATCACGGTGTGGTGTGTGGGCTCTGTGGGAACATGGACCATAACCCCAGCAACGACCAAGCCTTCCCTAACGGCACGCTGGCTCCCTCCATACCCGTCTGGGGCGGCAGCTGGCGGGTTCCAGGCTGGGACCCACTGTGCTGGGATGAATGTCAGGGGTCCTGCCCAACATGTGCCGAGGACCGACTGGAGGAGTACAGGGGCCCTGGCTTCTGTGGACCCCTGGCCCCTGGCTCCGGAGGCCCCTTCGCTGCCTGCCATGCCCACGTGGCCCCTGATAGCTTCTTCAAGGGCTGCGTTCTGGATGTCTGCCTGGGCGGTGGGGCCCAGGACATACTTTGCCAGGCTCTGGCTGCCTATGCCGCTGCCTGCCAGGCTGCTGGGATTGTCATTAAGGACTGGAGGACGCAGGCCGGCTGCGGTGAGTGCTGGGGGACAGAGCAGAAGCTGGGGGCAGGGGTCCTGTCTCTTTGGGGCTGGTTTGGTTTCACTCCAGTCCTTCTGGGTCTGTTTGTTTGTTTTTTTCTCTCTGTCTCTCTGTTTTCGTTATTGTCTCTCAGTCTCTTGGCGCTTGTCTCTGTGTCTCCCTTTGATTGTCTCTCATCCTCTCTCTCCCTGTCTCTGTGTCTTTCGTTGTCTCCTGCTCTGTCTCTCGTGGTCTCTGTCTGTCTCCTCCTACCCTATCCTCAGACCCCACCTCCTGACACCATTCTCTCCCTTTCTTTCCCTCCCACTCCTTCATCCACCCACAGAGCTCTCCTGCCCAGAAAACAGCCACTACGAGCTCTGTGGCCCCCCCTGCCCAGCCAGCTGCCCGTCTCCTGCACCCCCCACCGCCTCTGCCCCATGTGGGGGCCCCTGCACCGAGGGCTGCCAGTGTGACTCAGGCTTCGTGTTGAGCACCGACCGCTGCGTTCCCCTGGATGGTGGCTGCGGCTGCTGGGCCAACGGCACCTACCACGAGGCAGGCAGCGAGTTTTGGGCTGATGCCACCTGCTCCCAGCGGTGCCACTGCGGGCCTGGCGGTGGCTCACTGGTCTGCAAGCCTGCCAGCTGCGGGCTAGGTGAAGAGTGTGCCCTACTGCCCTCAGGCCAGCATGGCTGCCGCCCTATCAGCACAGCTGAGTGTCAGGCCTGGGGTGACCCCCATTACATCACCCTGGATCGGCACCACTTCAACTTCCAAGGCGCCTGCGAGTACCTGCTGAGTATGCCCTGCCACAGACTACCCCCGGGGGTAGAGAACTTCACGGTCACTGTAGACAATGAGCACCGGGGCAGCCAGGCCATCAGTTACACCCGCACTGTCACCCTGCACATCTACGGCCACAGCTTCGCCCTCAGTGCCCGCCGGCCCCGACAGCTGCAGGTGAGGGGTCAGTGGGCCAGGCAAGAGCATGTACCAGCCCTGGAGTTGCCTGGGACAGTTAGGGGTCTGCCACTACTCTGATTGCCTTTCACAGGTTAACAGGGCAGATGGAGGGATCGAGAGAGAGTATAGGCCTTGGAGCTGGATGGCTTGGAGTAGTGGCTTCCCCATCTTGAGCCTTAGTTTATTCCTCTGTAAAATAGGTCTAAGAACAGTACCTGCTTCAGAGGGTAGTGTGAGGAGCCAGTGACATCGTGCCTATAGTCGCTTATTATTAGTACTACTATTATAATTACAAGGGGGGAGGTCACGTGCACAGGGACCCTACCCGCCACCCCTCCCCCACCCCCCACCCCACCCCCCGCCACTAGATAGTGGAGTCGGGATTCGAACCTGTGCCTGCGACATTCACCACCCCCACTCCCACCCCGACCCTGTAGGTGGACGGCACGCTGGTGGCGCTGCCCTTCCAGCTGGACTCGCGCCTGCGCGCACACCTGAGCGGCGCCGACGTGGTGGTGACCACGGCCACGGCGATCTCGCTGGCTTTCGACGGAGACAACAACGTGCGCCTGCGCGTGCCGGCGCCGTACGCGGGCACCCTTTGTGGCCTCTGCGGGAACTACAACCAGAACCCCAACGACGACCTGAATGCGGTGGGCGGGAACCCGGACGGCTGGCAAGTGGGCGGCGCCGAGGGCTGCGGTGAGTGCGTGCCCGGGCCGTGCCCGCAGCCCTGCACGCAGGAGCAGCAGGAGCCCTTCGGCAGTCCCGACGCCTGCGGCGTGATCTCTGCCCCCGACGGCCCGCTGGCTCCTTGCCACAGCCACGTACCGCCCACGCAGTACTTCCAGGCCTGCTTGCTGGACGCCTGCCAGGCTCAGGGCCATCCGGGAGGCCTCTGCCCTGCCGTGGCCACCTATGTGGTAGCCTGCCAGGCCGCTGGGGCCCAGCTTGGCGAGTGGAGGCGGCCGGACTTCTGTCGTGAGTACTGATCCATGCATGGGCCGTATAGCAGGGGGCTCCCCTCCTCCCCCCTTCCCAGGGCTCTAAGACAAGAGCCTTCTCCTCGGTGGGGCTTAGGCACCACCCTGCCTCCCCTGAGCGCAGATATCTCCTGTGAAAGAAACACCTTGGCGTTCACACACTGAAATATACCAGGTCACATTCTGCAGTGGTAGAGACTCAGATACACGTGGTTGGAAACCCTGCGTCCAGTACCCTCTCAGGATTCATGCGCTTAGATAGACTGGGGTGGCTGACCCTGTCCAAGCTCCACAGCTAGATAACACCTGGTCAGGTAGATTCTCTCAGCTACCCCTGGTCAGAGAGACCTAGAGAGTTACACCTGGTCAGATGCCCCTAGACGGTTTTAAACAGGGAAATACACAGGGTCGGATAGAACTGGTCCCCTAACCTCAGACAGAGACTCCTCTGGTTAGAGACACTTGATCACATTTACACTGAGACACACTTAGGCAGATATACCCACGTAGAATCAGGACCCTGACATAGCCCCAGGCAGATACATACAGATTCAGGTCAGATAGTCCTGGGCAGTTCCCCTCAGACAGATCTCCTGGTCAGATTTATCCTGTCAGCTTCACCCAATCCACATACATGTGGTCAGAGTCACACACTGACAGACCCTGTCGTCGAGACCGTGAGAGGCTCCAGGTCAGACACTGACAGTCAAGCGTACTCGTGTGGATTCGTACCCCAAGGTACATCCGGCCAGATTCACACCCTGAGATACAGTTGGTTCCTGCATATCTTGGTCAGATATATGGGGTTGGATTCACCCAGTCAGATCGACTTGATCTTTAGAAACACTTGATCCGGTTGACACACTACCTGGGCAGAGAGACCCCAGGTCCCCACACTGAATCCCCCCGTTAGATGTAGTGGATCAGACACCCCGCTCAGATCCCCGGACAGATTCACTCACGAAATGTACTCAGGCAGAACATACAGATTCACCTGGGCAGGTTCTCCCGCTCTGTGCCTCCCCTGTGTTCCTCCCTCGTGCCTGCCTGGCTCATTCCCTCTTGTCCCCACAGCCCTCCAGTGCCCGGCCCACAGTCACTACAAGCTCTGTGGTGACTCCTGCCCTGTGAGCTGCCCTAGCCTCTCAGCGCCCGAGGGCTGCGAATCCACCTGCCGGGAGGGCTGTTTCTGCGACGCTGGCTTTGTGCTTAGTGGAGACACCTGCGTGCCTGTGGGCCAGTGCGGCTGCCTCCACGAGGGCCGCTACTACCCGCTGGGCAAGGACTTCTACCCGGGTCCTGAGTGTGAGCGGCGCTGCGAGTGTGGGCCGGGCGGCCAGGTCAGCTGCCAGGAGGGCGCGGCCTGCGGGCCCTACGAGGAGTGCCGGTTACAGGATGGCGTCCAGGCCTGTCGCCCTACAGGCTGTGGCCGCTGCCTGGCCAGCGGGGGCGTCCACTACATTACCCTCGACGGCCGTGCCTATGACCTGCATGGCTCCTGCTCCTATATCTTGGCCCAGGTCTGCCACCCACAGCCTGGGGACGAGGACTTTACCATTGTGCTTGAGAATAATGCGGCTGGAGATCCCCAGCGTCTGGTGGTTACTGTGGCTGGCCAGGTTGTGGGCCTGGCTCGAGGGCCACAGGTAAGTGGACGTGGCCTTGCCCTGGGGGTCTGAGGGCAACCTGGCCCCACCTTGGAGGCTCTGAGGGGGACAGGGCCCACCCTGGGGGTTTTGAGCGAGATATGACCCTGCCCCACGGGGGACTGAACAAGACACAGCCCTGCCCTGGGGTCTCTGAAGGGGACACGACCCTACCCTGGGAAGTCTGGGGGGGACATGGCCCCACCCCAGTGTGACTGAGAGAGAGACAGCTGCATCCTGGGAGTCTGAGGGAACTGCCTTACCTGTGCTTCTATGAGCCCTGACGCATCTGACCCTCCATCCAGGTCACTGTGGATGGCGAGGCTGTAGCCCTGCCTGTGGCTGTGGGCCACGTGCGGGTGACCGCCGAGGGCCGGAACATGATTCTGCAGACCACCAAGGAGCTGCGTCTTCTCTTTGACGGCGATGCCTACATCCTCATATCCATCCCTAGCCCCTTCCGTGACCGACTTTGTGGCCTCTGTGGGAACTTCAACGGCAACTGGAATGATGACTTTGTCCTGCCCAGTGGCGCCATGGCCCCCAGCGTGGATGCCTTTGGAGCCGCGTGGCGGGCACCCGGCTCCTCCCAGGGCTGTGGCGAGGGCTGTGAGCCCCAGGGCTGCCCCCTGTGCTCAGCAGAGGAGACGGCGCCGTATGAGAGCCTTGAGGCCTGTGGGCGGCTCCAGGATGCCAAGGGCCCCTTCTCGGCCTGCCATGCAGCTCTGAGCCCCTCTGAGTACTTCCGCCAGTGCGTGTATGACCTCTGTGCCCAGAAGGGCAACAGTGCCACCCTCTGCCGCAGCCTGTCAGCCTACACAGCGGCCTGCCAGGCAGCTGGCGTGGCTGTGAAGCCCTGGAGGACAGACAGCTTCTGCCGTGAGTGTCCATGGGCCCCTGGGAGGACTTCAACCCAGGCTCGGGGATACCCTCTGACCTGCTCCCTGTCCTGTGTGCATCTCAGGAGCAGTCCCCAGCTCCTCCCCCAGCACACCCTGCTGGCTTCCCTCCTGCCTGGCTGACCGGCCCTTCTCAGACTCCTTTCAGGGGCCTGCTCTCCTGAGACCTCAGATGCAGTTCTTCTCAAGGCCCATCCGGAACCTTTTTTGTGGTGACCTTGGAGGGTGGGTCGGGCAGGTCAGAAGCTCACACAATAAAGCCTGAGTCTGTGGCTCACCCAGATCCTCCAGGATGGGACCATAGCCCCTCAGATCCTTTAAGACAAGGCTGCAGCTCCCTCAGACGCCCAGCCCAAGACTGTACCTCTTAGATACCCCCAGTTAGGGCTTATCTGTTTCCTTCAAACCCCCAGGACAGGGCCATGTCTCCTTGGACTCTCCTGGACAAGGCAGTGGCCACTCATGCCCCCAGGGCAGGGCTGTGTCTCCTTCATTCTCCTCAGGGTAGGACCTACATCCAGGCCCATACCTACCCTTATAGCCTTAGATTTGTCCTCGGTGTTGGCAGTAGACACTGCCTGTCTCCATGTCTGACCTCTCTACTGACTGCCAGCCTCATGGGTCCAGTGACCTCCTGGACACTTTGCACTTGGTGTCCTCAGGGTCCCTCACACACCTCCTGTGTTCCTGTATGACATCAGCATTTCACCCCAAACCTGATCCTCCTATTCCTGATCCTGGTCCTCATCGCGGGGCAGCCACACCATCCACCAGTTGCTTAGCCAGAGCCCAGGCCCTCACTCTGGTTGCTTCCCCTGGGTCCTCACAGCCCCCATCCTGGCCCTGACCCCTCTGCCTGTGCTTGCCGCATCCTGGCCCTGACCTTCTGTCTGTATTTCCCCAATGCAGCCCTGATCACACTGGGCCATCGCTATCTGTCCCACTGACAGATAGAGCAGGGCCTGGAGCTGTCTTCATTGCCGTGTCCCCAGCACTGGCAGCCCAGAGCTGGGTGTGCAGTAGGCCCCATTCATTATTCAGTGGCTGTGTGTAGGCATGACCCCACCCTGCCTTCTCTCTCCGCAGCGCTCCAGTGCCCTGCCCACAGCCACTACTCCATCTGCACGCGCTCCTGCCAGGGCTCCTGTGCGGCTCTCTCTGGCCTCACGGGCTGCACCACCCGCTGCTTTGAGGGCTGCGAGTGTGACGACCGCTTCCTGCTGTCCCAGGGTGTCTGCATCCCTGTCCAAGACTGCGGCTGCACCCATGACGGCCGATACTTGCCAGTAAGCAGGAGCTTGAGATGGGCAGGGAGGGTGGAGGGGCTTGAGGGGGACTCAGAGTTTCTGTGCTGACCCCCTCGAGGATGGGGACAGAGAGGCTGCCACCACTTCCCTGCTGTGTGACTCAATGTTAGTAACGTCCCTGTGTCAGTTTCCTGTGGCTGCTGTGACGAATGACCGCAACTCGGTGCCTTAAAACAAGAGAAATTTATTCTCTCACAGTTCTGGAGACCAGAAGACAGAAATCAGGGTAACTGGGGCAAGATGTCGGCAGGGCGGCACTGCCTCCAGAGGCTGTAGGGGAAGAGCTGTTCCTTGCCTCTCCCAGCGTTTGGTGGCTGCAGGCATTCCTTGGCTTATGGCCATGTCACTCCAATTTCTGCTTCCATGTCGCATTTCCCCTCCTCTTCTGTATGTGTCATAAAATTTCCCTCTGGCTCCTCCTTATAAGGATACACTTGATTGTATTTAAGGCCCACCCAGGATAATTTCAGCATCTCAAAAATTCTTAATCACAACTGCAAACACCCTTTTTCCATGTGAGGTAACATTTACTGGGTCTAGGACCTGATGTCTTTGGGGTGGCCATTATCGGGCCTACTACAGTCTCCTTCCTGAGCCTCATTTTCTCCATCTGTAAAATGGGGTTAGTCATCATCCTTGCACCATAGGTGTCTGAGGAATCGGGGGTGATTGTGCTTGAAAGGCACCCACTGAGCACTGGGCCTCACCCTCCATGTTCATCACACTCAGTAAAAATAATAGTAATTTATAGCAGAGCACGGCTACAGTCATTTAATAATGGGAAGCGAAAGTTAATAGTTGATTTACTTTTGTGATTGATATTTTTTGAGCCCTTACTATGCACCAAGTTTGTTATAGATGTCATTTGATAGTAACAGCGATTCTACGAGTCACGTACTATTGTTATTTTCCCCATTTTATGGATGACAGAGAGAAGTCAGCCCAAGACTACCTGTTAGCAAGTGGGGAGTCTGGGATGCACACCCCAGCAGCCTGGGCTCACCTTCTGAACTACTAGGCTGTCCTGCTTCTTCAAAAGCATATTTATCAAATAAAGGAAAGATGGATTACCACATCCCTTCCCTGTTCCTCCCAGTTTTATTAACGGCAGAAAGGTAGGCTAGAGTGTCTAGAAGTGCAGGACTTCTGCGGAAGAAGATGCCAAACTACTCCTACTCCTTCCTTCAGGCCTCACCGCCTACAGGAAGCCCTCTCTGATCCCCTAGGTGGGGTTAGGCTCCTCCTCTGGACCCCCACAGACCCCTGTGCTTCCCCATGCCAGCCTTGACCACTCTGCCCGTGCTAGGTTTCTTGGATTTGTAGGTCTGATATTCAGGGGAGAGGTCTGGGCTGGAGACATAAATCTTGGAGTCATCAGTATAGAGATGGTAATTTTTTAAAAATTAAATGTATTCATTTTGTTTAAAGTTCTCAAACTTTTATTTTTAAATAATTCAAATTTAAGAAAAATTACAAGAATAGTACAAAGAACTCCTGCCTACCCTTTACTCAGGTACTTCAAATGTTGACCTTTTTTGCCACTTTATCATCCTCTCTCTCTCTCTCTCTCTCTCCATATATATATATATATATATATATATATATGTTTGTATGCATATACACATACTGCTTTTTCTGCACCATTTGAGAGTATGATGCAGACATAGTACCCGTTTACCCCTAAATACTTTTGCAAGGATTTCTTAAGAATAAAAAAACTCATTTGATCTGACCACAATACAATTCAAAGCCAGAAAATTAATACTGACTTGATACTGTTATCTAACGTAAAGGTTTTATTTGAATTTCACCTGTTGTCTCAATAATGGTCTCTATAACAATTACCCACACCCGACCCACACCCTGGGCCAGGGTGCAGCTGAGGATCAGACACTGCTTTTAGTCTTCATGAGATTTGGTGAGATCACCAGGTAGTAAATGGTAGATAGAGAAAGAATAGATCTGAGGACTAAGCCCTGGGCAGGATAGTGTTCAGGATTTGGGAGATGAGGAGGAACTTGAAAATGCAGTGAAGAAAGAACAGCCGGTCAGACAGGAGAAAACCAGGAGAAAGTCCATTTCCTGGAATTGGGTTTCCAGAGCCCTCTGTTCTAGGCTGGGGGTGCCAGGACTCTGGAATATCTCCAGTGCCCACTCCTACCTGTATCAGTTAGCTTTTGCTGGGTTGCAAACCACCCCCAAGACACAGTGGCTTAAAACAACGGTTTGTTTAGTTCACAATTCTGCAGCTCTGCAGTTTGGGCTGGGATCAGCAGGGCAGTTCTTCTGCCACCCCTGGGCTCACTCATACATCTGTGGTCCCCCAGTGGGTCAGCTGAGGGCTGGCTGTCTCTCTTCCACGGGGTCTCTCATACTCAGGCAGGCTAGCCTGTGGTGTCTGGGAAGGGTTCCGAGACAGAGAGAAGAAATCTGTAAGGTCTCTTGAGGTCCAGGCTTGAACCTGGCACAGCGTTGCTTCTGCTGCATTGTAATAACCAAGGCATAGTCTTAAGGCCAGCCCAGATTTGTGAGGAAGGGGAAACTCCATTTCTTAATGAGAGCTACTGCAAAGTCACTCTGCATGGGCCCAGAGGGTTGACGGGTTGTGTCTGTTTTTTCAGTCCACCGCACCACTGTAACCTGGCCCCTTTCTGTGCACAGGCGAACTCCTCCCTGCTGACCTCAGACTGCAGCGAGCGCTGTTCCTGCTCCTCGAGCACCGGCCAGACGTGCCAAGCGGCCAGCTGTCCGCCAGGCCGCGTATGCGAGGTCCAGGCTGGGGTCCGGGACTGCTGGGTCTCCCGTGGCCTCTGTTCCCTCTCTGTGGATGCCAACCTCACCACCTTCGATGGGGCCCACAGTGCCGTCAGCTCCCCTGGCATCTATGAGCTCTCTTTCCGCTGCCCAGGACTACAGGAGACCGTCCCGTGGTACCGTGTGGTTGCTGATGTCTGGCCCTGCGATAGCAAAGCTGCAGTTCTGGGCCACGTTCACATCTTCTTCCAGGATGGACTGGTGACTGTGACCCGAAAGAAGGGCGTGTGGGTAAGCCTGGACACAGGGGGCATGTCTCCCCTGAGCTTTGTTCTTCCTGTTGCAGTGTCCCTACATTCCTGGCAGCCCATCTGCCTTGCTGTCTGTTTTCTTTACAGATCTCTGCAGTTTGTTTCTCGGGATTTCTATTTGTGTCAGTACTTCAAACTTAGTCCCTCTATTCTGGCTGAGCTCTTGAAGAGCAAAAGCACATTCAAGTAACTTACTAGTTTTGATTTTAGTGTTAACCAAGACTGTTGGTTGCAAGTGACAGAAAACCAAATTCGGAGTGCCTTGAGTAAAAATGAATTGATTGGCCCACATAACTAGAAAATCCAGGGACAGAGCCTCAGGAGTGGCTGGATCCAGGTGCCTGGCAGTGTCATCGGAATTTGTACCTCTGTGTTTTAGACTTGCTGTCCCCCAAATCAGCTTCATTCTCTGTGACTCCCCACAACATACTCATGAGACAGGGACTATTATTATCCCCATTTTACACAGAGGGGAAACTAGGGCCCCGGAAGGTGACATCATTTACCCAAGTCACTCAGAGAGTACCCGGGAGATCCAGGCTTTGAACCCACCGGCACCCAGGCTCTGAACCACTTCGATGGGAATGGAGTGTGGTGGTGACTGTCTGGATATAAGGGACCAAGATGGACTCCAGGTGCAGTGCTCAGTGGGAACACCCTTTGGACTCTATCAATCCCAGGCCACTAGACCCTTCCCTCAGCCGTCTTTCAGCTTGCTCTTAGGGCCCCCTCAGACCTGTCATTGTTTGCCTCATGAGTGCATTCCAGCCCCAGTGGGTTCTCCCTTCTGCCCCTTGACTTCTGTTGACTTACCACTGCCTTGCATTTACCAAACCCCACAGTTCTCACCACCCCAATTCCAAATTTCTAGAGAGAGAATCTGGCCGAACTGAGGGCTGATGCTGACTCAGAGTCTAATCATCTGTGGCCCAAGTAATAGAGCCTAAGACCCACACACAGATGTCAGGCTGCCCTAAAGTTCCCATGTCTCTGTTCCCATGACCTGTTCATTGATTGCAGAGACATCCACTGGTGTCCTCTGGGTCTAGGGGGGCGATAAAGCCAATGCTCCCCACACTCCTCCCCCAGTGAATGGTCTGCCTACATCCCTCCACCAAGGCATCCAGCTGGTCCAAGACTCAGCCCTGCTGAAAGCAGGGAAGCTTGAGTTCTCTTGTTAGTGTAATCTGGACCAGTCCCTCTTTTTCTCTGGCCTCCGCTTGATCCATAATTCAGGTGAACAGACCCCTGCTCTTGACCTTCCCTTGCTCCTCTATCAAGAAACGATTCTCTACACAGCAGATGTTCTAGAAATGTGAATCAGATCAGGGCATTCTGCGCTTAAAACTCTACAGTGACTTCCCAGAACAACATTCCAAACTCAAGCCACCTCCCTTCCATGGCCTTGTGTGATCAGACTGCTGCCAGCCTCACCAGCCTCATTTCCTACAGCTCCTTCCCTCATTGGCTGTGCTGATAATAGGCCAAGCTGGCCTTTATCCTATTCATACAGCAGAGCAAGCTTGTTCCCACCTTGGGGCCTTTGCATTCGCTGTTCCCACTGCTGCAATGCAGATTTTCTAAGAGTTGGCTCCTTCTCATCCTTCAGACCTCAGTTCTGGCATTGCTTCTACCGCGAGGCCTTTCCCAACTACCTATGGAAGCTCTGACTCCATCCCAGTCTCAGTGCTGTTACTCTGTTTTATTTCCTTCAAGTGCTTATCACTATCTGAGGTTATCCATTATTTCTTTGTGTTTGTTGCCTTTCTCCATTACTAGAATACAATCCTCAGATGGGCAGGGATCCTGTTCATCTTGATCATCACTTTGTCACCAGTACCCAGATCAGGGCCTGGCACCAAGAGGGTACCCAGGAAAAGTTTGGTTTTGTGAATACATTCATCCCAGGCCATGTGCTGGGTAACACAGATAACTCAGACCCAGTTCTTATATCATCGAAGCTTGCAGCTTTCCATCCATCTCTCCAACTCTCCTTCACTGCATCCATCCCTCCTTCTCTCCTCCTTCTACGTCTCTTTCCTTTTTCCCTCTCTTCCTCACCCCTCCCCTCCCTCCATTCCTTCCTTCCATCCATCCATTTATTCACCCACCCATCCATCCATCTTTTCAGACCTATCTACCTATCTTTCCAGTCTATCTACCCACCTCTCCAATCATCTGGCAGAGGAAGAGTCACATGAAAAAGCATTTAGAAAAAAAGGACTTTTCTTTGAAACAAGGCTTGCTAGGGAATCTAACTTCAGAAGGGTTAACTCATCGAAGAAAACAGACAACAGGACTTCCCTGGTGGCACAGTGGTTGAGAATCTGCCTGCTGATGCAGGGGACACGGGTTCAAGCCCTGGTCCGGGAAGATCCCACATGCTGCAGAGCAACTAAGCCCGTGTGCCACAACTACTGAGCCTGCGCTCTAGAGCCCTCAAGCCACACCTCCTGAGCTCGTACGCCACAACTACTGAAGTCCATGCACCTAGAGTCCATGCTCCGCAACAAGAGAAGCCACCGCGATGAGAAGCCCGCGCGCCACAATGAAGAGTAGCCCCCACTCGCCCCAACTAGAGAAAGCCCGTGTGCAGCAATGAAGACCCGATGCAGCCATAAGTAAATAAATAGATAGATAAATTTATTTTTTTAAAAAAGCCAACAGACACAGTTATTTAAAGGGGAAAACTCACAAGGTTACCAAGTTTACTGAGTTCACAGCCAGTGATGGAGAAAGATAGTCATTTTCTCACATGATCATTATACTTGCTAGGTCATTACTTGTCTTCAGACATCAGCATTGAAAAAATAAGGGATGAAGCTGCCTTGTTAGGGAACCAGTAACTTACAGGAAATGCTCAAGTGTTCTGTTCTTTTGTAAACTAGAATCAGACAGGATGATGCTGGGGTTTGACTGATTGTTTGTTTATCTATCTGGTACAAGTGCTTCCCCCCAACCCCGGCCGCCCTTGGAATGTTGTGTGCACGCCTGCTTATGCATTGATCCATCTGCTCATCCATCCGCTCTCTGTCCTTCTATCCATCCATCCACATCTCCAGCTACCTTAGGTCTCCATCTCTCCATTTGGCGCAATCATCCAGGTCTCCATCTCTTTCAGAATCCGCATCTCTGCTTCCACTCCTTGAACTTGTTGTCTTCCTTGGGCTCTCCATCCTAGTAACACCCCAGCTCTCCTGTGGTTCCAGCTCACCTCTGTGTTTCACCCACCCTCCCCCAACCACCAGGTGAATGGTCTCCAAGTGGATCTCCCAGCTGAGGTGTTAACGTCTGTGTCCGTGAGTCGGAATCCTGATGGCTCCGTGCTAGTCCAGCAGAAGGCAGGGGTTCGGGTGCAGCTTGGCACCGATGGGCAGCTAGCTGTGGTGGTCAGTGATGACCATGCTGGGATGCTGTGTGGGGCCTGCGGAAACTTTGACGCGGACCAGACCAATGATGGGTATGACCCCCAGAAGGAGACAACACTGGAAAACTGGAGAGCACAGGACTTCTCCCCATGGTGAGGAATGTAGCTTGGAAGCCAGGCTAATTGGAGCAGGGGCACCTGGGTCCTCATGGGAAAGGGGCAGTCGGGATGGGTGCTCAGTCTACAAAAAGTGCTAAGTGTATGTCTCTTGCAGTCTGGACTGATCCGTCATCCACCGGGAATGAGGACTTCGGGACCTGAGCCCCCTGGAGGTTGCAATAATTGAGGGATGCACTCTGTCACTGTATGTCCCTCATCCACTCTACCCCTTTGCTGAGCCACTGAGGCCAACTGGGAAAGCATTGAATAAATATCTTAAGCTAAGCTGCATACCAGTGTGCCTGTCTTACGTCTTCTCATCCCTGACGTTCCTTCCTGCACAGCAGGTGTCAGATGCCTGGGGAATCTGGCACGTGATGAATATTTGTTGGCAGGTGAGGGGATGGATGGATGGAGATAGATGGGTAGATTGGGAATAAGATGGGTGGGGAAATGGGAAAATGGAGAAATGGAGGATTAGAAAAACGGATGGATGAGAAGATGAATAATTGCAGGGAAGAAGTAGAAAATGAAAAGAAAGATCAATAGATTCTGACTTGATCGTTTATAACCCTGGCACGTTAATGTCTCTGTCATTCGGTTTCCTCATGCGTTTTAGTCCACTCAGGTTGCTGTAACAAAATACCATAAAATGCGTGGCTTATAAACAACAGAAGTTTAAACTTCTCACAGTTCTGGAGGCTGGGAAGTCCGAGATCAAGGCATCAGTAAATTCGGTGTCTGGTAAGAGCCTGCTTTCTGGTTCATAGGTGGCTATCTCATGCGCCCTTGGTGGAAGGACAAGGGTATTCTCTGGGCCTCTTTTATAAAGACACTAATCTCATTCACGAAGGCTCCACCCTTATGACCTATCACTTCCCAAAGTCCCCACCTCCAAATATTATCACATTGGAGATAAGTTCCGACACATGAATTTTGAGGGGACACAAACATTCAGCCAAAAGCATCATATTTAAAGTAGAGCTAAGGATGGGACTTCCCTGGTCCAGTGGTTAAGACTCTGCACTCCCAAAGCAGCGGGCCCGGGTTCGATCCCTGGTCAGGGAGCTAGATCCCCGCATGCCACAACTAAGAGCCTGCATGCTGCAATTAAAGATCCTGCATGCCACAACTAAAGATCCTGCATGCTGCAACTAAAGATCCTGCATGCCACAACTAAGACCCGGTGCAGGCAAATAAATAAATAAATGTTTAAAAAAATAATAAAGTAGAGTTAAGGATAGTACCTACCTCTCAGAGTTGGAACAAGGATTTAATTGTTCATCCAAACTACAAGTCAAAAAATTGAAGTCTCTCTTCCCTTTGAAACCTGTCTTGTGCCCTGCCTGTAGTGGTCTTCCCCACCTCAGTGAATAGCACTACCAGTCCTCAGTCTAGCAGCCAGAAAATAGGGAATTGTTCTTCTTCCCTCCCCTTTGCCATCTATTCAGTCCATCAACAAATCTTTCTGGATGGTATCAAAACACACCTGGAATCTGTCTTTCTTATTGTGCCCACTGTCACCACCATCCTCACTCATGTCAACAGTAGCGTACCATCTGCTCTTCCCTGCCTGTAATTCATCCTCACAGCCACTAGATGACTCTTCTTTACGTATAAATAGGACCACTGGCTATAAATTTATCTTGTCATAAAATCAAATTCCTTCACCTTGTCCTACAAGGCCCCTGTTAATCTCTTCTGACTCATCTATCACTGTCCTTCCTGCTAACTACGATCTGGGAACCTGATCTTTCAGGGTATTGAACATGCCAAAATTTTTCACTTCATTCCTTTGCGAAAAGCTGTCATCACATGACTAGATGCTTCTCATCCTTCAAATGTCCACTTACATGTTGCTACCTTAGAGAGGGCTTCCACAACCACCTCACTTAAAGTGATTTCCTCTGTTCCTTTCCGTCCTTAACCTGTGGGGTCTGATGCAACTCTGGGTAGTTAGTGTCCGAACTGAATTAAAGTATAGGTCAGCAGGTGGAGTCTGCAGAGAACTGGAGAATTGCTTGGTGTGGAGATACATTTGGTGTCAGAAGTGAAGTGTATGAGCACAAAAACAGTTTTCTTTTACGGCATAGGAGGTAACAGGTGCCGTTGCCTGGTAGATACGGGGATAGGAGGATACTGCAGTTCTCTTACGATTGCTTGTATGTTCTCGTTCAAGTGGGAAGCAAGGTCATCAGCTAAGAGTAAGAAAGAAAGAGTAAGTTTTGAGGTCTGATGAGAAGAGAGAGCAGTAAAATAATCCTTCAGGAAAATGAGTCCAACTGCTTTGGGAAACAGTGTGTCAGTTTCTTAAAAAGGTAAACATACTCTGATCACGTGACTCAGCCATTTGACTCCTGGGACTCTTCTCAAGAAAAATGAAAGCATTTGTCCACACCCGTACTTGTAAGTGAATGGTTATAGCAGCATTAATAACCTGCACACTGGAAACATCTCGAACGCTCGACAGGTGAACAGACAAACGAAATGTGGTACAGCCATACGATGAATCCTCAGCAATGAAAAGGAACCAACTACTGATACATGCAACCATTCGGAACATGATGCTAAGTGACAAAAGCCAGACGCAGAAGGCTACATATTGTATGGTTTTCTTTGTATGCAATGGAATGATGGATCTGTTCTGAAACTGGATTGCGGTGATGGGCGCACAACTGTATACATTTACTAAAATGTGCGGACCTAGATACACTTAAAATAGGTGGATTTTATGGTATGTAAGTTATGCCTTAATCAGGCATTTGAAAATGAGCACATTTCCCGTACTATTAAGAAAAAAAAGGAAACGAGAGAATGAATTAATTAGGGACATGTGATAGGATGGCTGGGCCGCATTAGGGCCCACTTGGGTTTGTGGTCGTGAATCCGAAGTGAGACCCACTCTGGCAGTGGGTGTGGGTTTTTCTCCATCCATATTCAGCTTCCAGTGAGCAGGTGCGGAGGAGGTGGAGAGTGGACTCAATTGGGTGCAAAAGATAAAGTTAGAAGTTTGAGGGTGGGAGCAAAGGAGAGAACACTGGATGAGGAATCGGGCTGGGTGGTGAGAGTACTGTGGTCACAAGGGGGTGAGGGGCAGGGAAAAGGAGGTCAGCTTATGGGGGTGAAGGATCCTTGGAGCAATAGGTTTAGGGGGAGTGAGCTGGAAAGACAGGAGGTGATGGGCAGACAGTGAGATGCATGGAACTGAGACTGCAGGGGCTGTGGTTTTGTGGTTGCCACTGTATGGGGGTGGGCCTTTCTCCCCCACTGGCCTGGGATCTCGGGGCTGCCACGGTCACCATTGTGTCCCCAGCACAAAGTCTAAGTGTGGGAAGGAAGTGTTGGGTGAAGGACGAGATCGCTAGAGAAGAGGAAGACAAGGCATCTCGAGAGGCCAGAACGGTCAAAGGTTCATCTACCTGAATTTGGAAATCACCAAGAATTATGAGAGGAACAGCTTGTGTGGCAGTGAGCCTGGAGCTAAAAAGATGCAATGAGGTGCAGTGACTTGGGAGTTGATAAAGCTGGTTACAAGAATGGGAGCAGATGCTGTGTAGAAACTTCAAAGGGGCTTAGAGAAGAGGCAGAAAATGATTTAGAAGCAGCGACAAGGAGCACGGAGGAGCTTATGCTATCTAGAGGCTCAGGGGGCATGAAGGCTGAGGAAGAGAAAACAGCCTCTGCTTAGAAGGGCTGCATGGAAAGACATGTCTTCATGGGAGAACTAGGTTGTGGTCAGAGCAGCAAGGTAAAAGGAAAGTTCAGAGGACATGGGGGACATCCGATAAAGCCTTCAGTGCTTCCTCCATCCCAGCCCTGACCATTCTGCCTGTGCTTCCCCCATTCTGGCCCTGACCCCTCTGGGCTGCCACTGTCTGAGGACCAGGGGACTGGAAGCTCCAGGAAGCCTGGACTCTTTCAGTCACCATTGTGCCCCCAGCACAAAACCAGAAGGCACCCCCTAATTACTCACTGGTAGTGGCCATTTCAGGTTGCAAGTTGGCAGGTGAAATACCTCAGACCCAGGACACGGTGCCAGGATTCCAGAATACAGTCTGCACTGTACACTGAGGATTTTCATCCTTTAGAGAAAAAAACATTGTTAATTGGAAGGCAAACAGTAAAATTCACAGTAGTAGGTAACATCACCCTGAATTGGAGCCATTTGAATTATTACATAGCTCCTGGAAATCCAGCATAGACTCAGCAGATTTTCCATTTTAATATGTAAACAGGGCTTCCCTGGTGGCGCAGTGGTTGAGAGTCCGCCTGCCAATGCAGGGGACATGGGTTCGTGCCCCGGTCCGGGAAGATCCCACATGCCGCGGAGCGGCTGGGCCCGTGAGCCATGGCTGCTGGGTCTGCGCATCCGGAGCCTGTGCTCCGCAACGGGAGAGGCCACAACAGTGAGAGGCCCGCATACCACACACACACACACACACACACACACACACAGAATATATATGTAAACAAATTTTCAGGAATGTTTCTGAGACCCTTCACAGAGAACTCAAGATAGCATAGGTTCATTCGTTCCTTCGACAAACATTTACTGAGCACCCACTCCGTGCCAGGCCCTGTTCTGGGTACAAAGTGATACAACAATGAACAGAACAGACCAGTGGATTCTCCTGGAGGTTGTTAGTAACTTCTCTTAGTAGCACTTGTTTTGTTTTGTGGAATGAATATGAGGATGAATATTCAAATTATAAAATTACCAAAAAATTCTCAGTATTTACACAGAATCTTCTCCCTCCTCCCTCCTTCCTCTGCCTGCATCCTGATCTGGTCCATCCTGTCTCTTACCTGATCCACTGCAGCAGGCCCCTCCTTGGTCTTCTTGCTCCCACCCCGCTCCCTCACTCTGTTTCCCACCTGCAGCCAGAGTGACCCAAGTCAGATCATATCCCTTCTCTGTTCAGGACCCTCCATCTCATTCAGAGTAAAAGTCAAAGTTCTCACCCCAAGGTCCCACATAATTTGCCTTGTTAACCTCCCTGCCCTCATCTCCTCCCACTCTCCCCTCCTCACTCTGTCTCGACCACATTCCTCAGTGTTTCTGCAACCCTCCTTACTTTTCCTGGCTCAGGGCCTTTGCACCTAAAATCCTAGCTGCCTGGAACTTTCTTCCTCCAGATAGGAGCATGCCTCACTCCTTACCGGATGGGGCTTCCCTGGTGGCACAGTGGTTGAGAATCTGCCTGCCAATGCAGGGGACTCGGGTTCAAGCCCTGGTCCGGGAAGATCCCACATGCCGCAGAGCAACTAAGCCTGTGTGCCACAACTACTGAGCCCATGAGCCACAACTACTGAGCCCATGTGCCACAACTCCTGAAGCCCGCGCGCCTAGAGCCCGTGCTTCGCAGCAAGAGAGGCCACCGCAACGTAGACCCCACTCACCGCAACTAGAGAAAGCCTGCGCACACAAGATCCAATGCAGCCAAAAATTAATTAATTTTTAAGAAAAGTCACTGGATGCATTCCTTGACCACCTCGTAAGCAGTTTCACACACACACACACCCCACACACCCCCGTCCCAGCACCAGTCCCTATCCCCCTTCCCTGCTTGTTATTTTCTCCAAAGCACTTATTGCCGTCTATCATTCAGCATGATTTTAACAACTTGTCTGGTGTCTGTTTCCCCCACTGGAAGATGAGCTCCAGGATTTGTGTGTCTTGTTCCCTACTGTATCCCCAGTGCCTAGAACAGTGCCTGGTACATTCAGGCGCACAACAAATGCTTTTCCAATGTATGAATGGGAGTCCAGAGTCGGCCCTTGTTCTTGGGGATGGAAATGGATCAGGGAAGGCTTTTGAGTGTATAGGGAATCTTAGGGAGCTAACTAGGAATAGAGAAGAGAAGCAGAGGGCATAGCGCGTGCGAAAGTTTGGGGATAAGCCCTGATTACTGGGGTGATCGCACCAGTAAAAGGGAAGTGGGGAGCGTATTTTGGGTAGCGAACGCTGCACAGGTCAAGGCAGCTCCAAGGACGGTCGAGGGGGCTGTGCCCTGAGAGGCTCAGAAATCTCCGCCCACAGCGCGCCCACCAGGCTCCGGGCGGGGCTGAGGCTCCGAGGGGCGGGGCTGCGTGGTTGCATCACGCAGTGTACGTCGCCGCGCGCGTGCGCTCCTTTCCACGTGCGAAAGCCCCAGACGCGTGGACCCGGGGAAGCCGCAGATTACTGAGCCGTGCAGCTCCACGCTCGCTATGAAGCCAGGTGGAGGCCGGGGTTGGGGTCGGAGCTCAGGACTGGGATCCGGCGGGGATCGGGGTGCCGGGCCGGAACGGAGGGGCGGGGTCCTGGCCTGGGGGCAAGGATTCTGAGCCCTGGATCCGGTCTCTTGTGGGGAAGGGGTCTTGTTCCGGTCTCTTGTGGGGATGGGAGGGCTTGGTTCCGCCCTGTGATCGAACCTGAGCCTGGGGTTCGGGTTCCTGGTCTAGAGGTTTGTGATTGACTTCTCAGAGGTCACGGTCGTTAGTAGAGAGTCTTGGGCGTAGAATTGGGGGTATCCTGAACTGGGATTCGTTTCATTGAGGCAGTCATTAGGGGTCTTGGATATTGGGCCGCGGGCGGCAGTCGAGGGTACTGAACCAGAATCTAGATCCAGGCATCCGGGGTCTTGGATCTCTGGTCGTGGGATTTGGGGATTTGTCCTGATTGGGAGGCGGAGAGCCCCCGGTCTTGGGTGCGGGGGCTGGGCCTTCTAGGACCCCATATGCTCCCCAGTCGCTGCCGCAACAGCAGTACCCTTGGCTTCAAACCTAGCTTCTCAGAGAGGGCCGGCATAGATGAGTATTCCCGGCTTGCCCTCCCTGGCCCACTTTCCCGCTCTCTACTCTCCGGAGGGGGGCGGGTCCCTGAGAATGGAGTGGAGCTCCTGGGCCTAGTGATTCTCAACTCGCGGTGAGAGGTGAGGTGAAACTTCACACGCCCAGTATAGGATTATCGTGGGGTGGGCAAGGGAGGTAATCACAGGGCGTGAGTGGTTTTATTCATTCCGATTTTACTCGAGATTTTGATGAACCCTCCACACCTCCCTCCTAGTGGAATGATGAGAGTCCTGGCTTTGACAGCAGAAGGGCCTCAGTTCAAAGTTTCAATCCTTACTATGCTTAACTTACTGTGTGACGTTGGGCAAGTGGCTTTACCTCTCTGAGCCTCAGTTATCTCATCAATAAAATGGCACCCAGTTCTAATTTAGTGAGAGCATGTTAAGAAAAAATAGCACATGGTGGTAATCATTTTGCAATATATGTGTATCAGATCAACAGGTTGTACACTTTAAACTTACACAATGTTACAGTCTGCAGTTATGTCTCATATAGCACGGTGCTTGACATATAATAGTATTTTCTCTAATTGTTATCTTTATCTTTCTTCTCAAGGGGAGCAAAATTAGGGTCCTTCTCCCTGGTGTCTCAGCTCTTCCTGAATCAGGTCGAGCCCCTCTCCCCTCCCCGCAACTTGGTCCCCTGGAGTTGGGGAAATCTTCTGCCATGACTGAAAGGGTCTGTTTCCTAGTACAGGTTTCCTTTTTTCCTTCCTTCCCCCCACACTTCAGCCTGTGGAGAGATGGGGTCATCTGGGGGGGGCCAGAATTTGTGGGTCCATGCCCCCTCTCAAGTTCCCTTTCTCTTCAGTGTTTACGGATCTACTGGTGGAATAGGCAGTGCCAGGCAGTGTGGCTCCCACTGAGACCCGGACAAGCCTGCAGGCATCCTGTGCTCTGATTGTGCCAGGAATGGAGGATACGCCTTCCCAACCCTTCCCTCACTGTGTTAGGATAAGAAGTTGTAGAAGTTGTCCGGAGTCGGCTCTTTAGCGAGGATTTTCGTCTGGTTGAGAGAGGAAGCCTTTGGGAGATTTTGAGCGGGGACCTGAGGTCAGTCAGACTGGACTGAGACCTTTAAAAGGATCCTTCTTGCTTCTGTGTGCAAAAGACTTCCGGGGAACAAGAGTGAAAGTAGACACATCAGTGGGAAGTTTGTTGCTGTCATCTACTAGGAGATGATGTAGCTTGGACCAGGGTGGTAGCAATGGACCTGGCTGACAAATTGTCAGGGAATATATTTTGAAGATAGAGCCAACAGCTTGTATGTGGGTGTGAGAGAGAGGGGTCAAGGACAATGAAGGGTTTTGGCGTGTGTAACTGGAGGGGTAGAGTCTCCAGTTTTGAGATGGGGAAGGCTGTGGCAGGAGAGCAGTTTTACACTGGGGTCGGGGAGGGGGTCTGTGGACCCTTCAGCCAAAACTTATAGATAAAGTTATGTGAATGTGCGTTTTTCTGAGGAGTGGGTACTTTCAGTACATTTTTCTAAGAACCCCAGGACCTGAAATGGATTAAGATATGTTTTGAGTATCATGCCCACTGTGCCCCATGCCGTGCCCACACTTTCTGGGTCTCTGTTCTATCAGGCCTGTGTTGAGGGTCTCTTAGGCCTAGTGGTTTCTCCCCTAAGTAGGAAGGAGGAGGGATTCATTCTCCTGAGTTTCAATAATATATTCAAACTGTGTGCGAGGTAGCATATTAAGTGCTCTGTGTGTATTGTCATTTAATCTTTACAACTCTGCGAGATGGACACTGTGTTATTTCCATATCTCCTTCTTACAGGTGAACTTTTCAGGATACCCACAGACCTTCCCTACTCTCTAGGGTCGTGAATGGCATGGCCGTCTCCCTGTAGTCAATGCATGAGCTGCTTGAGGGAGGGACTGGGGCTCTGGTCACCATCTGATCACCTGCTTCCTGAATGAACAGAGAGGGTGTTTTCTTCATGAGACAGAACCCAGGGGTTTAAGAGTTATCAGCCCATTTACTATCTGTTGAGCCCATACTTTGTGCCAGGTGTTGTGCAGGATGCAGTGATGACCAAAACAAACATCTCTGTCCATTTGGAGCTTGATTCTAGTGGGAGAGGCAGGCAGTAATAATCTTTAAGATGCCATGTATGATAACTGATAGGAAGAAAAAGCAAGCAGAGTAAAGGTCAGGTAGCCAGAGAAGGCCCTTCTGAGGAAGGAACATTCGGTCAGAGACCTGAGTGCAGTGGGGTGGGTGAGTCAAGCAATGTCCTCTGGACCCAGGCAGTGGGAACAGGAGATGCTCAAGGTTTAGAAGCTGGAAAGTGAGTTTGTTCTTGGGGAGGAAGAGCACAGGACCCAAAATAGAGAAAGGTCAGAAAAGTCAGCAAAAGCCAAGCCCAATGGTGGTGATTCTGTTTGGGCTGCACATTAGAGTCACCTGGGGAACTTTAAAAAGCCCCATGGGGCTTCCCTGGTGGCGCAGTGGATGAGGGATCGCCTGCCGATGCAGGGGACGCGGGTTCGTGCCCCGGTCCGGGAAGATCCCACATGCCGTGGAGCGGCTGGGCCCGTGAGCCATGGCCGCTGAGCCTGCGCGTCCGGGACCCGCCGATTTCTAGCTTTGGAAGCCGGAGAAAGGAATTTTGATTTCAGTTAGAATGTGACGGAAAACCTTTGAAGGGATTTGGGCAGGGGAATGATGAGAGCTGATTTGCTGTTTTGCAAAGGTCAGTCACCAGCTGCTGTGTGGGCAGTAGACTGCAGAGGGAGTGGGAGACCAGAGGTCAACAACTCTTGGTGTAGGAGTTTGAAAACCGTTCATTTTTAACAACTAAATTAGGACTAGCTATTCAGAGTTCTACATTTTCATCTCTAACACCATTAAAACGAATGAAGCCTTCATAGGGTGGGAATATAATGCACCTTTGCAAAAACTTTAGCAAAGTTCGTTATTGAATAGTTTACATCAAGTGACATCATTTTAAACCATCACTAATTTTCACACGAACGACTGTTTGATAATGCAGTTTTCTGAAAGTACTGCAGATTTGAAGCCATCACAGAAAAGTCAAGTACTGAATCTGTTAGCACCAGGAGAGTTCTATCTGCTTCAGACACTGTTTCGTGCTCAGTGAACAATGTTTGCTCTCTCCTGAAGTGATGAAAATAAAGTCTCTCTGAATGTTTTCTTTTCCCTTCAACTTCCCATCTTGTTGACAAGCCCTAAACTGCTATGATCAGTCGCCCATCCATAAAGGACAGTTTTGGGTTTTGCTCGTTTTTCCCCCCTGAGTTGGGAGAGACTTGTGCGTGCTTGGAAGCAGGGGGATCAGTTAGCAGGAAAGATGTGATGTCGAATGCCTCCCCTCTGTTTTGGGGTTGGCGCTTTTCTGCCACACACGAGGGCAGGAGTGGGAGGGCATGAAGAAGTTTCCAGGGCCCGGGGGACCCTACTGCCACAGTGCATGTACACACACAGTGCACACTCTTCTTCAGACTAATTAATATTGATAATAGAACAGATCCTGTGCATTTACTAACCAACCGAGAAAAGCAGAATATTGACAGTAAATCTACCTCTATCTATGTTTTCCTCCCCTATCCTAACCCCATAACTTCTCTCTCCCAAAGCCTAATATCGTCAGTTTCGCATTTATCATTCTCTTGCCTCTTTTTGGGCGCGGGTGGGGCGTGGATTACCACATATATCCACACCGCATAGCACCTCTTAGTTGTTGCTGGCCTTTATAAAGAGGATATTGTGTTAGATGTGGTTTTCTAGGGCTTGCTTCTTCCCTTACCATGATTCTGAGATTTATGTCTGTTGTGTGGATCTGTTGATGCTTTTCGTTGTTGGTCAGGAATCGTCCCTCTTTCGTTTGTCCATTCTGCTCATGGACGCTCAGGTTAGTCCGTGGTTCTGCTGCTGTGGACACGCGCGGGCACCTCTCCTGGCTCCCACACGCACACGTTTCTCTCCCGAGTGGAGCTCCTCGGCGTAGGAGTAACTTCTCAAGCTCCGTGGCCCCGTTGATGGTTCTTGTTTCTGTTTCCACCACAGGTTTCAGCCCCCGTGGGGGCGGCTTCAGTGGCCGAGGTGGCTTTGGTGACCGTGGCGGTCGCGGCGGAGGCCGTGGAGGCTTTGGCGGAGGCCGCGGAGGCTTTGGCGGAGGCCGCGGAGGCTTTGGCGAGGGCCGAGGCCGAGGCGGAGGCTTTAGGGGCCGTGGGCGAGGAGGGGGAGGAAGAGGTGATGGAGGGGGCTTTCCCTGGGCTTGGGGAGCGGGGAGGGAAGCATGGTGGGGTCTCCCTCTCACTGCATCTCTGCCTTGTAGGTGGCGGGTTCCAGTCTGGTGGCAGCCGGGGTCGTGGTCGGGGAGGAAGAAAAGGAAACCAGTCGGGGAAGAATGTGATGGTGGAGCCTCATCGGCATGAGGGTGAGTGAGGAAGGCAGGGAAGCCCCTGGGGTTAGGGGTGGGGTGTGGCCCGCCGGGGTGTTCACCCCTGCTCTGATCCCCTCACCCAGGTGTCTTCATTTGTCGGGGAAAGGAAGATGCACTGGTCACCAAGAATCTGGTCCCTGGAGAATCGGTTTATGGAGAGAAGAGAGTCTCGATTTCGGTGAGACCTGGGCGCCTGGCTAAGCCACCAGAGCCCCAAGCTGATGGTGTAACCGGCTGCCTGGTCTCCCTGTTCCCACCGTCTGTCCTCCACGTGACAGCCAGGGGATCATCTTAATCCATAAGTCAGATCATGCACCCCCTCCTCAGATACCTTCCGTGACGTCCCGCTGGCTTCAGGTTAAAGTCCCGAGTCCTCGGTGTGGCCTGGAAGGCCCTGCACATTCTAGCCCCGCCTCCCCACTGTCTCCACCCACTGTCCCCCTAACCTAGTGTCTTCCAGCCACAACGACAACCTTGCTGTTCCCTCTGCCTGGAACACTCTCCTCCCAGCCCTGTGCATGGCTGGTTCCTTTTCATCACCAGCAGCTCTGGGCAGGTGTCACATTGTCTCTCTCACAAGGCCCCCTTGCACCACCCTGTCTATCAAAAGCTGCCCTCACCGCCTTTCTGCTGGCTTTCCTGCTGCCTGGAATGCACGTCCCCAGATAATTTGAGTGGCCCCCCAGCCTCAGGTCTGCTTCAGGTGTCTCCTCCTTGGCTCCTCCCTGGCCACCCTTTCTCATTTTCACCTGCCCTCGCCCTACTCCCCATGCTTCAGATCTTCCTTCCTGGCTTGATCTTTTCTCCTTAGCCCCGTCACTAGCTATTATGCCATGTGTGTTAGTCAGTTCAGCGTATCCTCGCTCCTTGAGGGCGAGGCCTTTGTCCCCTTCACTGTGTTTCTCCAGTTCCTAAGCATAGGGGCACGGTCAGTGTCTATAGAATGAATGCATAGGTCTTGCCTTGCTGTTACCTGGGATGATATTGTCCCTGTCGCTGCCTCTGAGTCAGGAACCTCCACGAGAGGGCAGGCCCTGCCTCTGCCGTGGCCACAGATGTGTACCCACGTTTGTTTCTTGTACGATGACTGGGCGCCCCGTCCCTTTTGAGGGCCCAGGAGTTAAGAGCAGTGCGGTCTTACAGAAGAGCCTGGCGCTGACTTCTGTCCCCATCTCTCCCGGCCCAGGAGGGAGATGACAAAATCGAGTACCGCGCCTGGAACCCCTTCCGTTCCAAGCTGGCGGCAGCAATCCTGGGCGGCGTGGACCAGATCCACATCAAGCCAGGGGCCAAGGTGCTCTACCTGGGGGCTGCCTCGGGCACCACCGTCTCTCACGTCTCTGATATCGTAGGCCCGGTGAGTAGACAGGTGGGGGCAGGAAGGGGTGGGAGGGAGGGAAAGGCCACCTCCTCTGCCAGCCTGGAGGTCAGAGGCCCTGGCCACGTCTCTGCACCGTGTGGCTTGGAGCCAGGCCCTTCCTGGTCACAGTGCCTGTGAGTGAAAGGAGCGGCTTGAACCACATCGTCTCCAAAGCCTCATTCAGCCTCACTCCTGAGTTCTCGGCCTGGAGGGAAGGGGCGTGGGTATTGGGGTGACCAGTGATAGAGGGGCCCGGAGCTGAGAGGACGTTTGATTTGATTGCCCTCTTTAAAAATTGATACCCCCCAAATCTGGTCTTCTGGTTTCTCTTGAAAGAACAGAAGACGTCAGTTTCTGGGCCTGTGTTTCTGTGTGGCTGGACAGGCCCCCTGTTGAGAGGGCACCCATGCATCTCACTTCATGACCCCTCACTCAGCTACAAGACTGTAGGCTGTGCAATTTAGTGGTTAAAAACCCCAGGCTCTGGTGCGGGCTCTTAACAGTGAAGTGGCTTTTAGCAAGTTACTGTCCCTCTCTGAGCCTCAGTTTACCCGTCTGGAAAATAGGGTCATTGTGAAGATAAATGAGTTAAATCCTGTAGAGTGCCAAGAGCAGTGCCTGGCCCATTGCAGATATTCTTAGCTGTGACAATGTCATCTCTGTGCCCTAGCTTCCTCATTTTAAGCCTGAATTGGGGGCCTGGGCTCTCAGATCAGGCAAAGCAGGATCGAATAACCCTTGGACCTCAGTTTATTCATCTAAAATGATAACAAGTCATTAAATGGTAGGGTTTGGATTTGGGGATTTGAAGAGATGCATGCAGTATATGGGCCAAAGTAGGCACTCCGTACATGAGAACTAGTATCGTTTTTGTTCGATTTTGATTTATTTTAGGACGGTCTGGTCTATGCAGTTGAATTCTCCCACCGTTCTGGCCGTGACCTCATTAACTTGGCCAAGAAGAGGACCAACATTATTCCTGTCATTGAAGATGCTCGGCACCCGCACAAATACCGCATGCTCATCGGTGAGGGGTCTGGGGTTGGCTCGGGTGGGGTAGGACAGGTCACTCCAGGTTTCCTGGAAGAGGCCTCCAGAGCCCTGATTTGGATGGAATTGGAGTGGATGAACAGGCCTCTTGAGTCTGCAGAAATGAAAAGGGTCGGGGGAGCCAGGTGAGGTTGTGGAGGTGGCAGTCCTGCTTCAGGGTCTGGGATGTCTGGAGGGCCAACCTCCTTTCCTCCAATCTCCTGCCCCTCCCCCTAATCTCCCCCACCCCAGTACTTCCTGCCTCCCCGCAAAGTGTGGTACCTTTTATACTACCCCTGACTTATGCATAAAAGCCTGCTTTGACGGTCTTCATCAGCACCGTCTGGGGAGATCATAACCCAGAAAGCACAAACGGAGTACGGCCTGGCCCAGAGGGGCCCATTGTGAATGTAAATAACTTTGTTTTAAAAACAAATTCAGAAGCATAGTGTAAAAATGGAGTGCATTATAAACCACCCCCAGAGGTAACCAGTATGAACAATTTGACGTCTGCTTTTCCTGATTTTAAAAAAGTCAGTTTTCATTGCACCATCTTTTCATTTTTTTAAGTTTTTTATTTTATTTTATTTATTTTTTAAATTACTCTGCCTTAAAAATACTACTTTGCATTCCCCCGGGTTTTTCTTTTCGTGAGTTTTTTCCCCTGTGCATTCATACCTTACCCTTTGTCCTGCAACTTGTTTTCATTTGACAATCCTGCAGACGCTCTTGCCTGTAAGTGCTCACCTTTACTTGTCTTTTTGATGACGTGTCTGTCTCCCCCCCCCAGACCCGGGAGCGTCTCGAGGGCAGGGTCCGGGTCTGACTCGTCTCTCTGTCCCCCACGCCCGGCCCAGGGCTGGCCACAGAGTAGGTGGCAACATGGTTTACAAGAGGAATGAATGAATGGTGTGACTGTGGGTTTTGGACCCATCTTGGGGGCACTCTGGAGGGAGGGGGATCAACAGGGGGAAGTGAGACTGGAGGCAGGGAAGACTCTGCCAGGAACCTGCTGGTGTTGGGGTGCAGGCCCCATGGGAGGAGCTGGGAAATCCAGTGGATCCAGCTTTTAACCGCTACTTGTTTCTCCCTAGCAATGGTGGATGTGATCTTTGCTGACGTGGCCCAGCCAGACCAGACGCGGATTGTAGCCCTGAATGCCCACACCTTCCTGCGTAATGGAGGACACTTTGTGATTTCCATTAAGGTGCGGGGCTTAGAGGAGTCCTAAGATGGGGTGGCAGTATCTTCTCTATCTGTAACTGCCAAGCAGCCAGTCAAAACAAGGGGGCCTCCATCCCCCAATCCAGTCAGTCTATTCCCAGCTCCCTGTAAGCCACCCAATCAAATAGCACATAATGAAAAATGTCTACAAAAGTAAAAAGCTTAGAATTTAAAGAGGCCATAGACTGTAGCGATTAAGTGCATGATCGCTGAGTCTGAGTATCTTGAGTTTGAATTGCATCTTGCTGTGTGTCTTTGAGCAAGTTACCTAACCTATATGCCTGTTTCTTCACTTGCAAAATAGCAATGTTAGTCCTATCTCTTTTAATGTTGATGTAAGGACTAAATGCCTCAATATGTATGGAGTGTTGAGAAGAGAACCTGGTGTAAACTAAATACCAGATAAATGCTGGATGCGTTTTAAAAAATGTTTCATTTTGAAGTACAGAGGCCTCTCCATTGTCTTCAACCAGATTCACCATTGTTTTCTGCAGCCTTTGCTGCATTTGTTTTAGCATTCTCAGCTGCATTATTGCTATTGTTAAAGAAGAGGAAGTAGAAAAAAGAAAAACCCGGAGTGTAAGATTTAAACACTGGCTTTTAGAAAAATAGGGCGCTGTTGAAGGCTTCCTGTTCCAATCCAAACCAAATTGAAAATTTATCTAACTAAGTCTTTCCCCACATTCCCAAAGCCTAGTCTCCAATGAAAACAAATTCTACTGGTTTAAAGAAACACAAAAAAGGGAAAGCAGCCCAAAGCCTTGCTGTGGACTTCAAATCCTCTTTCTTCTGCAGGCCAACTGCATTGACTCCACAGCCTCTGCAGAGGCCGTGTTTGCCTCTGAAGTGAAAAAGATGCAGCAGGAGAACATGAAGCCCCAGGAGCAGTTGACGCTAGAGCCATACGAAAGAGACCACGCTGTGGTCGTGGGTGTGTACAGGTGAGCAGGGGGTCCAGTCAATACTTGTTAGGAGTGCCCCACAGTGGTGATGAGCTCTGAGTCCCCTCATCTCTTTCCTCTCACAGGCCACCCCCCAAAGTGAAGAACTGAAGCCCAGCGCCATCAGGATCGCGAGAGACTGTGTTGCTACTGTTAACTGTGTGTTTTTCTATTAAAAGACTCATCAGTCTCTCCCTTTGCCCCTGATTGCTTGGCGACCTCTATCAACAGGGCGCATGCGCCCTCGGTCAACTTGCGTGGTGGTGGGGGCGGGCGTTTTCATCCGGTCATACAGCGCATGCTCCTACCTTAGCTGCCTCCTGCGCAGCCGTAACGTGGATTTCGGCGCTTGGGCGGGGTTGGTTGCTTTCTGCGTGTAGATCCCGGTAAGCGCTCATGAGCGCAGGCGCGGAGTGTTTCCCTGGGTCACGTGAGGGGGAAACAGGTTGGGGGGGCGGGAGGCGGAGTCCGGGGCGGGGGGGGCCGGTTTGTTGTGGTCGCCATTTTGCTGGTTGCATTACTGGGTAATCGGGGCCCTGGCTCGCCGCGTCTGCCGGATATCTTCAGCCAGTGGGCAGGACTGAGCTCGGGCTTCCCGAGCAGTTTGAGTTCCCTTGCCCGCGCCCTCAGGTAACGACGCGGCTACGGGCGGGGCAGCACGCGCTCTCGGGAGGGGGGTAGTACGGGACCCGCCCTGCCCGCGTCGCCGCGAGATTTAGCATGAGGCCGAGGGAGAAGAGGAGGGGGGTGGTGGGCAGGTGCAGGCCTTGCCTGGCTATTCTTAGTCGGATTCCTGGAAGGGGCCGAGCCCCGAGGTAGCAGTCTCGGGAGGGAGACTGGGAGGGGGTAGCCGGGCCTCGCTCCCGCTCTTTGTTTGGTCTCGGCTCCGCCGGCCGCATCCTCGTCGCCTAGCAACAGCTGTCCTGGGCTGTAATTGGTTGAGCTCTTGGCAGCAGTGGCCAATGGCAAGGTTGTTGCCATCGTAGGTGTGGACTGCCAAGCTCTGTCCGGCCCCGCCCGCCGGGGCTCCGCTGGCCCCGGCGGGCCTCCAGGGTGGGAGGCGGGACGCTGGGGTCCCCTGGGGCGGGTGGCTGAGCGGGGCGGTGCTGGCGGGGCGAGGGTTAGCCCGCCCCTCCCCCGTCCACCTGCTTTCCCCTTCCCCCGCGTGCCCTGGGCTGACCCTCGTCCCCTCCTCTCCCCGCCCTTGGCGGGGCGGCGGCTGCTGTTGTCACCCACCGAGCCGCCTGTCCCGCTTGTCCTCCCCGCCGCGGGGCTTGCCGGGCCGGCCGGGCCGGGACAGGCGGCCGATTTCTCACCACAGACACCGCCGCCATGCTGGCCGCTCGCCCACCCCACTGGGGGCCCCACCGCGCCCCAGCCCCCCGTGGGCGCGCCAGCCCCGACCCGGGTAGGGGGTGGGGGCTGGGAGAGAGGGTCCTGGTGTGGGAGGGCCCCGAGGAAGAGATTGTTTTGTGGGGGAGCTCCAAGAGAGAGGAGGGGTCGTGGAGTGGCAAGGCTTGGCATAGGGGAAGAGGATTGACATGGGAGGAGGCCCGTGGGGAGAGGATTTTGGTGTGATAGATGCTCTGGAAGGGGAGAACTCTGTGATATTTGGGGAATTTACCTATGGGGGCCTTCTAGGAATGGGCACAGTTGTGGATTGACCCTGGTGTAGAGGAGTGACTGGAGAAAGGGCCCTGACAGGAAAAAACGATTAGGGAGGGTGGGGGTAGGAGCCAGGGTAGGGGAGACAAGGACCATCCACTAAACCATGGGAAGGAATGCCTCCCCCTTGCTTCCATCAGAAGGAGTGGGCCTTGATTGGGGGTGGGCGGGGGCTTGGAGTAATGTGGGGAAGGGCCCTGATGTGGCATGGGGGAACTGGAATATGGTTTGGGAAATTACGGAGGGGTGGTCCCCAGTGGGAGGAAATGATAGGGAAGAGGTCTTAGCACCATATGGGGAGGGTCCCCTGGGAAGGGTGTGGTGGGTGAGAATGCCATAGGGTTAGGACCCTGTTATGAAGGGGTCCTCAGATAACCTTGGTGTGATCAGGAGGTCCCTGAGGATCCTGGTGGTTTGGAGGGGGCCCAGAAGACTCTCATATGGTTTAGGGAGATCTTAGAGTTCTCTGGATTGGGGCACCAACTAGGAAGGGTAGATCTTGAAGTGGAGGGACCTTGCTGTGGTAATACGAGGTCATGACGTTAGGGAAGACTACAGGATGGTGGGATCTTGTGTGGGGAGGGCCATGAGTAGAAATGGGGAGAGGAGAGTGAACCCTACTCCCTGTACTGTCTGTGGTTTCTCTCTTCTTCTCTTCCTCCCCCGCAATTATTCGTGTCTTTCTGTCCTTTCCTGTCATGGCCCACATCCCTGCCTGGCTCCCAATCATTCCCTTTTCCATGTTCCTCTCTTTGTGCTGCCTACTTCACTTATTTGGTAATCATTTGTTGGGGACTCCGCTGTGCCCCACCTCTACCACTTCTCTCTGTCCCCTCTCTTCATTGCCACTTGCTGCTGTGTTGTACCCTTTTCTTCCTCACTCTGTGCCCTGCCTTCTCTGTGTTGTCCACCTCTTTCCCGCTTGGTACTGCCCAACACATCCCCTTGTTCCATGTTGTTCCCCCGCCTCCCGCCTGCTCTCAGGTCTCAGCGGCGGTGGCAGCCGAGGTGCAGGATGCGAGAAGGCGCCCCCCGGCCGGGCTCCCGCTCCAGGCCTCACTCCCCTGCGGCCCTCTGAGCCCACCATGGCCGTCCCACCGGGCCATGGTCCCTTCTCTGGCTTCCCGGGGCCCCAGGAGCACACGCAGGTACGCGTTCAGCTGGATCCTCACCTGCCTGGGGGTCGGGGGAGGCTGGGATAGAAGGATCTTGGGGCCGAAAAGATGGTGTGGTTGCCCAAGACAGTCTCCCAGGAGCATGAAGGGTGCCATGGGAGTGGAAGGTATAGAGGAGTTGCTGGTGGAGTCAGGGTTTGGAGAGCCTGGGTTCAAATCCTGGCACCACTGTTATATTACTTAGGTTCTCCACGTTTCAGTTTCCTGTTCTGTCAAATGGGGCCTATAATGATACCTACCTCACAGGGTTGTTGTGAGGATTAAACAAGTTAATGAAATGCAATTGGAAATGCTGAGGACAGTGTCTGGCACATAGTAAGCACTCAATAAATGTTCATTAAGGGGAAAAAAAGAAGTCCAGAGTGAAAGATCTGGAGGGGTTGAAGGGAAGAAGGTTGAGCTGCAGGGTCCTGGAGCCAGCAAGGCCTGGGGGCGCAGGGTAAAGACCTTCAAGGGTAGACTGTTAAGGCTCTGAACTGTAGAGCTGGAAGCAGGATGGAGTAGGTGGTCTAGGGTGCTGGACCCAGATCCAAGATCCTTAGGATGAGAAAACTGGTCAAAGATGCACAGAGTCGGGGGTGAGGGTTAGGAAGGCCCCTAGGGATGAGGATGGAGCAAGATAGGGAGCTCCTCAACATGGGATACCCAAAATGGATGGTCTCAGGTGAAGGATTGGGAGGGTCAGAGCCCAGGTTTCCTATCCAATCTCTCCCACTGAGGTTTAGAAAAGAGTAAAGGTATGTGATGAAAGAAAGGGGTAAATAGTTCACTTCATTCACTCAGCAGATTTCTAATGAACACCCACTATGTGCCAGGCCTGCTCCAGGCACGGGAGATAAAGCAAGAGCAAGATAAAGTTTCTGCCCTTGGGGAGTTTCTGTTCTAGTGGGGTTGTCAGACAGTGACCAACTAAATAATGTGTGTGGAAATGATGCGCCAGCTGCCCACTGAGTTCTCCTCCTTGAGGTCAGAGGTTAAGGCCTGTCCTCAGTGCTCACCCGTCACCCTGCCTCCCCCAGGTATTGCCTGATGGGCGGCTACTGCCGCGGAGGCTGCCCCTGGCCTTCCGAGACGCGACCTCAGCCCCGCTGCGCAAGCTCTCCGTGGACCTCATCAAGACCTACAAGCACATCAATGAGGTGGGCAGGGGGTGAGGGACACCGGCTGGGTGCTGAGGGGTCCTGGCATCGGTCACTCATCAGTCCTCATCTCCCGGCCGGCCGGGCAGGTATACTATGCGAAGAAGAAGCGGCGGGCCCAGCAGGTGCCACCTCAGGACTCGAGCACCAAGAAGGAGAAAAAGGTCCTGAACCACGGTTATGACGATGACAACCATGACTACATCGTGCGCAGTGGCGAGCGCTGGCTGGAGCGCTATGAGATTGACTCACTCATTGGCAAAGGCTCCTTTGGCCAGGTGCGGGATGCCCCCCACCCAACCCTGATCCAGGGGTTAGGAGGTACGGGCACCCACTGATATTGACCCACACAGCCAGTGGTTCAGTGGCTTCAAGTTCCGTGCTGGGCCACTCACCCCAGTGCAATCACTTGGTTACCTGTGCCTCAGTTTCCTTTTCTGTAAAACAGTGCAAATAACAGGACTCTCCACATAAGGTTGTTGTGTTAGCTCATATCCAGTGTTTACACTCGTGTCTGACTATTGGTGAGCACTCAAATTGAGTTATTAGTGTTACTGATGGTGATATTGGTGGGTCTCCTTACTGGAGGGAGAAGAGTGGTGGTACCTGGCTCTGCCCTCCACGCCCCCGTTCCCTCACTTTGTGACATGCCTGTGGTCACAGGTGGTGAAAGCCTATGATCATCAGACCCAGGAGCTGGTGGCCATCAAGATCATCAAGAACAAAAAGGCCTTCCTGAACCAGGCCCAGATTGAGCTGCGGCTGCTGGAGCTGATGAACCAGCATGACACAGAGATGAAGTACTATATAGGTGAGGCCTGGGGCAGAGCTGCCTGGGGATGGGTCACCCTCGGTACAGGAAGGGGCTGGTGTCTTCAGGGCAGGGTTTGGTCTGTAATTCCCGGACATCAGTGATTTCTCCTGCCGCTTTCAGGATGTCTACCCTATTCACATGAGAATGCTGGTCAGAGTTTGTCCGGTGCTCACTGAGGGTGATGCCCTGTTGTGAGAACTTTACATAAAGTCACTTGTTTAACCCACACCGAAGCCCCATTATCATTGCCCACAGCTTGGAGATGAAAAAACAGAGGCACTTAGGTGCTGTCACTTGCAGAAGGTCACAGTGTTTGTACTCAGAAGAGCTATAATCTGACCAGGCAGTGGACTCCAGAGCCTTTACTCTTAACATCTATGCCAGTCTTTTTCCTCTTTCCTGTACTGATTCCTCTTAGAAAAAGCAAGTGGATTTAAGGAATGCATTTCTTTTAAAAGGAAAATATACAACCTTACAGTAAATGGAAAGCAAGCATCCCTTGTCACAAAAATAAACAGAACTGAGACTAAAACAAGATTATAAAATTAAATGAGGAAGTGTAGGATGGTGTTAAAAACCCATCAGCACCAAATGGAAACTTTCTCTTTGGTTTAATCAGGAAGTTTGACAGAGACTTGAAAATTAACTTCCTGTGTGAATCAAGTTATAGACATATAAAAACATCCTGATTAGCAGCTGGTACCTGTGGGCACACCACAGTTTGGCCTGTGCTCCAGAAGCAGAGACACAGATCTGGTTCCAGCCTCTCTCTATGAGCGTGGGCCCCACACTGCCGCTGGCCTTCCCTGAGCCTCAGTTTCTTCTCCCTCGGCCCATTTCCGTCCTCTTCCCGGCAGTGCACCTGAAGCGACACTTCATGTTCCGGAACCACCTGTGCCTGGTGTTCGAGCTGCTTTCCTACAACCTATACGACCTCCTGCGCAACACGCACTTCCGTGGCGTCTCGCTGAACCTGACGCGGAAGCTAGCGCAGCAGCTCTGCACGGCGCTGCTCTTCCTGGCCACGCCCGAGCTCAGCATCATTCACTGCGACCTCAAGCCCGAGAACATCCTGCTCTGCAACCCCAAGCGCAGCGCCATCAAAATCGTGGACTTCGGCAGCTCCTGCCAGCTTGGCCAGCGGGTGCGGCCCCGGGGTGGGGCCAGTGGTGTGGG